>NC_034590.1:17810743-17811890 GCF_900095145.1 Mus pahari | reverse complement strand
TCTCTCTCTCTCTCTCTCTCTCTCTCTCTCTCTCTCTCTCTCTCTCTCTCTCTCCAGGGACTCACTATGTACTGTTGATTAGCCTGGAAGTCACAGAGATTCTCCTGCTTCCCAAGTGCTGGTATTAAATGTGTGCACCACCACACTTGGGCCTGGCTCTCTTTTCTTTCCTCTTTATCTTTTTAAATGTATTTCATACCTGTGGGTATTTTGCCTGCATGCATGTCTGCAGACCACCAGCAGGCCAGAAGGCATCATATTCCTGTCCCCTGGAACTAAAACTACAGAAGGTTGTGGAGCTGGGAACTAAACTGGCCCTTGGCAAGAATAACAAGTGCTGTTAATTGATGAGCTTTCTCTCTAGCCCTGGAAAATTCTTACTACATTTACTTATTGTATATGTCATGGTAGACATGTGAAGGTCAGAGGACAATGTTTGCTAGCCTGTTCTACCATAGAGGTTCCTGGGAATCAAACTTGGGATGTTAGGATTGGCTTAGCAGCAAGCGCCTCTGTCCACTGAGCATCTTGTCGATTGTGGTGTAATTTTGGCCCTGTATTTCTTCAGTATGTAGGAACCATGCGTTTCTCCTACCCCTAGGATGGTGCCAAGTCAGGCCCTGACCGAATCCACCAAGACAGAGGAGACTTCATTAGCTGCGCTGAGGTGCAGAACAGGGGCTGAGAAGTGGAGAAACACCATCAGCCGAGTTCTGGGGCTGCTTCTAGAGTAGTATTTCTCCATCACAGTGGCCTGCTTGTTGCTTACATCTTATCAGGTCGGACGCCTGGGCAGCTCATGGCATGCCAACGTGGACGTATCACTCTGCTGAGGAAGGCGTCTGACACTGTGGGTTGTGTTTTCTTGGGACTGGCTATCTGCAAGCATGGGTCACAGGGTCAAACGTCTGACGATCTTAGTGTGCTTATTAAAGAGGAACATTGGGCTGGGGAGGTGGCTCAGCAGGAGCTTACCATGCAAGCCTTATAACCTTCCTTTGAACCCCAAGAACCTCTTGGCGGAAGGAGAGAAACATTTCCAGAGAGGAGCTAGCCTCTAACTCCTACGTGGGCCATGGCACTCCTCTCTCTCTCTCTCTCTCTCTCTCTCTCTCTCTCTCTCTCTCTCTCTCTCTCTCTCTCTCTC
>NC_034590.1:17802558-17806628 GCF_900095145.1 Mus pahari | reverse complement strand
AGACCAGGCTGGCCTCGAACTCAGAAATCCGCCTGCCTCTGCCTCCCGAGTGCTGGGATTAAAGGCATGCGCCACCACGCCCAGCATTATTTGGTTTTTCAAGACAGGGTTTCTCTGTGTGGCCCTGGCTGTCCTAGAACTCACTGTGAACAACTCCACCTGCCTCTGCCTCTCAAGTGCTGGGATTAAAGGCGTGTCCCACCATGCCCCACTAATTTATTTATTTTTTTGACACAGGATCTCTTGTAGCCCAGCTGACTTAGAGCTGCTGGTCCTTCTGCTTCTGCCTCCTGGGTGCTGGGATGGTGGGTGTGAACCACACACCACGATTTACTTGGGTGCTGGGTATCAAGCTCAGGTCCTAGCCACGGACCTTTTTTTTTTTTTTTTTATTTCGAGACAGGATTTCTCTGTGTAGCCCTGGCTGTCCTGGAACTCACTCTGTAGACCAGGCTGGCCTCGAACTCCAAAATCTGCCTCCCAAGTGCTGGGATTAAAGGCGTGTGCCACCACACCTGGCGCCACAGACCGTTTTAATTGTGAAGCTCAATTGTGACTGCTTAAGACTAGTCTATGTTCGGGCAGTGGTGACGCACGCCTTTAATCCCAGTGCTTGGGAAGCAGAGGCAGGCAGATTTCTGAGTTCGAGGCCAGCCTGGTCAACAGAGTGAGTTCCAGGACAGCCAGGGCTACACAGAGAAACCCTGTCTTCCAAAAACAACAACAACAAAGACTAGTGTGTGGGAGTTAGCAGGAGCCCTTTTCTTCCTTAACTTTTCCTCTACCAGTGTGTCACCTGCTGGGGTAGCTCAGGGTCTTGCTGACTGCATAGTTTCCATAGAATCAAGAGATGTGTAACGTGGACAGTGGTGAGAGTTTAACTTCTGTCCCTGGTCTAGCCGACAGATGACTTATCAGAGCTGTGGGGCCCTTTCATGGGGACTCATTGCTCCCGAGTCCTGGATAACTTCAGAGGGCAAGGGGCAAAGACTGTCTGGCTCCCTGTCTCTCTGGACTGACTCACTCAGGGCTCGAAATTCTGTT
Organism: Mus pahari; assembly: GCF_900095145.1. Classification (NCBI taxonomy): domain Eukaryota; kingdom Metazoa; phylum Chordata; class Mammalia; order Rodentia; family Muridae; genus Mus; species Mus pahari. The sequence goes on along the minus strand of NC_034590.1, from coordinate 17,805,584 downwards.
GAACACCCAGTGGACAGGCTCCCCAGTCTTGTAGAGAAGGTAATGAACTTTAGTGTTGGCTGGCCTGGAGCTATGTAGACCAGGCTTCCCTCCCTGCCTCCCAAGTGCTAGCCTGATCTACATAGCAAGTTCCAGGCCAGTTAGTAATACAACACAGTGAGACCCTGTCTCAAAAAACAAGCCGGGTGGCAGTGGTACACACTTTTAATCCCAGGACTAAGAAGGCAGAAAGAAGCAGACAGATCTCTGAGTTCGAGGCTAGCCTGATCTACAGAGCTAGTTCCAGGAGAGCTGGGGCTACACACAGAAACCCTGAGTCAAAAAAAAAAAAAAAAATAGGGGAAGAGTCACTAACTCAGCCAGCTGCTGTGGCTGCTGCTCTGCCAGCATGTCTGGAAATCCACCCAATGCCCATCAGGATGAGGAACCCCATCCCCACCCGTAGCCAGAGCAAACACCTCCAGGAATTATGGCTCCTCCACCCATTGTGAGACCACCCACAAGCCACTAACTACCCCAGAGATACCCACAGCCATGCCCCCACCAGGAATTTGGTCAACTTCACCAGAAATTAAAGGAATCTGTCCACCAAGAGCCTAAAATAAACCGGGCATGGCGGTTTTAATCCCAGCACTTGGAGGCAGAGGCAGGCAGAGCCCTGAGTTCAAGGCCAGACTGGTTGACAGAATAAGTTCCAAGATAGCCAAGGCTACACAGAGAAACCTTGTCTCAACAAACAAACAAACAAAAACAACAAACAAACAACCCCTTCACTGTGAGAAAAAGCTGTGCAGCACATATATTTACCATTTACCAACTTTTCAAAAGATGTTGACTCTGGGCACTGTCCTGTGCATGCACTCGCTGACTCCAGGGCCGGGTCCTCTGCATGGTGTCCTAGGCACAAGCTGTTGCTCCTGTGGTTTTTAAGACTCTTGTGCACACTTTTGGACCTCACAAGCATTGGAGAGTTAGAGTCTAGCATTCCAGAAAGATCTGCTAAGATAATCACGGGTTGGTTAGGCAGCCTACCTCAGGGAGAAGAGAGAAGCCTGTCACAGAGATGCCAGGGAGGTTTTTGCATTAACCCTGTCAGTGCAGTTTTGGATGCAAAAGTTGTGTATTCCCTGAGGGACAAAGGAAAAGAGGCAGACTGGGGCAATGCCCTGGTCTCCAGGAAGCGCTGGGTTCAGTCCCAGTACCATGCCAGCCAGGCCTGGTGGAGCACACTGGAATCCCAGCAGAGGCAGAGGCAGAAAGATCAGTAGTTTCAAGTCATTCTGGGATACTTACTGAGGTCCAGACTAGCCTGGGCTAGTTTCAATTTATTTAGCTAGGCAATGGTGACACATGCCTTGCATCCCAGCAGTTAGGAGGCAGCCTGATCTCGGAATTCAAGGCTGGCCTGCTCTACAGTGAGATCCAAGACAGCAATAGCTATACAGAGAAACCCTGGGTCAAAAAACCAAAAATAAATAAATAAATGTATTTACTTTTGTTTCCTGTGGGTTGGTGATTTGCTTGCATGCACGTCTGCGTGACGGCGTCAGAGCCCTGTTCCTGGTGGTAGATACTAGGAATTGAACTGAGGGCCTCTGGAAGAGCAGCCAGTGCTCTTAACTGCTGAGTTATCTTTGCAGCCCCAATAAGCTGTTCTCGAGACAGGGTTTCTCTGTGTAGCCCTGGCTGTCCTGGAACTCACTCTGTAGATCAGGCTGGCCTCGAACTCTGCTTCCCAAGTGCTGGGATTAAAGGCGTGCATCACCACGCCCAGCTCCCAACAAGCTGTTCTTTTTTTTTTTTTTTTAGATTTATTTGTTTATTATATGTACATACACTGTAGCTATCTTCAGACACTCCAGAAGAAGGAGTCAGATCTCGTTATGGATGGTTGTGAGCCACCATGTGGTTGCTGGGATTTGAACTCAGGACCTTCGGAAGAGCAGTTGGGTGCTCTTACCCACTGAGCCATCTCACCAGCCCCCAACAAGCTGTTCTTAAAGGAAGAGGAAGAGGGGGTTGGCAGGAAGGCTCAGTGGATAAAAATGCCTGCTGCTAAGCCTGCTGATCTGTTGAAGATCCCTGTAGTGAAAATTCTGGAATTTGGGTTTCTTAGAAAGAACATAGAAATATTAGGACTGTATTTTCATTTTAATCCCAGGTACGGGATATGAGACTGCATAAGATTATCCACAGTGCAGTCTATAATTTACCTCTTGCTCTAGCGGGGGCTTGATTTTGCCAGCAGCTGATAGTTTTTGCAATTGTGTTACATTTGGAATTCTGGGGATTTTTTTTAAAAGAGGGTATATAAGTGCTAAGGCCCCAAGAGAAGTGGATTGTGGGTTGGTTGCTGGTTGGGTTTTGGTTGCTGTTGGTTACAGTTGGTTGAGGTTTCTTAAGTAGTCATGGGCAAAGAAGCAGCAACAAGAAGAAATTAGTGAAGATCAAACTTGCCCCAGGGAGCTTGGTGTCCCTAATGAGCAGGAAGTAGTCTAATGATAACATCCCCCCCTTTCCCAGCCCTGGCTTTATTGAGGAGTCTCTTTTCTCTCCCCTCTATGCTTTTTTCTTTCCTATCCAGTGTTAGGGGGTGGAAAATATGGAAGAAAAATGATGGGGAAGGCTGGAAGAAAGAATAGCCCACAAAAGAGCTAAACTCAGGTTTCTGGGGGGCACACTGACTCCTGTAAGCTATTTTCTGGCCTCTGCACATGCTTCATGGCTGGTATGCTCCATCCCTGTAGTCAAACATAATAAAACTGGGGAGGAGTGGGAGAGAGAGAGAAGCTGACCTGGAAAACTATGTCCATGGTACTGGCTGCACAGGAGACTGTAGAGACCAGGGATAACAGGCTGGTTTATATTTGGAACACATCAGTCACAAAGAAGGGGACACATCCCCAGAGATATCCTGGACACTTTGTATTTTTTGGTTTTTCGAGACAGGGTTTCTCTGTATAGCCCTGGCTGTCCTGGAACTCACTCTGTAGACCAGGCTGGCCTTGAACTCAGAAATCCGCCTG
>NC_034590.1:17799221-17802033 GCF_900095145.1 Mus pahari | reverse complement strand
CACACACACACACACTCACACTCGTGCATACACAAACACACACAAATGCACACATGCATATGCATACATGCATATGCACCCACACAAGCACATATGCATGCACACATGCAAACATATACACACACTGATAATAAGACTCATTAGGTCCTACTGAAGATGCATCTGCCACTGAAACGCTATTCCCAGATGCAGTGGGCTTTCCCCGACACCAGGGCTGACACCAGGTTCACTTGACTGAGCTGGGTCTTTAACTGGTGTCCCCTGAGAACGAGGCCTCATAGAGTGGACACTAAACACCAGAAGAACATCGCTGCTTAGGTTACAGGGGTCTCTAAGGGAGATTGGTAAACTAAACCGGCCACAGACAGGCCATGGGGGGCTGGAGAGAGGGCTGGGGAGAGCAGGCAGGACAGCTGTGGCTGTGCCTCTGTGCTCTGGATGCTGATGGGAAATGCTGGGCTAGGGAAGAGAAAGGAGATTTGGGGATCCAGCTTAGCTGGTAGGTAAATCTGGCACTGCGGTTTGTGGTGTTAGTTCCTGTCAACTTGACATATGTTGAGAAGATGGAACTGAGAGTCTGCCCATGAACAGGCCTTTTGGGGACTTTTTTTTTTTTTTTTGATTTCTGATTGATGGAGGAGGACCCAGCAAACAGAGCAGTGCCACTCCAGGGTAGGTGGTCCTGAGTTGGGTACGAAAGCTGATAGAGCAAGCCATAGACAGGAAGACGGCAAGCAACACTGCTCCGTGGCCCCTGCATCTGGTTTTGCCTCCAAGTTCTTGCTGGAGTTTCTGCCCTGATGTCCAGTCACGAAGGGATGTGAAAGATGAAATAAACCCTTTCCTCCCCAGGTTGCTTTTGATTGTGGCGCTTATCCCAGCGATAGGAAGCAAACCAGTTCATCCCCGTAGTCCCAGCACTCGGGAGGTCGAAGGTTAAGGTAAGCCTGGACTATGTGAGATGCTGTCTCAAGATAAGAACAAACAAACAAACAAACAAAAAGCTATAGAAGAGAAAAGACTATGCATTTTCCCCAGTGGAGCTGTCAATCAACCACACTGAGGGTGAATTGGAAGAAAAGTGTCCCCTTACCCTTGCAGGATACTGTGGGCCATCAACAAAGTGTCCCTTAGTCAGGATCTATCACTTAGAAATATGATATGTAAGGCTCTTTATAAGGGCTGAAAGAAATTCCTCAGCCAGCTTGTACCCCTGAGGTTACAGTGGCCTGGGGTAGCCTGGCTAAGCCCAAGTTATTCTAGGGTGTGTGTACCCCCTTCCAGAGGGAGTGGACTCTGAACTGACCTCCTCGGGCACCCTAGGAAAAAGTGGCCAAGAGATGAAAGAAGAGAAGTCCACAGTTCCCATACAGGTCACCGACATGCCATGCTGGGGGCAGGGTTGAGAGAGCAGAAGGTGGTGGTGGTGGTATATTACTGGTTGTTAGATGCACCGAGGTGAAGCCACAGAGAAGGGGATGGCAGCAAGGACGTGGGTGGCCTGGGGAAGTGGTCTAAGCTTTTAGAACTTTTTTTTTTAAACATATTCCTGCACTATTTCTGTGTTTTTTTTTTTTAAAGATTTATTTATTTATTATATGTAAGTACACTGTAGCTGTCTTCAGACACTCCAGAAGAGGGCATCAGATCTTGTTTCGGGTGGTTATGAGCCACCATGTGGTTGCTGGGATTTGAACTCCGGACCTTCGGAAGAGCAATCGGGTGCTCTTACCCACTGAGCCATCTCACCAGCCCCTAGAACTTTTTTTATTTTTTGTTTTTTTTTTGAGACAGGGTTTCTCTGTGTAGCCTGGCTGTCCTGGAACTCACTTTGTAGACCAGGCTGGCCTCGAACTCAGAAATCCACCTGCCTCTGCCTCCCGAGTGCTGGGATTAAAGGCGTGCACCACCAAGCCCAAGCAGGGACCTGGGTTTCTCAAGGGGAGTCTCACGTGTCTTAACTGGAACCAGACACAGGCATTGGGAGGGTTGTGAGGCTGCTGTTCCCTGTGGTGTGTTTTTGAAGAGACAGTCCTTCCCCACTCCGGAAGTTTAGGATTTCCAAATTGGTAGAGAAAGGTCAGGTCTTGGTGGCGGCCATTCAGCGTAGCTGATTGCTGTGTTAGTATCCTTTTTTTTTTTTCCGAGACAGGGTTTCTCTGTCCTGGAACTCACTCTGTAGACCAGGCTGGCCTCGAACTCTGAAATCCGCCTGCCTCTGCCTCCCAAGTGCTGGGATTAAAGGCATGCGCCAACACTGCTGAGCTGCTGTGTTAGTATTCTTGTTTGAAACCTCTCTCCATAAAAGGGTGTTGTCTCCATTATCACAACGGCCACAGCCATCCCTGCTAACCTCACTGTGGCTTGGCTCTCAGCTGTCAGGGGACTTTAGACTCTGGTGTGACAGGCTTCCCATGAGCACTTCCCTGCCAATCCTTCTTTCTTCCTTTCTCCTTCCTCTCCTTCCCTCCTTCCTTCCCTCCTTCCCTCTCTCCTTCCCTCTCTCCTTCCTTCCTCTTCTTTCCTTCCTTCCTTTGACAGGGTCATTTGTAGCCCAACCTGGCTTCAAACTTAACTATGTTTGAACTCCATGTCCTTCTGCATGCTAGACAAGTCGATTTACTTCATTAAATAAACTAAAGCCCCTGGTTTTAGTTGTTGTTGTTGACACCTGACTCCCACTCACTGTGTTAGATCAGTCTAATCTTGAGCTCACAGGGATCTGCCTACCTCTGTGTCCTGAGTGCTGAGGTTAAAGGCGTGACTGAGCGGCCATGCCTGTTCTTTTTTTTTTTTTTTTTTTTTTTTTTTT
>NC_034590.1:17781839-17799093 GCF_900095145.1 Mus pahari | reverse complement strand
ACTCTGTAGACCAGGCTGGCCTCGAACTCAGAAATCCGCCTGCCTCTGCCTCCCGAGTGCTGGGATTAAAGGCGTGCACCACCACGCCTGGCTTTTTTGGTTTTTCGAGACAGGGTTTCTCTGTGTAGCCCTGGCCATCCTGGAACTCTGTAGACCAGTCTGGCCTCAAACTCAGAAATCCGCCTGCCTCTGCCTCCCAAGAGCTGGGATTAAAGATGTGCGCCACCACGCCCAGCATGCCTGTTCTTTTTTCAGTGTTAGTTCCTGGATTTGCTTTTTTCTCTGAGTCTGTGCGTGTTGAGTACAGTGCCCTCCGAAGCCAGTAGCTCCCCTGTAGCTGGAGTTACAAACGCAGGTCCTCTACAAGAGCAGCCGGTGTTCTTTTTGTTGTTGTTTGGTTTTTCTTTTTTCCATTTTTTTATTTTTAAAGATTTATTTATTTATTTATTATATGTAAGTACACTGTAGCTGTCTTCAGACACTCCAGAAGAGGGTGCCAGATCTTACACGTGGTTGTGAGCCACCATGTGGTTGCTGGGATTTGAACTCAGGACCTTCAGAAGAGCAGTCGGGTGCTCTTAACCACTGAGCCAATACACCAGCCCTACCACCACCATTATTACACACGTGTACACGTGTACGCACACTTGATATAGACCGGAGGGAGAGGGAGGTCAAGGAAGGTAGGAGTGTTTGACTTTCTCTTCTCCCTTAAGAAGTTTTTTTAGGGGGCTGGCAAGATGGCTCAGTGGGTAAAAGCACTGACTGCTCTTCTGAAGGTCCTGAGTTCAAATCCCAGCAACCGCATGGTGGCTCACAACCATCCGTAATGAAAACTGATGCCCTCTTCTGGAGTGTCTGAAGACAGCTACAGTGTACTTATTTATAATAATAAATAAATCTTTTTTAAAAAGAAGTTTTTTTAGATTTATTTATTTTATTCATGCCTGAGTGTATACATGTGCCCCACATCCCTGCCTGGTGGTCAGGGAGATGAGAAATTGTCAGACCCGCTAGAATTGGAGTTATGGGCAGCTGTGAGCCACCATGTGGGTGTTGGGAACTGAACTCGGATCCTCTGCAAGGGCAGCAGGTGCTCTTAACTGCTGAGCCGTGTCTTCAGCATCAGACTTTCCAGACTCTTGCTTCTGTCTTTCAAGTGTGTGGGTTCCAGGCTTGCCCCACCACACCGGTTTTGCCCATCTATTTCAGCCCGTCGATCCAACTGCTGACCACCAGTCAACCACTCATGACTCTGTCAATTTCCCTCTCTCTCTGCTTATATTCTCTGCCTGCCGCCCAGGCTGTCCATGAACCCCCTGGCCTCCCCGCCTCCATCCTTAGTGCTGGAATTACAGGCATGTGCTGCCTGCCACCCACCCCCTTTTCTCCTTTGCTGTCTATCCACCCTGTCAACTTACCGGGTCAGTGCCTCTCTGTGTGTCTGTGTGTTTTTCCTTGGGGTAGGCAGCAGGGTGGGAGACGGAACCAAACGCAAAGGCTCTGGTCACAGAGTGTGTAGGCAGGGTTGGGGCCACTTCAAGTGCTGGCACGTGGAAGAAATCAGAGCATGCTTACAGCTGGGAGTGGGCTGCTGCCAAGCCTTGTGTGTTAGGCAACCATGCCATGACTGAGCCACACCCACAGCCCACGAATCCTGGAGTGTCTTAAAGTCACATTCAGCACACAGACCTTTCCAGGGCTGCAAGTCTACTCTGAAAATGCTCAGAACGAGTAAACATAGAAGCTGTTTTGGGAGGCAGGGCGAATGACGACTGCCCAGGGAGGCTTCCAACCAGATATAGCAGGAACTGCAAGAGAGGCTGGACAGAGGCCCAGGGGTGTGCTTAGGAGCTAGTGGGTGGAGTTGGATGCCCTCAGAGTTCCCCAGTCCTAACTGTGTACAGACAGGATGTAAGAGAAGAACTGGAGGCTCCGAGCAGAGGACCCATCGGCTGCAGGCAGAGGGGAAGAGGGCCTCTGTGAGGAACAGGTTGAGCGTCAGAGGAGGAGGCCCAGGCATGGTTCTCTAGGTTTGAGGGACCAGCACCCTAAGAGGGAAGAGGGTTGGGGCCTGAAGCTCCAGCTCTGAGGGAGGAGTGTTGTGACCGAGACTCCTGAGGGGGAGAGAGGAGGCTGGGGTCGGAGAAAGGAGAGCAGGACCCCGGCACCTGAGTTCTGGGGAGGAAGCTGGAGCCTAGAGTTTTGGGTCTGAGGAAGGATCTTGAAAGTGGACTCCTGGAATTGAGGGAGGAATTCTTGGAACTGGACTTGGGTTTGAGGGCTCCTGAGGCTGAAATCTGAGCCCCTGGGAGTGAGGGAGGAGAAGGAGGCCAGGAGCTTGGGGTCTGAGGGAGGAGAAAAGGAAATAACAGAAGTCTGAGACAAATTTCGGTCTGTCTAGTTCTGTAATTAATTAACTAACGTGGATCAAATGAGAGGGTGAAAGTTCGCACAGGAGCACTCCTGTCTGTCGTCTTGCACTGGGTCTCCATCCCACCAGCCAGCATTCTGGTCTACGAAGAGTCCACAGGGAACTTGTGAAGAATCAACAAGGCGGGGTCCAGCGGAGTCACGTGTCCCTTCTACTCCGGGTCACCCTGTTGGAATGGGGATGCCCGGGCCCTGGGTCCTCAGCCTCTTGTTGGTCCTCCTGCCTCAGACCTGGGGCGCAGGTAAGAGGCCACCAGGACCTGGAGTGTGTCAGGAAGGGGGAGGGGGGACAGGAAGAAGAACCAAAGAGTGGAAGAGGGACAATAAAAGGCTTTTTCCATGAGGTCCTTCATGGAAATCTCACTGTGGGTAACTCCTCTGAGCATCTGAGTCAAACACACTCGACAATCTCAGCGTCGTGTCTGTCCGCCTGTCCATCCTGCTTCCTTTCCGGGTGTCTGCCCCCTTCTCTCTGGAGGATCACCGCCTTTCGATCGGGTCTAGTTTTCATTCTGCACCTCTGTGGGGCGCGGTGCACTCCATGACCCGAGACTCTCCTGTTTCCTCTGCAGAGACCCGCCCCCCACTGATGTATCATCTCACGGCTGTGTCGGACCCATCTACGGGGCTTCCCTCTTTCTGGGCCACAGGCTGGTTGGGTCCTCAGCAGTATCTGACCTACAACAGCCTGCGGCAGGAGGCTGACCCCTGTGGGGCCTGGATGTGGGAAAACCAGGTGTCTTGGTATTGGGAGAAGGAGACCACGGACCTCAAAGGCAAAGAACAGCTCTTCCTGGTGGCGCTCAAGACCCTGGAGAAGCTATTAAATGGTCAGAATATAGGTCGGAAACAGGGTGGGCTTCAGGAGCCTGGGATCGAGGGAGGATAATGGATTCCTGGGTCAAGGAAGGAGGCTGGAGCCCTAGGCCTGAAGGGGGGGGCGGATTAGGTCTGAACCCTAGGAGTAAGGGGGAAGGTTGGGGTCTGGACCTCGAGGTCCGAGGGAGGAGAAGAGAGGAAGGCTGGCCCTTGCTCCTGAGTCTGCTTGCCTGCGTGTTGGCATTTAGGGACCTTCACACTTCAGGGCCTACTGGGCTGTGAACTGGCCCCGGATAACTCTTCGGTGCCCACGGCTGTGTTTGCCCTCAATGGTGAGGAGTTCATGGAGTTCAACCCAAGAACCGGCAACTGGACTGGAGAGTGGCCTGAGACAGAAATCGTTGGTAATCTGTGGATGAAGCAGCCTGAGGCGGCCAGGAAGGAGAGCGAGTTCCTGCTAAGTTCTTGTCCTGAGCGACTGCTCGGCCACCTGGAGAGGGGCCGACGGAACCTGGAGTGGAAGGGTGAGCCCATCTCCTGTTCCCTCCTCTACATCTCCACAGCCATGCTCAAAGCCTTCCCAGCATCCTTCTCGGTGCAACCCCTCTCGCCTATCCCAGTAGATCTTCTTTAAGACAAGGCCTCATGTAACCCAGGCTGGCCTTGAGCTCATCACGCAGCTGAGGATGGTCTGGAATTCCTGATCTCCTACCCCATTTCAAACGCTGGCTTGACAGAAGTGTGTTGCCACACCCAGCTAATTGTTCTTGTTTGTGAGGTGGGGGTCTAGTAGTCCAGGCTGACTTTGAACTCAGATCTCTTGAGTGATGAGACTAAAGGAGTGTGCTGCTGTGCTTGGCTGCCTTTTCTTTCTTTTTTGCTGTTGTTATAGTTAGACAGAATCTCACAATGTAGACCACATGACCTCAAACTTGTCATCCTCTTGGTCTCAGCCTCCCAAGTGCTAGGATTTTCCATGTCTTTTTCTTCTTGTTAACTTCTAAGAGTTCTTCATATATTGTGGACCCAAATCTTCATCAAATAAGTGTTTCACACACACTTTCCTTGATCGTTTTTTTCTTTCATTCTTTTAAAGATATCTTCAAATCTTGTTTTTTTTTTTTTAAGATTATTTATTTTTGTATATAAGTGTTCTGATTGCATGTATGCCTGCATACCAGAAGAGGGCATCAGATCCCATTACAGGTGCTTGTAAGATGCCATTTGGTCACTGGGACTTGAACTCAGGACCTCTAAAAGAGCAGCCAGTGCTCTTGACTGCTAAGCCATCTCTCCAGTCCCCAGTCCTCTTTGGAGGACTGTGTCTTTGTTAGTATATCTTGCTTGGAGGTCATTCCCAGCTCAGGATGACCTCGGTCTCGGTGTGCATTTGGAGGAGTTTTATAGCTTTCCATTCTATGTATAGATTTTCTTGCTTTCCTTTCCAACAAATTGGATGTGAAGACGGTCTGTCATTTCTCCACCCAAGTTTCAGCCTCTCTGGATTTGAGTTGTGTGTGTGCTCATTTGTTTGGAGACCAGAGCCCAGCCTTGAGTGTTGTATTTATGACATCTTTTTCTTTTTTTTTTTTTCTTTTTTTTTTTGGTTTTTCGAGACAGGGTTTCTCTGTATAGCTATGGCTGTCCTGGAACTCACTTGGTAGACCAGGCTGGCCTCGAACTCAGAAATCCGCCTGCCTCTGCCTCCTGAGTGCTGGGATTAAAGGCCTGCACCACCAGGCCCGGCATGACATCTTTTTCTGAAAAACAAATCCTAAGGCTGGACTCAGCTCAGTGGTTGAGAGCACACAGGGATCTGGGAAAGGATGCGAGTTCAGCTCTCAGGCAGGCAGCTTCTGGTCACCCATAACTCCAGGGCCAGGGAATCTGAAGCCACCACCAGCCTCCATGGCTGCCTATGCTCACGTGCATACACATACATGCACATAATGAAAACAGGATACTTGTATTTACTTTTTATATGTGCACATGTGTATTTGTATGTGCACATGAGTGTCAGAAGAGAGCATTCCATCCTCTGTAGCTGGAGTGGGTGCTGGAACTGAATTTGAGTCATCTTAAATAGCAGCAAGCTCTCAGTCCCTGAGCTAAGTCCTCTCCAGCCCCAGCCCCTGTGGGATTTTTACTCTGTCCCTCTCACTTAGTTGGCTGAGTTTGGGATTGCGCTCAGATCCTTTCTCTTGCTAAGTAAGAACTCTGCCACTGAGCAATCTTTTAGGTTGGTTTTTGGTTTTGTGAGACAGGGTTTCTCTGTGTTGGAACTCAATCTGTGGACTAGGCTGACCTTGAACTCAAAGATCCATCTATCTCTGCCTCAAGCTCTGGAGATCAAAGGCATGCATCACCACTGGCTGGCCATGTTTTAGGTTTTAAAACATTCTTAAAACTTACATTTACGCCGGGCCTGGTGGCGCAGGCCTTTAATCCCAGCACTCGGGAGGCAGAGGCAGGTGGATTTCTGAGTTTGAGGCCAGCCTGGTCTACTAAGTGAGTTCCAGGACAGTCAGGACTACACAGAGAAACCCTGTCTCGAAAAACCAAAAACAAAACAAAACAAAAAAAAAAACTTACATTTACTTACTTATCTATGATTTAGCGTGTGTGAGTGGTGGAGGTGGTGTGTGTGTGTGTGTGTGGCATATGTGTATGTGACATATGTGGTCTATACCTGTGCTGTATATGGGGTGAGCATCCGTCCACATGCTTGGAGGCCAGAGAAGGTGTTTCCTCTGTCTCTTTCCATTGTATGTCATTGACCCAGATTCTCTCCATGAACCTGAAGCTACACAGGCAACCAAACAGGCCCCCAGTGGTCCTCTTTCCTCTGCCCCTATCCTCAGCACCAGGGTTACAGTTATGAAGATATGCTTAAGTGTTTACATAAGTGCTAAGGATTTGAATTTGGGTCCTCATGCTTGTGCAATAAACACTTTTCGGTGCTGAGCCGTTTCCCCAGCTTGAGGAATTATGGCTGGATAGTACTCCATCCTGGAAGCCTGTATGCTGTCTTCCTTTATCTGCTGAGGGTGTTTACATTGTTTCTGTAGTTTGGCTGGGTTTTTTGTTTTTGTTTTTTAAGATTTATTTACTTGTTATATGTACAAGATTTATTTACTTGTTATATGCCTTCAGACACCCCAGAAGAGGGCATCAGATCTCATTACCGATGCTTGTGAGCCACCATGTGGTTGCTGGGATTTGAACTCAGGACCTTTGGAAGAGGTGTCAATGCTCTTGACCACTGAGCCATCTCTTCAGTCCAGTTTGGCTGTTTGGCTGTTTCTACAATGCAGAATAGGGGTCAGTGTTTCCCTGAAAATTTGTTTTGCTTTTATTTTATTTATTTTTTTATTTTTATTTTTGGGTTTTTTGTTTTGGTTTGGTTTGGTTTTGGTTTTTCGAGACAGGGTTTCTCTGTGCAGTCCTGGCTGTCCTGGAACTCACTCTGTAGACCAGGCTGGCCTCGAACTCAGAAATTTGCCTGCCTCTGCCTCTCAAGTGCTGGGATTAATATTTTTGTTTTTTTATTTTTGGTTTTTCAAGACAGGGCTTCTCTGTGTAGCTCAGGCTGTGCGGAACTCACTCTGTAGACCAGGATGGCCTTGAACTCAGAAATCCACCTGCCTCTGCCTCCCAAGTGCTGGGATTAAAGGCATACGCCACCACTGCCCGCCCCTGAAATTTTGATACCAACCTCCGGATAAGTGCCCACAAACAGGATAGTTAACTTCATTAAACAAACAAAAAAAATTTTTTTATTATGTTTTTTGCTTCCATGTATGTCTGTGACCATGTGCATGCAGTACTCACAGAGGCCAGAAGAAGGCGTCAGGTCCCCTGGCGCTGAAGTTACAGATGGTTAGGAGTTGCTTACCACATGGGAGCTGGGACTTGAACCTGAGTCCTCTGGAAGAGCAGCCACTGACTACTTTACTAATTTTACCTTCTGAGTCATCTCTCCAGCTCTGGGCTCATTTATTCAGGAGAACCATGGTGGCCCGTGTCGGGGTACATGTCTTTAATGCTAGCACTCTGGAGGCAGGGACAGGGAGATCTCTGAAGCCAGCCAGGGCTAAGAAAAAAGAAAGAGACATGCGGCAGTATCTGCACTATTTGCACACCCCTTGGCGACAGTTCCAGGTTCTACAGGTACTGACTACAGTCGATACATTGTGTCTCTATGTGATTTTGTTTTTTAATAGCCTTCTGTTACCAGGTGTAAGGTTGTGTTACTGTTTCCTTCCATACATACAAGGCAGGGGCTCTACCACTGAGCCACGCCCCAGCCCCTCACTGGGGAATTCTAGGCTCTAACATTGAGCATATCATTGATGCTTGCTCATTTGACTTAAAATATTTTTAAGGTTACACTTAATATTAAAGTTACTTACTTGTGCATGTGAGTGAGTGAGTGAGTGAGTGAGTGAGTGAGTGAGTGTGTGTGTGTGTGTGTGTGTGTGTGTGTGTGTGTAGATAGGTCAGAGAACTTAGTGAGTTGGATCTCTCCTTTTGCCATGTAGGTTCTAGGGATGAAACTCAGGTCACCAGGCTTGTCACCAGGCTTGTCAGCAGGTGTCTTTAACACTGAGCCACATCACCAGCTCTCATGTAATTTTAAAAACCTCTTTCTGACTATATTTATTTTATTGCTAATTTCTATGGATGTGTGTGTACATATATGGTGCATGTGACCACAGATGCCAGAAGGTATCAGGTCCTCTGCAGCTGGAATTATGGGTGGTTGAGTGTCACCCAGTTGGTGCTGAGAATTGAGCTCAGTTCTGTAGAGAGAGCAGAAAGCCCTCAGCGGCTAAGCTGTGTCTCTCAGGAGCTTCACTGGCCCTCTTTTGAGTTTTTATTTTGAGACGGGGTCTCACTAAATTTCCCAGGCTAACTTTCAGCTCACTCTGTGGCTTAACTGGTGAGCCTGTAGCCTCTGCCTTGGCTACCCAGCTTATGTTTCTAGGGCTAAGGTGTTTCCTTTTTTTTTTTTTTTTTTTTTTTCTGTTAAGCAGAAGCCAAGGCTGGGCTGACTTTCAGAACCCTCGGGTCAGAACTGGAAAACAGGGGAACTGTGGGTGTCTCCCAGCTACCCACAGGAAGTCATCCTCACTGGAAAACAATAGCAAGCACAAGGCAGGGCACAGAACTGCTGACTGAGGTCCGGTCCTCTGCGGTGGAGAGCCGGTGCCCCGGGTCTTCCTAGATGCCAGGGAGGCCCCTCTTTCAGGGAAGCTGCTTAGCTTCCTCTTCCTAAGAAACTGTCAGCTTATTTTCTGCTGAGGAGCAGAGCAGAGCCAAGATTGTGAGACCCACCCTGGGCAGAGGGAAGGCCTCTGCCATGCACAGCCTTGCTGGGGTCTCAGATGCCCATGGACTTCATTTTGTTTAGGGGTGTATTGCTGTTGATTCAGGGTCTTGTGTAGCCCAGGCTGGCCCCAAACTTCCTTTTTCACCAAAGGTAACCTTGAACCCCTGACCCTCTGACCTCCAGTCTGGACCGCTGAGATTACAGATGTACACCAGCATGCACGGTCACTGTCAGTGCCGGGGATCAAACCCAGGACTTCACACCAGAAACTGAGCCGCATCCCCAGCCACAATGTATTTATTTAGGTGTGTCTTCCTTCCTTCCTTCCTTCCTTTCTTCCTTCCTCCCCCCTCTTTCTTTCTTTCTTTCTTTCTTTCTTGCTTGCTTGCTTGCTTGCTTGCTTGCTTTCTTGCTTTCTTGCTTGCTTGCTTGCTTGCTTGCTTGCTTGCTTGCTTGCTTGCTTGCTTGCTTTCTTGCTTTCTTGCTTTCTTTACTTGGTCTCACTATGTCACTATGTAGCCTTGGCTAGCCTAGAACTGCTATGTAGATCAAGTTGCCCTGGTGTCCACAGAGATCTACCTGCCTCTGCTCCCTGAATGCTGGGATTCAAGATGTACTACACACCCCACCCACAGGTCTCAGTTTTTGCCACAGCATCCAACTCATTTGGAACTCATGATTTTCCGGCCTCAGCTCCTCGGGTGCTGGGATCACTTGCATGGGCATGCACCGTCACACCCAGCTAGGACAGTGGCGTCTCTTTGCTCTATATATACACTAATGTGTTCTCAGGGCCAAGAACAGGTCCCGGCACTAGAGAGCTGTGCAGTAAGTCTCTGTTTAGAAACACGTAGACGGAGGAGTTGGGGCTCAGTTGGTAGAAAGCTTGCTTAAATGGGCTCCACCACTGGCACTGCATAAACCAGTTTGGTGGCACACACCTGCTGTCTCCCAGCTCTTAGCAAGTGGAGGAAGGAAGATCAGGAATTCAAAGTCATCCATACCTATATAATAAGTTCAAGACTGGTCTGGGCTGAGAGTGAAATTTATTTGTTGTGAAACAAATAAATGAGCATGGGGAGAGGAACTGTGAGCACTGAGTTTGCTGTGCATGAAGACCTGGGTTCTGATCCCCAGGCCTCCTTGCAAAGGCTGGGTGTACTGCTGCGTGTCTATAGCTGCAGGGATGGGTCTGGCAGAGAGACCGGACCACAGAGCCTCACCAGCCATTAGTGTGGCTGAAAGGGAGAACCCCAGGCTCAGGGAGAGACTCCGTCTCAAAAAAATAAGTGGATGTGGGGAGCGATGGCTCAGTGGTCAGGAGTACTCACTGTTCTTGCAGAGGACCAGGGTTGGAGTCCTAGCTCCCATAGAGTAGCTCACCGCCATCTGTAACTCCATTTCTGGGGGGCTCTGATGTCCTCATCTGGCCTCCACAGACACTGCATGCATGCGGTGCAGGGACACACATGCCAGAAAGCACCCAGACACACCGAGTGAAAAATAAAGGGGGAAAAAAAATGCCAAGAGCAAAAGAGGAAGGAGCCTGCCACTGACCTGTGGCCTTGACCTATGCACATGGCACACATATACCAAAATAAGGGGGTGCAATGGTGGGGTCAGCAGGGTGGGGTGTCTGTCACCCTGGGAAGCCCTCCAAGTCAGCACACAGTGCTGATACAGGGAAGTGGAGTCTGTCCACGGCAAGCTTCCCACCAGGCCTTGGTGGGGGTGGGGTGGGTGGGTGAGGTCATAGCCTAGCCTGACTGCGGGCCCATCCCATCCCCCCGTGTCCCTGCAGAGCCGCCATCTATGCGCCTGAAGGCCCGTCCTGGCACCTCTGGCTCCTCTGTGCTGACCTGTGCAGCTTTCTCGTTCTACCCGCCGGAGCTCAAGTTCCGATTCCTGCGCAACGGGCTAGCCTCAGGCTCCGGGAACTGCAGCACTGGTCCCAATGGAGATGGCTCTTTCCACGCGTGGTCATTGCTGGAGGTCAAACGTGGAGATGAGCACCATTACCAATGTCAAGTGGAGCATGGGGGGCTGGCACAGCCTCTCACTGTGGACCTAGGTGAGGCTGCCCCTCCAGCCTCCGTGTCTTCTTTGTTTTGTTTTGTTGTTGTTGTTGTTGTTGTCGTTCTTTTAAAGGTGTATTTATTTATTTCATATATGTGAGTACACTGTCGCTGTCTTCAGACACACCAGAAGAGGGCATCAGATCCCATTACGGATGGTTGTGAGCCACCATGTGGTTGCTGGGATTTGAACTCAGGACATTCAGAAGAGCAGTCGGGTGCTTTTACCCACTGAGCCATCTCACCAGCCCCGCTGGTGAGCCTCTTAACCGCTGAGCCATCTCTCTCTCTCAAGCCCCAGGATCTTCTTTGTTTCTGCTCCTGGTTTCTGATTCTCCATTTGCTTTGTGGCCAGTCCCTCCCAGAGTCTGACCATGATGAGTCTTGCTGCTACTGGTCTTCATGGTGTTTGACCATTCACTTTTGCCTCTGAAAGTTCTTGCCATGGCTTTGGTGAAGCACCAACTTTGCTGACTGTCCTGTGACTTCCTCTGTTGGGTTCTCACCAAGTTCTGTCACAGTGTGGATGTGTTCTCTCAATATAGGTCTCCTCCCCCTCCTCTCCCTCCTCCTCCTCCTTCTCCTCCTCTTCCTCTCCCCCCCCCCTCCTCCTTCTTTTTCAGATTTATATCTAAGTGTATCCATATGTATTTAATTTTTCCACTTTCTTTGTGTGAGAAGGGAGAGCAGAGGTGAGTCTGTGCCATGGGATACTTGTGGCAACAGAGGACAACTTGTGGTTGTCAGCCTTGGGGATCAAACTCAGGTCACTGGGCTTTATGGCAAAGGCAATGGCTTTACTCACTGAACCTTCTCAACGGCCTAGATTTATGGAGGGTAGGGCTCAGGTCACCTGGAGTGCTGGGAACCAAACTCTGGTCCTCCGAAAGAGCTGCAAGCTCTCTTCACAGTGGGCCGTCTCCCCAGCACAGTGGCTGACTCCTTTTTTTCTCTTTTTTCTTTCTTTTTGTTTTTGTTTTTGAGACAGGGTTTCTCTGTACAGCTCTGGCTGTCCTGGGACTCACAATGTAGATGAGTCTGGCCTCTAACCCATAGATCTGTGTGCCTCTACCTCCCAAGTGCTGGGATTAAGAGGTGTGTCACCGCTGTGTGGCCGGTTCTTATATTCAGTGTGGAAACACTTGAGGCCTTTTCTCCGCATACACCCGCCCTCAGATACATGCTTCCGGGGGTCTCTGAGAAACCATCAACTCCTTACTTCCCCGTCTTCACGATACTTTCTGGCTGCAGATTCATCAGCCAGATCTTCTGTGCCTGTGGTTGGAATCGTTCTCGGTCTATTGCTGGTGGTAGTGGCCATTGCAGGCGGTGTGCTGCTGTGGGGCAGGATGCGCAGCGGGCTGCCAGGTGTGTGCAGGATTGGGGAGGGGCGTGGCCGTGTGTAGGATGAGGGAGGGGATGTCTGTGTGCAGGATTGGGGAGTCTCGGCAGGAAGTAGACTCAGAGAGAAAGAGGGGCGGGAGAGAGATAAGAGAGACAGAGAGTCCCTGACCACCCTGGGAAAGGAGATGGGAAGAGACCATAGCTAGCGTGGCCCCGTCAGGCGTGTTGGGTGGGGAGACCTTAGATACCTTATGCTGACCTGTGTTCCTCTCTCTCAGCCCCATGGCTTTCTCTCAGCGGCGATGACTCTGGCGACCTGTTGCCTGGTGGGAACTTGCCCCCTGAGGCTGAACCTCAAGGAGCAAATGCCGCCTTTCCAGCCACTTCGTGATGTCGACTCGGGCCCCCTGCCCACTGCAGCCTTTGGGGCTGTGTGACCTCCTGAACTGTCTCTGAGCCTCCCGAGGGAGCCTGGGGCCGATGTCCTCCCAAGGATCCCTGCTTTTTGTGGCCTGCTTCAGTTTCCCCTTTTAATGTACATGGCTGTTTTCCATCTCCACATAAATTTGGCCCCAAATCTGTGTGTGCATTGTTATTCTCAAGTTTCAGGCAACGGGAATAAATTGAACGAGTCTGGGAAAGATCATATAGACTCCTCCTGATTGCTGTGGTGCAGCCTGGCCATTTTATAGACCAAGTTGTGTATTTTTAGTCCGAGTTGTGTATTTTTAGTCGTAAATGTATGTGATAATGTATGTAATACCTACACTGGGCCAGGCATTTCTCTTCTCTGTTTTTTCTTTCTTTCTTTTTAAGATTTATTCATTTTATGTATCTGAGTACACTGCAACTGTCTTCAGACACACCAGAAGAGGGCATTGCATTCCATTACAGACGGTTGTGAGCCACCATGTGGTTGCTGGGACTTGAAATCTGGTCCTCTGGAAGAACAGTCAGTGCTCTTAACTGCAGAGCCATCTCTCCAGCCACGCCCCGTTCCCTTTGTTTTTTAAGACAAGGGTTTCAGTACGTAGTCCTAGCTGGCCGCAAACTCAGAGATCAATCAGCCTGCTTCTGTCTCCCAAGTGAGCCACACACCCGACCTCCTCTTTTCTGAAACGGATCTGAGAAATGGAAAGAGTTTTTTAAAAATACATTTCCCTTAATCCTCTGGGGCCAGAGTCTCTGGAGGTGGTCGTGCAGTTGGCCCATATGTCTGCTGGGAGTTGTAGTTCAACATCAGCCTTATCGCCCACCACGCCTTCGGGTCTGGAGCTCGGCCTTGTGGACGTGGCAAGGGGGTCGTCATTGGCACCGCCCCTGAGGCTTTCCTGCGCAGTCATTGGTCAGAGGGCGGCAACCTCTGGACTGCTGGTGGCGGAGCTTGACTGGAACCTGGCCAGTTTGGGCATCTTTGTGCGAAAGCAGAGCTCAGCGTAGGGAGCTATCCCAGGCCGGGTAACAGGGGTGTGGTGGGGTGATGGTGGGGTGAAGGTGGGGTGGGCGGAAGGGTGGGGAGCTAGCTATGGAGGGAGCGTCAGGGTGAGGGTCGCGGTCCAGCCTGGGGGCAACACAGAGGAGCTTGCATGATGCTTTCGGCCACCACGATGCCCTGAACTTTGGGTGGGACGTGCGCCACGTTTCTAACTAAAATACTCCCTTTCTGCTCTGAGACTCCTCTGAGGCTCGGATTCCACCCCCAGAGGTTGTTTTGCCTTCAAATTCTCTATACTTTTTGCCGACTTTTCTTGATCCCAAAACTTTTTGCAGCCTGCGCTTTTATCAGCCCTGCCTTAGGCAGCCTCCTCTACCCCGCCCCCTTCAAAGTTCTCCCACATTATCTCTGGTTCAATTTTTTTTCCCCCAGTCTTATCCCTGACCGCTGGTCCTCGCCTCTCCCCAGGAACCGATGATGTGGCGGTGGTCGCTCCTGTTGCTTCTCTTACTGCTGAGGCACTGGGCCCTCGGGAAGCCATCCCCTGATGCAGGACCTCATGGCCAGGGTAGGGTGCACCATGGAACCCCCCTAAGCGAGGCCCCCCACGATGACGCCCACGGGAATTTCCAGTACGACCATGAGGCGTTCCTGGGACGAGATGTGGCCAAGGAATTTGACCAACTCAGCCCAGAGGAAAGCCAGGCCCGACTTGGGTAGGAGGATGCGGGGAGCCGGGCAGAAGGGGGAGGTGGGAAGAAATGAGTTCACTGGAAAGACTGGAGGCAGGGAACTGGACAGAACTGTGGCAGTCACCTCCTGGGAGGAGGCGGAGCTAAACCTGAGGCTGTGGGGAACCTGGGTTCTCCTCTACCTCAGTCCACCCTGTGCCTCTGTCCGGACACCCCTGTTATCTCTTCTAAACGGGTCGCAGACTCTCTGTAGAGACTGAAGAAGGGATTTGAGGAAGATGCCAAGGTCAGGGATCAGGCTGAACTGGGATGAGTGATGCCAACTGGACTGAACAGGCTTGCCCCGTTTTTAGGTGACAGACGCAGTCAGCATGGGCCCAGGACAAGAAGGCCACTCGCTCAAATATGCTTGATTATTTTCATTATTATTATTATTTAAAGATTTATTTATTTATTATATGTAAAAACACTGTAGCTGTCTTCAGACACTCCAGAAGAGGGCGTCAGATCTTGTTAAGGATGGTTATGAGCCACCATGTGGTTGCTGGGATTTGAACTCTGCACCTTTGGAAGAGCAGTCGGGTGCTCTTACCCGCTGAGCCATCTCCCCAGCCCTATTATTTTTATTTATTTAACTTTTTTGGTTTTTCGAGACAGGGTTTCTCTGTATAGCCCTGGCTGTCCTGGAACTCACTCTGTAGACCAGGCTGGCCTCGAACTCAGAAATCTGCCTGCCTCTGCCTCCCGAGTGATTATTTTCATTATTATTAGTACACTGAGTTAGAATTTCATTTGTGGGACTAGTTGGTCTGGAATTCACTCCGTAGACCAGACTGGTCCAGAATTCAGAAATCTGCCTGCCTCTGCTTCCCAAGTGCTGAGATTAAAGGCGTGCGTCTTTAATGTGATGGCAATTTCTAATTTTAAACTGGGCAAAAAGTAGCAGGGCAGAGCTGGAGAGAGAGGAGCCCCAAATTGATCAGTCCAGCTAGGGAAGTGGGCACACTGAGCTTATTTATATGAGTGTGGGTATTTTTCTCTTTTCTTTTTCTTTTAATAAACATTTATTATGATATCTAAGCACACTGTAGCAGTCTTCAGATGCCCCAGAAGAGGGCGTCAGAAGAGAATGGTTGTGAGCCACCATGTGGTTGCTGGGATTTGAACTCAGGACCTTTGGAAAAGCAGTCAATGCTCTTAACCACTGAGCCCTCTCTCCAGCCCTTCTTTTTCTTTTTTGTGTGGGTATTTTTCATGTGTGTCTATTAACCATTACCTTGTCTTGTGCCCACAGGGGCCAATGAAGGGTAATGGGTTCCTGCATCCAGAATTACCAATGCTTGTGATCTGCCTCGTGGGACTCATAGGAATCAAACCCAGGTTCCTACAAGAGCTGCCAGGGTTCTTAACCACTGAGCCATTACTAAGTCCCCATTTTTGACTTTTATAGGTACAAGAGTAACTCTATATCACAGGGAGGGGCCTAGATGGGCGGCATCAGGGTTGAGATTGACTGCATCTCCAACTGTAGGGGCAGGGCCTCATTGGGCAGAGCCAGAGACTGACATTCATTTCCCTCTCAGGCGGATCGTAGACCGCATGGACCTTGCTGGGGACAGCGACGGCTGGGTGTCCTTAGCTGAGCTCCGCGCGTGGATCGCGCACACACAGCAGCGGCACATCCGTGACTCGGTGAGCGCAGCCTGGCACACCTACGACACGGACCGCGACGGGCGCGTGGGTTGGGAGGAGTTGCGCAATGCCACCTATGGCCATTATGAGCCCGGTATGCCCACCTCGCCTTTGTCCTTTGACCTCGCTTTTAGGATCTTATCTCTGGTACCTCCCCTCTATTTCAAATGTCATTTGCTCTTCCTTCTGAAATCCAACCTATGTGACAAGTTGACTGGAGACGTCACATCCGTGGCAGGAACACTCAATGCTTAACCCTGTTATCCAGACCCCTACGTGACGCTGGTGACTTAGCTAGGGTTACTATTGCTATGATGAGACACTGCGACCAAAAGCAAGTTGGAGAGAAAAGGGTTTGTTTGGCTTATGCTTCTACATCTGTGGTCCATCACTGAAGAATTCGCTATAGCACTGGTTCTCCACCAGTGGGTCACAACCCCTTTGTGTGTGTGTGTGTGTGGGGGGGTCACATATCAGAGATGCTGTGTATTCGATAGTTACATTACAAGTCATAACAGTAGCAAAATTATAGTTATGAAGTAGCAACAGAATAATTTTATGGGGTCACCAGAACGTGGGGGGGCTGTATTAGAGGGTAGCAGCATTAGGAAGGTTGACCGCTGCTCAACAGCCTTGCCTACGGCCTGGTCTTAGGGAAGCGTCTTTTCAGTTGGGGTTCCCTCCTCTCAGACGACTCTGAGCTGGGTCAAGTTGACATAAAATCAGCCAGCACACCTGGTTAGCAGTCTTCCTCAGTCTTGCCTACAGTCTCGGCACTTGAGAGGTGGAGGCAGGAGGATTGCCCAGAGCTCAAGGACAGGCATAGCACAGGTGTCTCTGTCCTCCCTCCAGGGACCGACCTTAGGAGCAGACAGCTACCTCACTATTAGTCTCTCTGCCCCAAAAGGTTCCCTGTGGAGTCCATGATCTCGGCTCCTGAGTTCTCTGCACTTCGCACATGCTGTTCCTCCTCCGGCAAAAAGCCTTTCCCTGCTGTCTGTCATGGAGTCAGAGCCAGTCACTTACTGTATTAGGAAAGAACTTCAGGGTTAACCAAGCCAGTGTCTACTCCTAGTCCATGTCAGGTTACATTCAGAAGAGTGGGCAAATGGAAAAGGCCGTCACCTGGCTTAGAGTGAGGATCAAGAGGAGCATTGTAGGTGACAGGACAGAAAGCAGACTGGGGAGTGGGAATGGTGCAGCTCCCCTTTAATCTCAGCACTTGGAGGGAGAGGCAGGCACAGACAGGTCTTTGTGAACTAATGGGCTACCCAGTGAGCTCCAAGTCAGCCTGGGCTACATAGTGAAACCCCATCATAAAAACAAAAGGCTGAGCCGGGCGTGGTGGCGCATGCCTTTAATCCCAGCACTTGGGAGGCAGAGGCAGGCGGATTTCTGAGTTCGAGGCCAGCCTGGTCTACAAAGTGAGTTC
>NC_034590.1:17776197-17781786 GCF_900095145.1 Mus pahari | reverse complement strand
ACCATTGAGGACATTCTCGGGGCTGCGGAGTTAGTCAATGATGTCACAGATTGTGTCACAGCCAGATACAGGAAACTGAGTCTATTATGTGTGACACTAGGAAAGGCTGAGCCATACCCCCAGCCCCTCACTGGGGGATTCTAGGCAGGGGCTCTCTGCTGGGCTGACAGTCTTGCTTAGTTACCCAGGCTGACCTTGAACTTGCAATTCCCTTGCTTCAGTCTTTTAAGTATTGCGAATGACAGAGCTGCCCACATACCCATGATGTGACTGACGCATGTCACTTCTTACACACTGTGGCCATCCTTCCACTAGCTGGGTCCCAGATCTCGCCTCTCTCTGCGAGCGCACATCCACCCACATCTGTCCTCCCCAGGAGAGGAGTTTCATGATGTGGAGGATGCCGAGACCTACAAGAAGATGCTGGCTCGGGATGAGCGGCGATTCCGGGTAGCCGACCAAGATGGCGACTCCATGGCTACGCGGGAAGAGCTGACGGCCTTTCTGCATCCCGAGGAGTTCCCTCACATGCGGGACATCGTGGTGGCAGTGAGTGACATGGCGGAGAACATGCTTTCTCCTGGGTCCCAGCTTCCTTCACAGGGATTCCGGGCCACCGCCACGTCTGTTCCCTACCCAGTGCCTGGGACCTCTTTGTCAGACCTTCCTGTGCTCTATTAGGTGTCCCATCCCCAGCTTGTCCCCAGACAACCATATCCTAAGAAGAGCCTCATGTGAACACCAATTGTGACCAGACCCAGGAGTGCACAGTTTATTTGAAATGCACGTGTAACATGCTGTGATCTAATCATATCTCAGAGACCAGATATGGAATGTACTGACTGGAAAGATGGCTGGGCGTGCAGGTGCTGTAGAGGCCACAAGAGGGCGCTGAACCGCCTGGACCTGGAGTTCCAGATGGTCGCGAGCTGCCCACTGGGTGCTGGGAACTGAACTCAGGCCCTCCGTGAGACAGCGCCTTCACCGCTGGGCCGTGGCTCCACTCTTGGTTGCTATTTGTTTCTTGAAACTGGGTATTGACCAGGATGTGGGGCTTGCTGATCAGATTAGCCTGGCCGACCAGCTCTCCCAAGACATCCTCCTGTCTCTGCCTCCGCGGCTCTGGGATGATAAGTGTGTGCCACCAGGCCTATCTTATGCAGGTTTTGAGTAATGCAATTCAGGTCTTCATGCCTGTGTGGCAGCTACAGGGATCTTGTATGCTTGCTTTGTCTCTGAGGGTCCACTGCTAATCGTGATGAGCATTGAGCTCTTGAACTTGAGGAAGTGGAGTCTGTCTATCTATCTATCTATCTATCTATCTATCTATCTATCTATCTATCTATCATCTATCTATCTATCATCTATCTATCTATCTATCTATCCATCTTTCTATCTGGGTTTCTGAGGCAGGGTTTCTCTGTGTAGCCCTGGCTGTCCTAGAAGTCACTTTGTAGATCGGGCAGACCTTGAATTCACAGTTTGCCTGCTTCTGCCTTGCTAGTGCTGGAACTAAAGGCGTGCACCACCACTGCCCAGGCAGAAACCATTTTTTTTTTTTTTAAATTAGGACAGATAGCATGAAGAGTAGACATGTTGGTGTGTGTGCCAAAACATGGTCCATGTGCCCGAGAGATAGCTTAACAGTTAAGAGCATTGGCTGTTCCGGGAGAAGCTGGGGTTCATTTCTCAGCCCCAGTATAACTCCAGTTCTGCAGGGTCTGATGGCCTTATTGGACTTGGAGGGACTGCATGCGTGCGGTACACAGGCACGCAGGCGAAACGTCCATCCATACACATAAAAATACATCATCTACAAGACAGGCATGGTGGCACAAACCGTTAATCCCAGCACTCGGGAGGCAGAGGCAGGCAGGTCTGTGGGTTCAAAGCCAGCCTTGAGTCCACCAGGACTACACAATGAGGGCCTATCTCATAAAACCAGACAAAGCTGGGCAGGATTGGACATGGGGGTTCCTGGCTGTCTTCCACTGGACACACGTACATCCCAGTGACATACCAAGGCCCCGCCTCTCCTCCCCGTGGGCAGTGCTCAGTTGTAAGTACACTGACCCTTCACTCCCATGTCTCTCCTCAGGAGACCCTGGAGGACCTTGACAAGAATAAAGATGGCTACGTGCAGGTGGAAGAGTATATTGGTGAGCAAAGCCCATTTCCACCTGAGGCCGGCCATCTCCTTGCACCAAGGAGAGCAGAGGTCCGCACCCTTCAAGCCGCATGAATCAAGTCCCCACTGTGTGCAGAATCTACAGCATGCCTAGCCCAGGGAGCACCCATTGGGAACCTACTGCAGAAAGCACCAGAGAGAGAGGCCCCTTGGGGACAGCCTGGGGCTCCACAGTGGCCATAGCTCAGGGGCTTTGTTGGTTGTACCAGACTCAAGATTTGTCTTGTTTCTGTAACATTGTCTCCAGTTGGCCTGTTTAGGGCCATTTGAAGAGTTTTAGCCTGAACAGCCAGCCCTGTGCTAGGTCTCGGCTGTTTTCACTCAGAGAGCTGCTAATGAGGATAAAATCTGGTTTTGCTGGCTTAAAAAAAAAAAAAAAAAATTTTTTTTTTTTTTTTTGAGCTAGGTCTTCTGTAACTCAGGCTGGTCTTGAACTTGCTGTGAAGTGAAGGTCACCTTCAATTCCTGATCCCCATGCCTCCACCTCCACACAGCTGGGTCTATCACCGCAGCCTTGCCCTGCTTAGACAGTGCTGGGACAGAACCCAGGGCTTAGTGCGGTTGATGGAGTCCCTGCTTAACACGATTATCTTCAGCCCCAACTCATGGGCTTTTTTGTTTGAAAGGTTTATATATGAAATATTCCATGCAACCAATATGCAAGGAGGACATTTTTGCTTAAACACCATGTGTTTATAACATTTATAAGAAATGAGTGCTTTATTTTTTCTCTCGGGTTTTCTTTTTTTTTTTTTTTTTTTTAAGATTTATTTATTATAGGTAAGTACATTATAGCTGTCTTCAGATGCACCAAAAGAGGGCGTCAGATCTCATGGGTGGTTGTGAGCCACCATGTGGTTGCTGGGAATTGAACTCACGACCTCTGGAAGAGCAGTCAATGCTCCCAACCACTGAGCCATCTCTCCAACCCCAGGTTTTCTTTCTAAATCTTTTTTTGTTTGTTTGTTTTAAAGATTTATTTAATGTATGTGAGTACACTGTTGCTGTCTTCGGACACACCAGACGAGGGCATCAGATCCCATTATAGATGGTTGTGAGCCACCATGTGGTTGCTGGGAATTGAACTCAGGACCTCTGGAAGAGCCGTCAGTGCTCTTAACCGCTGAGCCATCTCTCCAGCCCCTCTAAATCTTTTTAAATAGCGTGTTTTATTCCCGAAACAAATTTGACAGATGTAGGATGACCAAGGGGTCTGGAGGCCCGTGTGTGGGTGTGTGTGCAGATGGGATGGAGAGGGAAGAGTGCGGAGGGAGGCGTGTGGGTACGGGGAAGATGGCTCTCGGGGTGCAGGACGAAGGCCTCCCAGGCTCCCAGGGCTGCCCTAGCCCTCATCTCCCCCATCCCCACATCCCCTTCAGCGGACCTGTACTCCGAGGAGCCTGGGGAGGAGGAACCTGCCTGGGTGCAGACGGAGCGGCAGCAGTTCCGAGAGTTCCGGGATCTGAACAAGGACGGGCGGCTGGATGGCAGTGAGGTCGGTTACTGGGTGCTGCCTCCGTCCCAGGACCAGCCCTTGGTGGAGGCCAACCACCTGCTGCACGAGAGCGACACGGACAAGGTGAGCCGGGGCTACTGCTGCCTGCACGCAGGTGGGTCCGGGAACAGAGAGAGAGACAGAGACCGAGAGACAGAGCCGGAGAGACAGATGGGGGCCAAGCCTAGAGGAGAGCAGCCGGGCAGAGGAGGGGCCCTAAGGGACACCCTGGCGCGGATGTCCCCTGTGGGCCCTGCCTCCTGCTGACCCCTCTGCCCACAGGATGGCCGGCTGAGCAAAGCTGAGATCTTGAGCAACTGGAACATGTTTGTGGGCAGCCAGGCCACCAACTACGGTGAGGATCTGACAAGGCACCACGATGAGCTCTGATCCCCAGGTCTCTCAGACTTCCGACCCCATGACCACATCGGGGCAACCAAGGGGCCACTGCAGCCAGCCCCGTCCCCAGGACACAGACTCAGCTCTGGTGTTCCTGGTTCTTGGGCCCTCAGTCACCTTCTTTCCCTGAGACCCCGTCACCAACCCTGGGCCCCACCCCCAACCTGCCCAGGATACTCAGGCACTCGAAGATAAGTGACACCCACTGATAGCGTCCCCAGCACAGACGCGGGGCCACATCCTGACTGAACCGCAATCTGAACTCTGAACGTCAACAGCACAAGCTAACCTGTCCTGCCTAGGAGCAATAAAAGCTGTTGCTGGGGCCCCTGCTCTGTCTGTCTGTCTGTCTGTGGGAGGGGTGAAGGATGCCTGCCTTGAGATGGAGGAGCATGCTGGAGCTGAGTGCGGAGGGCCTCAAGAGGGCGTAGTCCCGCGTTTCTCAGTCGGTGGGTCTCGACCCCCTTTGGAGTCGAGGTGCCCTCCACAGGGGTCACATGTCAGCTGTCCTGCATATCAGATGTTTACATTACGATTCATAACAGCAAAATTACAGTTAGGCAACAGCAACAAAAATGATTTTATGGTTGGTGGGGATCCGTCTAAACAAGAGGAACTGTGTTAAAAGGTTGAGGAGCGCTGCTCTCGGCATCTGGGCACGCGAGATGGGTGTTAGTGGACGTTTGAGGGCGTTCCCGGAGACCGAGAATAAAGCCAGCAGCCTGGGGGCCGCAGGAAAGCCAGGCAGGAAATGCCGCCCGCCAGCCCGCCCGCCCCTTAGTGCTGCAGGGTGGGGAAGCACAAAACCACAGCTGGAGAAACAACACAACTCTCAGCGAAGCACCCCGTGGTGCGGGTTCTGAAAATGGAATCGCCAGGAATGAGGAGGGAGAGCGCCTGCGTGTCAGCTGCATTGAGCCACACAGAGAGTGACATATACCGCACGCGAGGGCAGAGTCTAGGGCAGGACTTCTGGGTGTTCGTGTCTGGCCTGTTAGGGTTTTTGTTTTTGGTTTTGGTTTTTGGTTTTTCGAGTCAGGGTTTCTCTGTATAGCCCTGGCTGTCCTGGAACTCACTTTGTAGACCAGGCTGTCCTTGAACTCAGAAATCTGCTTGCGTCTGCCTCCCGAGTGCTGGGATTAAAGGCGTGCGCCACCACGCTCAGACTGTTAGGGTTTTTTTGTTTGTTGGTTTATTTTTGTTTTGTTTTTTTAAAAAAGGTTGGAGGGAGAAAGGGGGGAAATAAAATGTAGTTATATTTAATTTAAAAGAGGAAGGGGGGCTGGTGAGATGGCTCAGTGGGTAAGAGCACCCGACTGCTCTTCCGAAGGTCCCGAGATCAAATCCCAGCAACCACATGGTGGCTCACAAGAGATCTGACTCCCTCTTCTGGAGTGTCTGAAGACAGCTACAGTGTACTTACATATAATAAATAAATAAATCTTTAAAAAAAAAAAAAATTAGCTGGGCACGATGGATTTCTGAGTTTGAGGCCAGCCTGGTCTAC
>NC_034590.1:17774124-17775836 GCF_900095145.1 Mus pahari | reverse complement strand
TGTGTGTGTGTGTGCGTGTGCATGTGTATGTGTGTCCTGCAGATGGATCCTAGTGTAGGGACCCCAGCACCCATGCCAGACAGTTCATGCCAGTGTTTGGGACTCCATCCCAGAGCAATCTCATGAGTTTTCTGGCCTCTCAGGGCACTCATACATGTTTACACACTCACACAAATAAAATAAGCACTGGGGTGGGGGTGCTGGCACATAACTCAGCAAGTGTCCTGGGGATTCTGCAACATTGATTAAACACTGTGAGGAAAAGGAACTTGAGGGGAAAAAGCTTATTTCAGACCACTGCTCATCATTTCGGGAAGTTGGGGCGGGAGCTGATGCGAAGGCCATGGAGGATCATGGCTGACTGGCTTGTTCCCCCTGCCTTGCTCAGCCTGCTTTCTTACAGCACCCAGAACAACCTCCTGGGAGGTGGGGGGCGCCCATAATGGGCTGACCCTTCCTACACCAATCATCATTCAGAAAAAAGCTCCAGAGACTTGTCAACATGCCAACAGTATGGAGGCTTTTTCTCAACTAGAATCTTTCTGCTTGGGGCTGGAAAGATGGTTCAGGGAGAATGAGCACCTACGGACCGCTCTTCCAGAGGTCCTGAGTTCAATTCCCAGCAACCACACGGTGGCTCACAACCATCTGTAATGGGATTTGGTGCCCTCTTCTGGGATGCAGGCATACATGCAGACAGAACATTGTATACATGATAAATAAAAAAATCTTTAAAAAAAAAGTCTTTCTTCTGGGGGCTGGAGAGATGGCTCAGGGGTTAAGGGCAATGGCTGTTCTTCCAAAGGATCTACAGCCAGATGGCAGCTCATAACCATCTATGCAACATTATTTCCAGGGGATCACACAGACACACACACACACTCAGACAACCAATGTATATAATAAACAAACAAGCAAATGACTCTTCCTAAATAAGCAAACAAATAAATAAAAGATTCTTCCCAAATGACCCAGCACATGGGTAAAGGTATTTACTAGTAAGCCTGATTACCTGGACGATTAGAACCAGAACTTTTTTTTTTTTTTTGAGACAGGGTTTCACTGTGCAGCCCTGGCTGTCATGGAAGTCATTCTGTACATCAGGCTAGCCTCGAACTCCATCTGCTCCTGCCTCTGGAGTGCTGGGATTAAAGGTGTGCACCACCCTGCCCAGTTGGAACCCCAGAATCTTTTTATTAAGGACCATGCCAGGTCAGTGCTTTCCTTAAAAATTCCAGACTGCAAAACATCTACAGTGCTCATCTTCAGAAACAGTGGTGACATCGCAAGGGCTTTGACATACTGCTCGGAACAAGAGACTTTAAAATCCCCAACTGCGGGTGGAAATTTCATGCAATTTAGCCCAGGCTGTGTATTCCCGGGCAGAAACAATTACTTAGCAAGGCATGGAATGGCGTTCGCGCCCTCTGCTGGCGTGTTCTGGGACCACCGGCTGGAAAACCACAGGTTCTTACAGGGGCTTGATGCTTCCCAGTGGGGCTCAGCTTGTGAAAATCACCCAGATGTATCCCAAGGTAGGGCTTTTTTTCTTTTTCTTTTTCTTGACAGGGTTTCTCTGTATAGCCCTGGCTGTCCTGAAACTCACTTTTTTTTTTTTTTAGGTTTTTCTTGACAGGGTTTCTCTGTGTAGCCCTGGCTGTCCTGGAACTCACTTTGTAGACCAGGCTGGCCTCGAACTCAGAAATCCGCCT
>NC_034590.1:17764733-17773294 GCF_900095145.1 Mus pahari | reverse complement strand
AGGCAGGCGGATTTCTGAGTTCGAGGCCAGCCTGGTCTACAAAGTGAGTTCCAGGACAGCCAGGGCTATACAGAGAAACCCTGTCTCAAAAAACCAAACCAAACATGTGTCCATGTATCTGTCCGACATATATGTCTATGCACCACAGGTGTGGAGCACCCTTGAGGGCTGGAAGCCGGTAAGGGATTCCCTGGAACTGGGGTGGCTGGGAATGACACCTGGGTCTTCTAGAAGAGCAGCCAGAGCTCTTACTGCAGGGTGGGCCACCTTTCCAGCTCCTACAGTACTTTTTACTAAGCTGTTAACTGACTTGATGGAACTCAACTCTACTCTGTTCCTCCTGCACTTTAGTCAAGGCTTTGAGCTCTTGTGCGACTTCCCTGCGCCCCCCACCCCCATTGAGTTTCTCTGTGTATTCTTGGCTGTCCTGGAATGGGATCTGTAGACCAAGCTAGCCTTGAACTCCCAGAGGTCCACCTTCCTCTGCTTTCTGAGCCCACTCCCTCCTTGGATTGAATCCCCAAGCAGCAAATACGATTCAACTGGGTTCAGCTGGACTTTAACACAGTTGGGGTACCTCCCGAGCTTTCTTCTCTGAACTATTGTTATCCCTCTCCCTTCCCTGTATGCTGGTGGAGGACAGGTGTGCACCGCCAGGCCTGGCTTGGCTCTCCACAGTTGGTAGTCAAAGCTTGACCCTGTCCCAGGCCATAAGCAGCATGCCATCTAAAAGCAACTTTGCATTTTCTGAACGTTGGGTCTCCAAATGTTCCGATTTTTTATTTCTGGTTACTTAAGGTACTTAAGTAACATCGGTATTTTATGTGTGTCCCCGTGTGTGACACCCAGAGGCCAGAGCTGGGTGTCTTCACCTACTGTTTACATTACTTAGGGAGAGGAGGGCTCTCGCTGAACTTGGAATGGGATGGTGTGGATGACCAGCAAACCCCGGGGATCCTTGTCTCTGATGCTAGCATTACAGGGATCTGAACTCACGCCCTTACAGTCTGTGTGCTCTCAGCCCCAGCCTGTTTTAATTCAAAGCCTGTGTTCAGCCTCATTGGCAGTGACATTCCGCCCTCTAGTGGCCGCAGGTGGACATCTGACTTGCTGGCCAAGAGGCCCTTCCAGATCTGTGAAAGGTTGTGTGGTTGACAGTATCTTATCAAAATTATACACAAAGCAACAAACTGTGTGCACAGAAAAGACCCAGGTGGCCCTACACACTCTGGTAATGTGCGACAACGGCAGCGAAGGCAGGGGTCAGTGTTACAGGCACACACACATGCCTGGAATACACGTTGTGTTTAAATATTGGCAACAGACTTACAGGATGCAAAATTATAAATACACAAGATGCCACACACTGAACACATCTTCTCTTCACTGCATGGCCAGTGGTTACTTTTTTTCCATCAACAATTTGCCCAACAGGCAGATTTCTGAGTTGGAGGCCAGCCAGGGCTACACAGAGAAACCTTGTCTCGAAAAATAAAACAACAAAGAATTTGCCCAGATTAGGACTCGAATGTATATAATTGTTTCTCTTATTCTGAGGCTTTTTTTTTCCTAAAAACCTAGTTTTTTATTTATTTATTTATTATATGTACATATACTGTAGCTGTCTTCAGACACACCAGAAGAGGGCGTCAGATCTCATTACAGATGGTTGTGAGCCACCATGCGGTTGCTGGGAATTGAACTCAGGACCTCTGGAAGAGCAGTCAGTGCTCTTAACCGCTGAGCCATCTCTCCAGCCCCTGAGGGGGTCTTACACAGCACAAGCCTCAGTTCTGCAGCAATTCTCTTCTGTGATGGGATGGAGACACAGGGTGAGGATGGCTCAGTAGTTCAGAGTGCTTGCTGCTCTTGGCAGAGGACCCGGTGCTCAAGACTGCCCGACCCCAGCGCCAGGGGTCTGAGGTTAGTACGGCCTGTGCAGGCATTGGACTCACGTGCACAAACCCTCCCTAGACACACATAAAGGAACTCAACACTTGCTTAGTGTGTGCATTTGCCATACAAAGAGAAAAGAGAGCTATTTTCACTTGGAGCCGGGGCGAGGGTGGTCTGTGTCTCTTTGATCAAGTTTAGGGGGCTGGGAAGGGAAGCTGGCTCTCGAGAGAGATTCTCAGGTGTTCAGTGAATGAGGAGAAGGAGGGTATGCGTGCATGTGAAGCAGTGTTGGGGGCAGGTCCATGTCTAGGGGCCTCGGCAGGGAGTGCTATCCCGAGGCCCGCACATCTTGGACCGGGCGCCCTCTTCCAGGTCCTGCCTGAGGCTGGAGGAGACCCAGAGGTTCACGCGGCTGGGGGTTTCTGCCTGGTCCTAAGTAACTGAGTAAATCCCAGGAGCGCAGGCCCACACCGCAGGCCCACTCCTTCTGCCCCCTGCCTACGGAGGCGCCAGGCATCCAGACATTCACATCCACGTTTATTAGGCCACGGCTCAGGCCTGCATCACTGGCCGGGACATTTCCGCCTGTAGCTTCACTCCGGAGCCCGCAAAGCCTGTGCCGCCCTGGAGAGGAGGGAGAAGACCAAGCTGGAGGATCCTCCTAGGGTGGGCTCCGGGCGGCACGGGGGTTAAGTCCCAGGGCAGGAAATGGAGGGCATCCAGGACATAGAAGAGCGGGACACTGGGGTGTCTTTGACAAAGGGGAGGAGTCCAAGGGCGGAGGGGGATGGGGCATTAGAAAGAAACCGGTGCCACAGAGGAACCAACAGTGTAGGGAGGAACAACGTGAGGGGTGGGTGGAAGGGGACGGGGTGAAGACAGGTGGGTATGACACCAGGGGACAGGCTGCAGTGCAGGCTACGATGGGGTGGGGCTGCGGTGAGCGAATGGCAACTCACCCGCTGCAGCACGATGATGTCGCGCTCTGTCAGCGTGTCCCCATTCACGGGGTCCACCATGTCCTTCCGGATCAGTTTCTCGACACACTCCAGCGTGACCACGGCCCCACTACAGTGGGAAGACAGTGCCAAAGTCAGCCCCGTAGACCCTTGGACCCCTCGAGCCTCTTCTCCGCACACCCCTACTCACGAGGGCCGCAGCACTGCGCACGGCGTGGCATTGCTCAGACTGTCTCGGGTCACTGCGCAAACGTAGCGCTCACTGCGCGTGATGAGGCCCACGCGGTCCACGGAGTCGTCCAGCTGCGTGAAGCGCACTGACGTCAGGTCCGACATGCGCAGTGGCTTCCCGGACATTGGGCAGGTCACCGTGCGGGACTATGGGCAGAGGCAGGGTCAAGAGGGGAGAGGGACAGTCAGGGTCAGCCATGTGGGCAGTGGAAGCGGCATGGGGGGCGGGGAGAATGAGCGGCAGCGGCAGGAATCCCGGACACTGGGTGCTCACCGGCTTTTCCAGTTTGGTGGCCTTTGCCTCGGGCGTTAGCGAGGGAATCCAGAAGCTGGGCAGTGCTTTGTCCTTGTCCTTGTCCTTGCCTACGGAACCCACACTGGGCCCTGGCTGTTCACCCTCTGTGGAAGGGAGAAGCTGGGGTACACACTTCATGAAGCCACCCCTAAAGACCCGACCAAGGGCAGGTATTCCTTGTCACCTGTGTTGGGCAAGGTGGCAGCCTTGGGCATGAAGGGGTTGAGGGGCCGGCTCACGATGGCTGCCTCCTTCTCCAGGAAGCCTCTAACTTGGTCCTGAGCTGCAGCTCGCTGAAGCTCTTTCTGCTCTTCTCTCCGAGCTCCTCGCTGCTTCTCATAGGCCTGGGGGAAGAGGGGGCTGGGTTAGCATGACCAGGGCCCACCCTGGTATCTACCCCACCCCAGCGGTGGGGGGGCAGAGCCCTGAGCAGCTCTGGCAGGACTGGCAGCAGTTGTTGACGCTTCTGTGTTCTTCCGCTAAGGTGGCCCTGGCATTTGCGTCTGTGGCTTCCTACTGGATGTGGGACTCGGTCCTCCCGCTTGGGAGGGCCTCCTCAAGGTGGCACAGGGGCTCCTATAGCCCAAGACAGTCTGAAGCTCTCTGTGCAGCCATGAGTGACCCTGAACTCCTGATTTTCCCCAGCCAAGCATCCCCATTCCTAGTTATCCGTGCTGGCCTTGGGGCCTAGGGCCTCATGCTACCAACCAAGCTCTGCACACGACCCAGCCACAAGGCGAAGAAGTTTCTACAGTGCTTAGACTCTGATGAGCACATGGTAAACACAATAAGCCTGCTGGCTAGCCAGCGGAGCCCTGTCCTGCCACAGGGGTGGGGGTGGGAGGGTTGACTCAGAAGTCTATAAATAGGGCAGTGTGCTGGGCTCCGTGTGACCAGAACAGTAAGGTATGCGCCCCTTGCCCAGTCCTGCCTGGCACCCAGCAGGTGTTAGTGGTCAGTTCTGGAGACTCCCTGGGTCACCCAGCTGAGGTGGTGACAGTCACAATGCCTGAGGCCATGAAGGCCTCCAATGGGGGTGCCAAGGTCAGGGAGAGTCTGGCTAGCCCCTGGGCTGTGCGGAAGACACGGAGTCTGTGGAGCAAGTGTTGAGCATGCGTGAGCCAGGCGGACAGCAGGATGGCGGCTGCAGGTGCTTGGCCTGTGAGGCCCTGGGTGTCATGCCTGGCCCAAAAGGTTAAACAAAGGAAGGGGCCTGCCACAGTGTGTCTCTCCCCACAGAATGAAGGACACCCAGCGTGCCTGCTGGCCACTTAGGTTATCTGTGTCTAGGACTTGCTCTGTGCACCCTCTAGCTTCACCCTGGTGGCCATTGTCCAGATGGTAAGACTGAGCACACCAACAACACACTGTATCCATTTACATCACAAGGCTCTGCTAAGTGCCCGGAGCCGAGGAGAGCAGGGGAAGCTGCTCCTGGGGCCCAGGTGGGGTTGGCAGGTGCACCCCAGAGGGCCTGGCTGCATGAGGTCCACGCGGGTGCTGCCCGGGCTGAGATATGAGTGGACATATTTGGAGAGGAGTGGGAGGTGGATGGCATTCCAGGCAGACACCAGCATTGTAGAAACTGTCCTGCCAGGCTGGAGAGATGGCTCAGTGGTTAAGAGCACTGACAGCTCTTCCAGAGGTCCTGAGTTCAAATCCTAGCAACCACATGGTAGCTCACAACCATCTGTAATGAGATCTGATGCCCTCCTCTTCTGGTGTGTCTGAAGACAGCCGGGCGTGGTGGCACATGCCTTTAATCCCAGCACTCGGGAGGCAGAGGCAGGCGGATTTCTGAGCTCGAGGTCAGCCTGGTCTACAAGGTGAGTTCCAGGACAGCCAGAGCTATACAGAGAAACCCTGTCTCAAAAAGCAAAAAAAAAACCCCAAAACAACAACAACAACAACAAAAAAGATAGCTGCAGTGTACTCCTCATATATATAAAATAAATAAAATCTTCCAAGGAACTGCGCTGCCGTGACCCTCCTCCTCTTCTCAGGCCCCATCACCTTCATCTGCCGGGCTATCTCTTTCTTCTGGTGCAGGATATACTCCAGGATTGCTTCCCTTTCATACAGGTAGCCATCTGGCCTGCAGAGAGAGGATGAGGGAAGCACTGGCGTGGGCTCAGCCGCACGGTCAGGTCTTCACCCCGGGTCGGCATCGCCCTCCACACTGGGTACTAAGCATATTCAGGTGAGCATCTATTCACTCCCTGCCCTGGGGACCACGAAATACCCTTAGGCGATGTCTTCCACAGCACTCCCTTCAGCCCAGCTCTTTATTTTCTTAAGAGACATGATGTACCAGAGCTCAGGCTAGCTTCAAACTGCTATGTAGCTGAGGCTTGCCCTCGTCTTCCTGCGTTGCCTGAATGCTGGGATAACAGGGGTGCATCACACATGGCTTTCTGTGGTGCTGGGGATGGACCAGAGGTTCCTGTGCACTAGTACTCTGAGCCAGCCCCAGTGACTAGCAGTGCGCTTGCTCACCTGCCTGCCTGCTCGCTTGCTCTCTCCACCTGAGGTGGAGGTGAGCTGCCTGTCACTGCTGAGGGCTCTGAGGCTCTGAGAAGTCCGCTAAACCCACACACAGCAGCTGTCCCTCTGCCCGTCCCCAGCTTACGTGACCACAGGGTCATGGCAGGGCTGCAGAGAGAGACAGCAGCAGTCAAAGTCCTTCACAGCATCCCGGCTCAGTCGAATGTTCTGGGTTCCATAGCCCGAGGCCGCTGGGGACAGAACAAGGTAGGGATGAAGACATGGGTGGGGACCTGCCCTCCACCAAATGTCCCAGAGAAGTGTGCAGGTTTGCTGGAGTCTGAGAGACTCCACCATGGCTAGGTCAGCTTTCTTCCCCAGTAGCGGGGTAAGGCTCAGGGCTCCCTCCCTCTCCTGGGGTGGGGACCACTGTGGCTCTCAGCCTTGCTTTCTGCAGAGCTGGACAGGAATGGTTAGGAGAGAGGGGAGCAGACGTGGGATGGTACGTCAGATGGGCCACATGGGTCACATTGTCTATGGCCACCATCATTAGTATAGATGAGACAGAGACAGGCCACTCAGGGGCCGAACAGGACAACAGGGCAGAATTGGAAAGCCACACCTTACAGAGGGTGAAATTGAAGATGACAGTGAGGTCCCCAGGATGGTACCTGTGTCCTTCTTCTTCTCGTGGTAGGTGTAGACAGCCCCTGCAGTACAGTTCTTGCCATGCCGCGTCATCCTGTCCAAGAGGGGGAAGTTTCAGGGTGACCCCAGGACACTCACACAGAACATGAACAACCGCCTGGGCTTGTGGTCAGTAGCCTGCTCCAGAAGCCTGTTCAGGTCACCAAAAAACACAGCCTTCAGCCACAGCAGTCCATGGGTCTCAGCAGGAAGGATAGAACACCAGGCAGTGCCCAGGCCACTTCCTTCTGCCTTTGAGACAGTCTCACCATGTAGCCCTGGCTGGCCTCAAACTCCACCTCTGCCCCTGAGAGCTGGTTTAAAGGCCTGCACCACTTTCTTTTTAAAACCTGTGCCTTCCTCTATGGCCCAGGCTGATCTTGGATTCCAGGCAAACCTCCTGCCTCAGCCTCTTCAATGCTGGGAACACAGGCAGAGCCCACCACGACTGTGCTAGGCAAGTGCGCTGCATGCTGAACTGTGTCCTCAGCCCTCCCCGTGTTTCTCATCTCTCCTTTCAGTTACTAAGCCACTGGGGGTGGGGGAGGCAGGAGGTTCAAGGGAGGGGCTGGAGAGATTGCTCAGTGGTTAAGAGCACTGGCTGCTCTTCCAGAGGTCCTGGATTCAATTCCCAGCACCACAGAAGCCCAGATCCAGGGCTTCTGGTGCCCTCACCCAGACACACATGCAGGCCAAACACCAGTGCACATAAATAAACAAATAATAATGAGAGAGCGAGAGGGAGAGAGAGAGAGAGAGAGAGAGAGAGAGAGAGAGAGAGAGAGAGAGAGAGAGAGAGCTCAAGGTGAATTTGAACTACTTTGAATCTACAAAGTGAGCTGGAGGTCAGCCTGGGCCACATGAGACTTTGCTCAGCAAATAAAACAAGTTACTGGGGCTGGGGATTTAGCTCAGTGGTAGAGCACTTGCCTAGCAAGCACAAGGCCCTGTGTTCGGTCCTCAGCTTTGAAAAACAAAAATCAAAAAGAAAAAAAAACAAAAAACAAAAAACAAGTTACTATGTAAGACACTCTGGAAACAACTGAAACCTTGACATTTACAAAACCATTTTATTTGCTATGTGTATGCTTGCCTGTGTGACTGAGCATCATGTGCAGTCAATGTCTGCCAAGACCAGAAGAGGGTGACAGATCCTCTGAAGCCAGAGTTACAGGTGGCTGTGAGCTGCCATGTGGGGACTGGGAAACTAAGCTGGGTCTGGAAGAGCAGCCATCATTACTAATGGCTGAGCCATCTCTCCAGTCCGGGTATTTAGAATAACATCATTCTTCTCTTTGAAAATGTAGCTGATGTAACCTAACCCTGTGATCTAAACCCATCCTTGGTACTTTCCACCACTGTATCACAGTCTTCGCTACTTTGTTCTTTTTCTTCCAACTTTCACCCCTTTCTACCCTTTCAATCCCCAACACTAGAAAGAGGAAAAAAGGATTGGAAGAAAAGGCTTGGGAAGGGGAAGGCGTTATCATTAAGCTACTTCCTGCTCATTAGGGGCATCAAGCCCCCTGGGCAAGTCTGAGAGTCAAAGTCAGTTTATCTCATTTTTGTGTTTCCTTCTTTGTGTGTGACTAACAAACCCAGACCAAGAGCAACCAAGAACCAACACCACCCCACCTCTCAGGGCCCTAGCATTTACAGACCCTCTGAAAAGTCCTCAGAATCCAAACGTCACACAATCGCAGAAACCTCTGCTAGGGCAAGAGGCAAATCAGTCAGCTGCTGTGGACAGCCTGAAGCAGCCCCGCATCCCACAGCTGGGATTAAAACAGAACCATATTCTTATACGATTTCTGTGTTTTTCAAAGGAAGCAAAGCTTCAAATTTGTCACTACCCATGTGAAACACACACATACATACAAACTAAAGAAAAAGTTTCAACAAAAATTAAATTTTACATATCCTTTACTCCATGAAATGTGTGTGTGTGTGTGTGTGTGTGTGTGTGTGTGTGTGTGTGTATATATATATATATATATATATATATATAT
>NC_034590.1:17748302-17764538 GCF_900095145.1 Mus pahari | reverse complement strand
CTCAGCAATAGAAAAAATATAGAGGGCTGGAGATGTTGCAGCTTAAAACTCCTATAGACACAGCCCCAGGGGATGGATGGATGGATGGATAGATGTCTCTCTCTCTCTCTCTCTCTCTCTCTCTCTCTCTCTCTCTCTCTCTCTCACACACACACACACACACACACACAAATGTAATAAACTGCTTATTTAAAAAGAAACATAGGCAGGCCTGGTACTGTAGTGCTGGCCTGAGTAACTTGCTGAGACATCACAAACTCGAGCCGAAAGCTGGGGCAGAGCTCTTGCAGTAACAGAGCACTTACCTAGCACACAAGGCCTGGGTCAACCACAACACTGCAAGGAAACCAAACACATAAAAACAAAACCCATAAGGTCTGAGAATGAGGCTTTCTGCAGTGCGCAAGCGGT
Source organism: Mus pahari (assembly GCF_900095145.1). Lineage (NCBI taxonomy): Eukaryota > Metazoa > Chordata > Mammalia > Rodentia > Muridae > Mus > Mus pahari. Next base: position 17,764,127 of record NC_034590.1, on the reverse strand, counting down.
AGGCAGGGGCCCAGTGGGGTGGAACCCTCCCTCCGGGTGTGCTGACCGATGACAAGTTGGAAGCCACTGGGCCAGTTACTCTGTTGCTCCCTGTGTGTGTTCCAGGAAGAGATGAACTAGGGACCCCGGATGTGGTGGCCCGTACCTGCCATCCAGTACTTAGTACTTAGACACCTGAGGCAGGAGGTTCACACTGGGTTCCAGACCAGCAAGCGCTGAGAAGGACCCTGTCTCAGAAACCAAAGGTGGGCCGTGAGATGGCTCGGCTGGAGCTGCTTGCTTGCCTTGCGCACCCATAACCCAAGTTCAATCTCTTGTATCACGGAGACATGGAAGGAGAGTTGTCCGACCTCTACATGTATGCTGTAGGGTTCTGACTGCAAGGACCAATCAATCAATCAATAGTGCTACAGTCAATGGTTTCCGCACCAGGTCTCAAAAAGGCTAGGCTGGCCTCTTAAGCTTATCCTCTTAAGGAGGATAGCCTTGAACTTTTTTTTTTTTTTTTAATTTTTTTTTTATTATTATATCTAATTACACTGCAGCTGTCTTCAGACACAGAGAGAGAGAGCGCGAGAGCGCCCTCCTGTACAGGTTGGTTCATAGCATTCACACAGTGTCTCACAGCCTCAGACCCCTCTTCTGACCTCCCTGGACACCTGACACACCTGTGGTGCACAGACATACATGCAGGCAAATACTTATTAGCAAAATATAAAGTTAAAATTTTTAAAAGAGGGGCTGGTGAGATGGCTCAGTGGGTAAGAGCACCCGACTGCTCTTCCAAAGGTCCGGAGTTCAAATCCCAGCAACCACATGGTGGCTCATAACCATCCGTAACAAGATCTGACGCCCTCTTCTGGAGTGTCTGAAGACAGCTACAGTGTACTTACATATAATAAATAAATAAATCTTAAAAAAAAAAAAGATTTATTGTGATGTGTGTAGGAGTTTTGCCTGCATGTATGTCTGTGCCCCTCATGTGTGTCTGGTGCCTGCAGAGGCCAGAGAGTGGCCAGATCCCCTGGAACTGCAGTTACAGTTTTTCTTCTCACCTTCACCACAGGGTTTCCTGTGACTGTCACCAAGCAAGGGCCAGCTGAGCTAGCCACCTCCAGCTGAGAAATGTCATCTCTAGGACAGAAAGAGAAGACAGTCTAACCAATAGAAGACTACAGCCCCTCATCAAAGCACCCGGCATGTTTCAGGCCAGCTGGAACTACAGTGTCCCTGTGTGTGTGTCTGTACACAACATGTGTGCCTGGTGCCAAGGAGGCCAGAAGACTGGGGGGGGGGGTCAGATCCCCTGGAATTGCAGTTACAGACATTGTGAGCAGTCATGTGGGTGCTAGGAATTGAACCCCAGTCCTCTGAAAGAGAACCAGAGGAGTCCTTTCTCCATCCCCATACTTGTTGGAGGACCTGGATTCAGCTCCCAGCAATGACATGGTGGCTCTTCTTTTAAGTCAAGATGAAGTTCCTGTTTCATGGGCATGAAAATGAACTTGCATCTTCAAAACAAGCATTATAGCACAGTGGTACACAGAATTCTAGCAGAGCAACAAGAAGTAAAACTTCAGCCGGGCAGTGGTGGCACACACCTTTGGTCCCAGCATTTGGGAGGCAGAGGCAGGTGGATTTCTGAGTTCAAGGCCTCCTGGTCTACAGAGTGAGTTCCAGGACAGCCAGGGCTACACAGAGGAAAAAAAAAAAAAAAAAAAAAAAAGTGGAGAAATAATGGCTCAGCAGTTAAGAACACTGGCTGCTCTTCCAGAGGACCTGACCAGGGTTAAATTCTCAGCACCCATGTGAGAGCTCACAACTGTCTATAACTCCAGTTTCAGGGCATCTGGTACCCTCATACAGATATATACACAGGAAACACAAATGCACATAAATAAATCTTTAAAAAAAAAATCAAGATCTGGTGTCATATGTCTGTCACCCCAGCTACCTGAGAGGGTGAAGCAGGAGGGTCAAAAATTCAAGGCCAGCTTCATCTACAGAGTGTAGTCAATTTATCTCTACCTCCTCACTGCCTTGAAACCCTTGCCTCATAGAGGAGTGAGCGGCCAGTTCTGATCCTGTGCCCCCTTCTGTTGGCCTTTGATTTTGTTTTTCAGTACATTTATACAGACTGAATACTGAGATATTTACTGATACTGAGATAACTTTTTTCTATTTAATTTTGTGTAGCTTTTCTTTTTCCTTTCTTTTTTAAAAAAGATTTATGTGTAAGTACACTGTAGTTTTCTACAGATGCACCAAAAGAGGGCGCCAGATCTCATTACAGATGGTTGTGAGCCACCATGTGGTTGCTGGGAATTGAACTCAGGACCTCTGGAAGAGCAGTCAGTGCTCTTAGCCACTGAGTCATCTCTCCAGCCCCCTTGTGTAGTTTTTCAAGACAAGCGTTTCTCTGTGTAGCTCTGGCTGTCCTGGAAGTAGTTCTATAGACAAGACTGGCCTCGAACTCAGAGATCCACCTACTTATGACTGCTGGGCACTGAGAGTTTCCCCAAGAGCTGAGAATAGAGGAATGTGCCTGCCATCACACCCAGCTTTGTTTCCTGCCTGCATGTATGCCTGCAGGCCAGAAGAGGGCACCAGATCTCACTATAGACAGATGCTTGTGAGCCACCATGTGGTTGTGGGAATTGAACTCAGGGTCTCTGGGAAGAGCAGCCAGTGCTCTTAACCTCTGAGCCATCTCTGCAGCCCCTCCCCGCTTTTAAATTTTAAGTGAGTTCCTGTGTGTGTATGAAAATGTGAATGCAGATATCTGCCCATATAGGCCAGAAGAAGGTGATCTCTCAGAAGAGAACCCCACAGTTACAGGCCATTGTGAGCTGCCCCATCTTAAAATATTTTTAAAAACCAAGCTGAGACATCTCTGGAGCCAGAAGTGCTGGCTGTGGTGCCCCAGTCCCCGCTCCCATCTGTTTCCTAAGGGTCTCCTTTGCCCGAGGTGCTCAGGCTTACGGGGGAAGCAGCTTGCCTAGAGCAGAGGACTGTGGCTTGTTGAGACTGCTGACTTCCTCTCACAAGTCCACACCCCCATCGCTGATATTACGGGATTTGTCCTTATTTTATTTTTATTCCCTTTCGCATATGCAGTTATTCCTGAGGTCACATGAGGCTTGGAGTCTTTGGATACTCAGATGGCCAATTGATTGAATGGACACATGTGCCCTTGTCTGACGTGTGTGTGTGTGTGTGTGTGTGTGTGTGTGTGTGTACACGTGCGCGCGCGCACACACACGCATCCCCAGTCCCTACCTGACATACTCCGCCCCCAACCTTGAATGTTTTCTCTTCTTTCCCTCCCCTCCTGCCCCCCATGGCTACTCCCTGGCCTCAATCCTTGGCGCCAGTGAACTGGCCTACAGAAGAGCAGCTTCCCAATAAACCTGCCTTTAATATAATCGAATCTGGTTTGACCTGGAACATTTCATGGGCAGGGAAGAAATAACCTATCAGTAGAAGGAGAATCAGGAGTTTAAGGCCAGGCTAGACTAGAGAGTAGGACCCTGCTTTTTTTTTTTTTTTTTTTTTTTCTCCTCTTTTTCGAGACAGGTTTTTCTGAGTAGCCCTGGCTGTCCTGGAGCTCACTTTGTAGACCAGGCTAGCCTCGAACTCAGAAATTCGCCTGCTTCTGCCTCTCAAGTGCTGGGATTAAAGGCATGCGCCACCACACCTGGCCGGACCCTGTCTTAAACACACACACACACACACACACACACACACACACACACACAGAACAAAAAAAAAAACAAAAAAAAACAAGCCTAGTGGTGGTGGTGCAGCTTTCAATCCTAGCACTTGGCAGAGGCAGCCAGATCTCTGAGTTCAAGGCCAGCCTGGTTCACAGAGTAGGTTTCAGCAGGACTGCATAGAGAAACCCTGTCTCTAAAAACCAAAGCAACATTAGTAGTGACTTACTATAAACAAGCAAAGCAGACCCTGGCTAAGAGCACATGTGTAGGCTGTGGCCCAGCTCAGTTAGGAAAAGATGCTCGCTGCACCCAGATCTAAACCCAGTACAGCCAGACAGGGCACACAGCTCTCACCCCAGCCCCGGGGAAAGAAGAGCAGGCAGATCTCTGAGTTCAAGGTTAGCTTGGTCTACAGAGCCAGTTCTAGCACAGCCAGGTCTGCACAAAGAAACCCTGCTAAAAAACAACAACTGGCTGGAGAGATAGCTCAATGGTTAAGAACACTGTTCTTCCAGAGGTCCTGAGTTCAAATCCTAGCAAATACGTGGTAGCTCACAACCATCCACATCTGATGCTCTTCTGGCATGCAGGTGTACGTGTAGACAGAGCACTCATACATAAAAATAAATATATTTTTTAAAACACCATCAATAAAAAAACAAACAAACAACAAAGCTTGGGGTTGGAGAGATAGCTCAGGGTTAAGAGCACTTTCTGCTCTTGCAAAGGACCAGTTCTGTTCCCAGCACCCACTCCTGATGCTTTACAATGCCAGCTCCACAAAGGACACAGTGTTTTATTCTGCCTTCTGTGGGCTCACCCAAAAACACTCAGAGACACACCTGGATTTCAAACCCAGAACCCTCCCCCCCCCCAATTAAAATGAAAACCATAATGAGGAACCAGTTTGTGCCCCACATGTAACCAGTCAAGAAATGAGATCAGGACACAGACACACACACACACACACACACACACACACACACACACACACACTAGCACCAGTGGGGAGGTGGAGATTCCTCCAGAGCATCAACACAGTCACTGAGCCATGAATTAAAGACGGTATCCATACAAGCCTTGTGTACAAATGCTCATAGCAGCACCTCTTACAGCCAATAGAGACAATCCTAAAGGTCCACCAACTGATGGAGAAATAAGGCATGGCATATCTCATACAACAGCCTGTTCATCCGCAAACAGGCTATAACAGGGACAGAGCTAGAAACAACACAATGTGGGAGAGAAGCCAGTCACAAAAGCCCATATACCCTAGGATTGTATGTAGAAGCAATGTGCCGATTAGGCAAATGCATATGAGTTTAGAGACTGCCAAGGACTGGGGGTAAGAAAGACAGAGAAAGTGGCAAAGAATGTGGGACAAGATTTTTCTTGGGGGGTACTAATGTACCATGTCCAGTTTGAGACGGTAGCTCATGTACCCAGACCTCTGATTCTCTATGCATCTGAGGATGACCTTGAACTTTCGATTGTTCAGCCTCTACCTACTGAGTAATTATAATTCGGAAGCAGCTTACTGCCTGCTGCCTTTGGAGGCCAGAAGGCATTCAATTCCCCAGGACTGAGGGGATTGCAGGTGTGGCACCACACCCAGAGAACATGCTCTAAAATTGTTAGTGGTGCTGTCAGTACAATTCTGTGAGTATACTACAAACAGCTGAATTGTTTGCTCTAAGTGGGTAAAGTATATAGTATGTGAAATTATATCCCAATAAACCTCATTGAAAATAAGAACATGAGCCAGGAGTGGTGACTGAATGCCTTTAATTTCAGTACCAGGTTTCGAGAGCATCTCAACAAAACAAAACAAATTAAGAAGCTGGAGAGATGGGGCAATGGCTAAAAGCACTGGCTTCCAGAGGACCTGGCTTTGATACCTAACACACACATGGCAGCTCACGACTCCAGTTCTAGGGGCCCTAATGGCCTTCTGGCCTCTGTAGGCATTGTATTCCCATGGGGTACACAATCATAAAAACAGGCAAACACTCAGCTACAAAATATAAAAGTAAACCCTCCCCTCCCCTCTTTCCTTTTTTTTTTTGGTTTTTTGAGACAGGGCTTCTCTGTGTAGCCCCGGCTGTCCTGGAACTCACTCTGTAGACCAGGCTGGCCTCGAACTCAGAAATCCACCTGCCTCTGCCTCCCGAGTGCTGGGACTAGAGGCGTGCGCCACCACGCCCGGCTCTTTCCTTTTCTTTTTAGGATAGTGTCTCACTACGTAGCCCTGGCTGGCCTGGAACTCTCTATATAGTATAGACCAGACTGGCCTCAAACTCAGGGAAATCCATCTACCTCTGCCTCCCCAGTGCTGGGATTGAAGATGTGTCTACCACACCCATTTAAATAAATCTTCTTGCGGGGCGTGGTGGCGCAGGCCTTTAATCCCAGCACTCGGGAGGCAGAGGCAGTTGGATTAGTGAGTTCCAGGATAGCCAGGGCTATACAGAGAAACCCTGTCTCGAAAAAAAACAAAATAAATAAATAAATAAATCTTCTTTTGGAGGGGGTGCTTTCAAATGTCCTACACTAAAAAAAAGTTTTTTTTATTGGCTCTTTGTGAATTTTGCATCATGCACCCTAGTCCCACCCATCTCCCCCTCCCCTCATTACTTTAAATGAATCTTCATCTCCTTACAGAGATATATAGTGAAATTCGATGCAGCCTGGACTACATGCCACCTTACCTCAAGAAAATAAAATAATCCCTGGGGTGGTGGCGCACGCCTTTAATTCCAGCACTTGGGAAGCTGAGGTAGGCGGATTTCTGAATTCGAGGCCAGCCTGGTCTACAGAGTAAGTTCCAGGACAGCCAGGACTACTCAGAGAAACCTTGTCTCGAAAACCAAAAACAAAAAACCAAAACCCCCAAACGAACAATGGGGCGGGGGGGGGGCGGTTAGTGCTAGGTGTGGTGGTGCACACTTTTAATCTCAACACGGGAGGCAGAGGTTGGCGGATCTTTGTGAGTTTGAGGCTAACTACACAGCGAGTTCTAGAACAGCAAGGACTACATACGGAGACTCGGTCTCAAGTAGAATAGAAGATTTTAATTGCTTCAAGGAACCGTCAAGCGCCCAAACCACTTCTGCTCATTACCCTCCTCACCATTGTCTAGAAATCCGACCTCAGCTCTCACTAACCCAGGGAAGCAATAGCTGGCCCCGGCACTGGGTCGGATCCCCCTCTACTGCGGAACTACATTTTCTCCAACCAGCCAGGATGAGGGAGCCGTTACATGGCATCCTGGGAAATGTAGTTCGTCTTCCAACCTAGGCGTTCAAGAGCGCTGTTAATGATTGACCGGGATTCCGAATGCGAAACCTTATCCTGCGTCCCTCAGAACTCCAAATATCCCCACAAGAAGGGAACTTGGCGACGCGACCCCTCACCGCCTGCAGCTTACCTCGAGAACGGTTATCCGGCTTGTCGTTGCTTCAACTACGTCCCGAACCGGAAGAGAGTACTGTTTTTAAACTCCACGCCTCCTACTTCCGCCCGTCGGGAGGGGACCGGAAATAACTCTGCCCCTAGTCGCGGAGGCGCTTCGCCTGGCTTGGTAAGTGCTTTCTTCCTCTCTTCCATCCCCCCGGAAACGTGAGTGACTACTCGAAGGTTCCGGTGAGCGAAAGTGGTTTGACTCTGGGAGACACCTTAGCCTGTTCTAGGCGTTACCCAGAGCGGGGCAGTGGCTTTGAGTCTCTTCAAGTTTGAGTTTGGGGACTAACTCCGTCACCCGAAGAGTCTGATATCCAGTCCCCCAAATGTATACTTATTTTTTTCCCGTTTCATCTTAAAAGTCGATTAAGTGAGAACTCTTTCCCCTATTATAGAAAAAGCAATGATCAAAGATCACGGGACTAAACTATTCAAGTTATCCTCAGGAAACAGATTTATTGTGGTACCGCCCAGTTATTCTAGGAGCCAAAGAATTCCCTTCCCACCAGTGTGTGGATCTCTTGAGACCTAAGATTTATTTTCCTGGCTCTGCCAAGTCGTCTGTAGAGAGAGACACGGGCTGGAAAAGGAGGGAAGAGGAGACTCTAAGAAAGGCCCCTAGATCCCTCCATAGCGTCGGAAAGCCTTGTTTCTTCTACGTGGGGCGGAGGCACTGAAGACCTTGATCCTATGGTCCCTTTAAGTACTTTGTCCCTTACCTGAGTCCCTCCCAAAGAAGGTAATCAGAAGCCCCGCCCCCTGCCAGTAGCCGGCTCGGGCCTAGTAACCGAGGAGGAGCGCCCCTCCTCCCTCTCCCCTCCCCTCCCTCTTGCCTACCCCTTTGCACAGCTGGCTACTGCTGACCCCGAGGGTCTTCATTAAAGAAGAGAGGCAGAGCTCCCAGCCCTGGCCAGGTGAGTGAGTGCATACTCCCCGAGAAACTTGTGGGAAGGGGATCTGGTGTCCTGCTTCCCCACGTTATTGGGATCTAGAAACTTGGGACCCAAACTCTAGGCTGTGGATCCCCAGGGCTCTGTTCCCTCAAGCCTTCAAGACCCAGAAATATAGAACCAGGTCTGCCGTGCAGTCTTTGATCTCAGAGGCTCGATGAGGCAACAGGCAGAGCGAGGTTGACTTGGAATGTAATCTGCTGGGCTGGAAGGGACCAGGAATGTGATGAGCCTGTTTAAATGCCTACTGTGTGCTGACAGGTTTGTGATAGGTGCTAGGTAGAGAAAGAGAGAGCTCAGCAACTGTGTGCTTATTATCACTGGGAGAGCACTGTCACCTCCAAAGCCCTCCTCTGACATTCCAGTACCTGGTACAATAGGCAAGTGACTTTACCACCTGGTCACACATTCTTCACCTATAAAATGGCAGGAGTAATAGGACTGGTTTGAAAATTGAGATGAGCCGCGCAGTGGTGGCGCACGCCTTTAATCCCAGCACTTGGGAGGCAGAGGCAGGAGGATTTCTGAGTTCGAGGCCAGCCTGGTCTTCAGAGTGAGTTCCAGGACAGCCAGGGCTACACCGAGAAACCCTGTCTCGAAAAAAAATCAAAAAAGAAAAAAGAAAAAGAAAGAGAAAATTAAGATGAGTTGATAAAGACCCATGGTGTCTGGCATGGGACACGGGTTGAGTACTTGCTTTTATCTTCATTCATGATGGCAGAGTGCGGGCAGGGAGTCCTGGCCTCCTAACTCGGCTGCAGTGCTGTCATCTGGGAGTCCACACAATATGAGGGGCCGTCCTTCCCTGCTCTTAGTCTATATGGGATTGGCCACCTGCCTAGACACCTTACCTCATAGAGAGCAGAACCAAGGTAAGTGGTTGGCGAAGAGCCTTACAGAGGTGTAGTTTCTGCCTTCCCCTAGGCAGAATACTTCCTGGCTTCCTGGACCCGACCCTTCTCCCTCAGATCCTAGGGTCTGTGCCCCGGCTTCCTCCCTCAGATCCACATGGCCAACTCCTGCTTCAGAAATAGAGTCCCAGACTCCAGTCTTCTTCCTCTATGCCCAATGGTGACAGCTCTGGCCCCTCTCACTCAGGGCTCTCCAGGCCTGGCCCACACCCCTAGGACCCCACAGTTCTTCGTCTTCTTTGTCCTCCATCCTAAGGACTCTGCTTTTGACTCTGATGTCCTTAGCCCTTGACATCTTCCTGGATGCCCCAGAGGCCCAGAGTTTCTTAGTTGGCCGCAGGCGGTTCCCCCGTGCTAACCACTGGGACCTGGAGTTGCTGACCCCTGGGAACCTGGAACGGGAGTGTCTGGAGGAGAGGTGCTCCTGGGAGGAGGCCCGGGAGTACTTTGAGGACAACACACTGACGGTGAGGGCCTGTCTGCCTTCTCTAGGTGTTAAGGATCGCAGACCTCCAGCCTTCAGCTCCCTCCTCACCTCCCTGGGGTCTCCTATATCAGGGTGGATGGGTGGGGTGGGGGTGGGGCGTGACCTTTCCTGTTCAGTTGCTATCTTTCCCTTCTCTTCTGCAACCCTAGGAGCGCTTCTGGGAGAGCTATACGTACAATGGCAAGGGAGGTGAGTGATGCTGCTCAGCCCTCTCGTCCTGTATTGGGGGAAGCAGCCTTTAGCCCTGGAGTTCAATCCAACGTCCCCTCCACACGTATAGGACCACCTTCCCTCCAATGGCATGCTGTTCAGGGATGACTGACAAGGTGTCTCTTCTCTTTCCACTATGGCCCTTGTCTGAGAGACCCAGCACACTGTGTTCACATTCATAGGAGGACCCCCAAGTCCCCAGGAGGGGCACTTGTGGGTGAGCAGATGATAGAAAGAGTTATTGTCAGAGGGACAAACTCACCTGCTGCCCTTCTTTAGAGTCCAGAGCCCCAACCCCTTACAAGCATCTTGGTTCCTAGTGGGGCTGTTACCTAGCAACAGAGCTAAGGCAGGAAGCCTGGCCATTCGCACCTGTCCAGTTTGCCCACCCTAGCCCCTCCTCTGAGTTCTAAAGCCCTCATCTTGGCTTAAGCTTTGTTGCTAAGGGGGGCTGCTCCTTAGCAACAGGGCCCTGGCCAGGCCAGACAGAGGAAGCCAGAAACGCTACCTGGCTTCCTTCCCCTCCCCCACAGCTCCATGCCAGCCACAGCCAGCCTGGTTGCTAAGGAGGCCTTCTCCCTAGCAACCGTACCTAGCTGGAGGACCAGGGCCTCCTGCCCAGCTGGAGGACCCCCCTCTGGGCACCAGCTGCCCCACCCCCTCAAGGCTTGGTTGCTAGGGGTGGATGCACCTTAGCAACAGGCCCTAGGTCTGTCCTAGAGTCTTCACAGCAAAACTGGTTGCTAGGGGAGATAGCTCCTTTTCACCAATCTTAGCAAGACCTAGTGGCTCCTTGGATCACCTGAAATCTGCCAGATTTTGGGAAACCTGTCTTCTCACTACAAGCTAAAAGCAGAGATGGGGGTGGGTATGGCAGGTAGCCAGATCTGATGGCACTGGCCTTGGCCTGGCAATCCTGGCTACTCCAGACGCTGAAGCAGAAAGATTGTGAGTTCAAGGCCAAGTCTGAGGTCAGCTTGAGACTCTGTGTCTCCATAAAACAAAACCAAGAGCTGGAGCGATGTCTCAGGATAAAGTGCACGCTGTGCCGCCTGAGTTCGATCCCTAGAATCTACAGGAAGAAGCTGGGCATGCTAGTGTACCTTTGGAGTCCCACTGTTTGAGAGGAGAGACAGAAGGGAGGGACCACGGGGCTCCCTGGCTAACCAGCCAGCCGCCTAACTCAGCAAGCCCAGGTCTAATGAGGCAAGCCAGTAAGATAGCTCAGCAGCAGATGCCTGAGGATCTGAGTTCAATCCCCAGACCCGGCATGACAGGAGAGTACTGACTTCTGGAAGTTGTCCTCTGTCCCCTACATACATGTGGCATCCAGGTGCCCCCACACATATGCACACGGATGTGCACATATAAGTAATTAAATAAAAATTAACAACAAAAAAATGTGTCCTTGGGGGAACACATTTAAAGTTGAACTGTGGTCACCACACACACACACACACACACACACACACACACACACACACAGAGAGGTATCTTTTTATTTTTAAGGCTAGAGAGATGGTACAGCACTTAGGAGCGCTTGCTGCAGTTGCAGAGTGCCGGAGCTTGCCTCCCCGGACCCTGGCTGGGTGCTGCTCACACCTGGTGGTAGATCCAGAGGCTCCAGTGTCATCCTTTGACCTCTGCAGGCACCCACACACATGTACCTGCTTCTCCTGCACATACACACAGATAAAGATAGAATAATACCATAGGTCTTTTTAGGAAGTCAGTAGCAGGCTGGAGAGATGACTCGGGGGTTAAGAGCACTTCCTGCTCTTGCCTGTTGAGGACCTGGATTCAGGTCCTAGAGCCAGCACCACCGTAATGGACACGGTAATTAACTCCAGTTCCAGGGGATCCAGCATCCTTTTCTGACCTGTTACTGCACCAGGCATGAATGTAGTGCACGTATACATAAAATAACATAAATCTGTTTTTTAAGCTAGGTGTTCTCTGGGCCAGTGGTGACATACATGTCTAATCTCATCTCTAACTCTGCAGTTCCAGGAGAGTCATAGCCAAACTCTCTTTTCTAGCCTTTGTGGGTACCAGTCATGCACGTGGGGCAAAGACACATATACAAACAAATCACCCAAACACATAAAATCAGGTAAGTTCGACACCTCAGTATTTTAAAAAATGTTCTACCTGGGCCATGATGGCCCATACCTTTAATTCCATCATTCAGAGGCACCTGAAGTTCAAGGCCAGCCTCATCTACATAGTGAGTTTCAGGAGGACATCCTGAGGTACACAGAGAAACCCTGCCTCAAAACAAAACAAAAGTGACAACAAAAACCCTAGAGATTCAATCTCTAACACGACAAAAAATATATATATAAGTTATTTAAAAATAAAAAGAGCCAAGGTGAACAAAGACAGATTGCAGATAGGGCATTGAAGTCTTATTTGCTTCCTCTGTTTGTTGAAAGGGTCTGTACCTTAGGCATGGCTTCAGGTAAGTTCGACACCTCAGTATTTCAGGATGTTCCCCAATTTATCCATTATTGAGTGAAGTCTTTCTATCCCTGTAAATGCTGAAGCCTTCTTATGCAATGGCCTTTCCTCTTGTGTCAAAGTTCAGTTTATAAGTAGACGATGCACGTTTGTCTCTTTCTTCTCTGCCCAGCGATGGACCAACCCAGGGCCTTACGTATACTGCCCAGCTGCCCTACCACTGAGCTACAGCATCTCAAATTCTCTTCACTTCCTGTTTTGTGACAAGGTCTCACTAACTTACCCAGGCTGACCTTGAATTCACTGTCACACAGACTTCCAACATGGACTCCTCCAGCCTTAGCCCTGAAAGGAGCTAAGATGGCAGGTCCAGCCCACCAGCCCCTCCTCAGATCAAAATGGGTTTCCGGGAGCTCCCGGGAGGGGGACACAACCCCACTCTGCAGCCCAGGAAACAGAGGCTCTGAGAAAGCAGTCTTGTTTATTGCCTGAAGCCCCAAGATCCAGAAGGGGCCTCAGATCTGCCTTGCTTCTCAGCCCACACCCTCAGGGGAAGGGACTGAGATGGCGGTAGTACTGAATCACTGGCACCCTCTACCCACAGGGCGTGGACGGGTGGATGTTGCAGGCCTGGCCGTGGGACTGACCTCGGGCATCCTCCTCATCGTCTTGGCCGGCTTGGGAGCCTTTTGGTATCTGCATTATCGAAGGCGCCGCCTCAGAGGCCAGGAGTCCTGTCTGCAAGAGTAAGGGGTCTTCTAGGAGGAGGGGGAGGAAAGTGGGAGGGAGACAGCTTGTTCTGAGGAGGATGAAAGCTTGGGGCAGGAGACCAATGATGAATATTCTGGAGCCACAGCCTGTGGAGAGAAGGCTGCCATTCCTGTTGGCCTGCTCAGCATGCACTGGTTCTTTTGGCAATTGATACCTATCACTCGTTTGAGTGCCAGGTTTCAGTGAAGTCATCACTGTGGATAAAACTGCAACTGGGAGGCAGGCGTGGTGGCGCACGCCTTTGATCTGAACACTTGGGAAACAGAGGCAGGTGGATCTTTGAGTTGGAGGCCAGCCTGGTCTACAGAGTAAGTAACAGGGCAGCCAGGGCTACACGGAGAAATCCTGTTTTGAAAAACAAACAAACAAAAAGGCAACTGATGGGGCTGAGGAGGCTGTGGTCCACAGCTGTCTGTGGCATGCTCTGTCCCATGGGTACAAGTCACAGCAAGTGTAGCAAGTGTTTGTATACGCTGGGAGTAGTCTATGGATTTCAGACCAGCAGAGGCTCACAGGGTGCCTCATAGTGGTAGCTGGGGATCATGGTGTTCCCAGCACCTGGGAGGCAGAGGCAGGAAGATCTAAAATGTTCAAGACCTTTTCATTATGATGTGAATTCAAGGACAGCCTGGGTAACCTAGGGAGAAGCCTTCTCCAAATAAAATGTAGAAAGAACGGTGAGAGTGTAGATGGGTAGTGGAATGCTCGTGTAAAGGTCACCCATGAAGGGACAGGATGTAGGGTACCCTGGGTCCTGAGTAGGGAAAGGTCCATTAAGATCGCTTAGGGGGCAGGGCAGTGGTGGCACACGCCTTTTTAATCCCAGCACTTGGGAGGCAGAGGCAGGCAGATTTCTGAGTTTGAGGCCAGCCTGGTCTACAGAGTGAGTTCCAGTACAGCCAGGGCTACACAGAGAAACCCTATCTTGAAAAACCAAAAAAAAAAAAAAAAAAAAAGATTGCTTAGTGGGTACAGAAACTTGACAACCACATAGGGACCCACACAGTGAAAGGAGACACCCTCACCTGTGTTGTCCTCTATCTGTGTGTGGGGATACGTGCACACAAACACAGAATATAACACTGCAATTTAAATATCAAAATACAATGTCAAGAGAGTGGGTTTGGAAGTTGGGCAGGCAGCTCACACATGCAGTGCCAGTGCTTTGGAGGCTGGGTAGGATTGTTCCAAGTTCTGAAGCCAGCCTGGGAGACCTTGCCGAAAAGACTGGCTTTGGGAAATTTTGGGACTAAATGTTTCTGTGTTGTGTTCGTGTCTGTGTGGACCTCCTGAGCTTGGTCTTGTCTGTCCCTGTTGTCTGTCCACCTGATCTTTCTCTGTTATCCCGGGGCACCTCTGTTCTGTGGATGAGAGTGTACATCCAGGTTCATTTGTATGCCTACCTGTTCGTGTTTCTGGGCCATCTCCCGTCCACCTCTGTAGGTCTTGTAGGTTTCTTTTTATTCGTTTCTTTTAAAGTTTTCTTTTATGTGCCTGGTGCCATCAAAGGTCAGAAGAGGGTGTAGGCTCCTCCAGGACTGGAGTTACAGATGGTCGTGAGTAGCCATGTGGGTGCTAGAATTGGAACCTGGGTCCTCAGCAAGTTCAGCAAGTGTCCTAACCTCTGACCCCCTTGTCTCCAACTACAATGTAGGTTTTATACTAAGCACACCTTTTTTGTTCCCAGGACCGGGCTCATCATCCCCTTGAGTCCTCAGACGCCTCAATCTCCACCCTTGCCCCCAGGCCTTCCCACCTATGAGCAGGCTTTAGCAGCCTCCGGGGTGCACGACGCGCCTCCGCCCCCTTACTCCAGGTACGAGGCGGGGCTTCTGCCTGGGTGGTGCTAGAGGGAGGGGGGAAGGAGAGGCTACGCGTGGGAGGGGCGTGTCCCCAAGGGCAGGGCCTGGTGCTTTGGAAAACCTACATGGGGCGGAGCTTGCAAGGGAGGGCGGACCCTACGCAATTGTCTATAGGGGCGTGGATCAGCCTTGCAAGAGTGCAGCTTTTCAGGAAGGTGGGGCTTGTGCCTACAGGATTGAGGATTGGCTGAGGCACCAAGGGCGGGTCGGTGTAGGCTCGGTGGAGGGGGCGGCTGGGATGTTTGACTCTGCACTCCCAACCCCCATCCCGATAGCCTCAGAAGGCCTCACTGAAGACCTGCTTGGAGCGCGGGCTCCCTGAACTGTGCCCCTGATTCACAGCGGATTCCGGAAGTCGCCAGCTTCTTCGACGACTGGGCTTCAGTGTGTCCGTGGGGCAGTCAGGGTCGTCGGACCCGAGGTCTACCATGACACACGTGTTTCCGCCGGGCACGCATACACGCACGCCCCTGACCATCCTGTTGCTGAGTTGGTGCCCCTGGCCCTCAAGTGACCCCCACACTTCACCTGAGCAGTGGCCCTGCCTCAGAATGGGCAGACCTTTTAGGAAACTCGGACCAGACGTGACTCGGCTGTCACCCCACTGGGGCCGCGGGGCACGTACGCGCAGGGAACCAGGCCCTTACACACGCCTGACTTCGTGTATTTCCTCACTCGGGCACATGGGCGGTTTGTAATCCAGTATAAAGGTGGGGGGGGCGCATTTGCAATGTAATGTAAGCGGGGTGTCACGCTTGTGTTGCACCCGGGTAAATGGAGTTGAGCTGAGATGCCCTCTACTTAAAAACCCTTTGGGAAAGGAAGGGGGGGTGGAAGAAATAAAAAATTGAAACAATGAGAAAAAATAAAAATGCAGAAGAACTGAGCCCCCTTCCTGGGCGCATTTGCGCGCGGTGGAACTGAATCTCTGTGTACAGGCGCTGTGCCCTACACCCCCAGGCTCCGCTGGTGCGCTCGCGCTCACTCGCTCCCCCCCCC
>NC_034590.1:17718570-17748225 GCF_900095145.1 Mus pahari | reverse complement strand
CTCTCTCCCTCGCTCGCTCTCTCTCTCTCTCTCTCTCTCTCTCTCTCTCTCTCTCTCTTTTTTTTTTTTTTACATTTGCACGGGATTGTGGGAGGAAGCGGAGCGCAGCCAGACACCCCGCCGCCCGCCCCCCTTCCCCTCCCCCCTCCCCCTGCCGCCTTGTGCAAAGATGGCTGCACCGTGAGCGCAGAGGAGGAGGAGGCGGCGGCGGCGGAGGCGAAAGAGCGAGCACCCAGCGCCCGCACCCACTCCGGGGCCGTCCGGGACGCCCCCTCCGGAGCGCGCGTCCCCCTTCTCTCTTGCAAGCGCCGGGGCAAAGGCGGAGACAGCGGGGTCCCTCCTCCCCCCTTTCCCTCCTCCAGGGGGAACCCCCCCTCCTTGGCTCAGCGGCTGCACCCCTCCTTTGCCCGCCCCTCCGTCCCTGCCCCCTCCCTCCCCCGCCCGGGGCCTTCCCGGGCCTTCGGTGGCCGCAAAGAAAAAAAAAAAGAGAAAGGGAGGAAAAAAAGCAGCGGAGGGAGCGGCGGCGGAGGAGAGCGCGCGCGCTCCCCCTCCTTTCCCCCCTCCCTCCCCCTCCCCCCAATTTCCACCGCGGCCAATTCATGGACAGGAACTACCCCAGCGCCGGCTTCGGGGACCCGCTCGGCGCCGGGGCGGGATGGAGTTACGAGAGGTCAGCGAAAGCTAGGTAAGGAGCTGAGGGGGACCTAGAGAAATGGGCCAAGAGGTGGGGGGATTCCTGCCTGGCCTGGGCCTGGGGCCCGCTCGGCAACGCGTGCATCGCCAACTCCCCCTCCGATTTTTGCAAGGGAGCGGCCTTCTTTGGGTTTGTAACAACGCCGCCGCCCCAGTTTGCAAATTGCAAACTCCGCCAAAGCCAGCTCCGGCTTGCTAAAGAGAGAAACGAAGCAGGCGAGGCGCAAAAACAAATTCGAACCGGGAAGGCCTTGGGAAGATGGGAAGGGTTGGCGAAGCAAGGCCTGGACTTGCCCCCCATCTTTGGATTCCCGGCTTGCTGACCCCTCCCCCCGGGCGCCCCTGGCTCTGCAACTGCAAAGGTGGGAGGAAAGGAGAATCAGCTCGTAGACCTGGGGGGCTGCACCCCCTCCAAGGTCCTATTGTTCCGGGGCTGCAGGAGGCCGGGCCACTCGGTCCCTCCCCCCTCCAAGAAATTCCCCGCGCAGAGTGGGCAAGGGGCCCCGCCCCCTTCTTAAACTAGGATTCTGTGTGTTGGGGGGGTCCTGAGATTAGGGACACGCCCCCTTCTGCTCCCCACCTTGCTCAAAGCTGTGAATCCTGGTTGATGGCGTGCTGTTTGCCCTCTGGTGCAAGGCCACGGATTTGGGCCCTTTCTGGAACAGAGTCGTGTCTCTTCCCCGTTTGTGTTTGTGTGTGTGAGATTGGGCCCTGTGCACGCGTGGCTAGCCTCGTGTTCACCCGTGAACCTGCCTCTTGCAGTTTAATCTGTGTCCTCACTCACCTGCCCTTCACCCTCTGACACTTGGCTTTCCCCCAGCGTGTATAAATTTTTAGAGTGGGACTTGACACTCGGGACCTTTTCTTCTGCACGGGTGAATTGAACTCCTGTTTGTACACGCATCTGGCTTTGCTTAGGCCGGTGCATTTGAACCTCAGCCCCTGGGGATGCAGTGAATTCGTGTCACTACTTGTACCTGGGACTTTCCCTGGGTCCTGTCCCCTCCCCACCTTCTCCCCTTGCCCTTTGGGACACAAGCTACCTTCTGCTCATGGCCTGGCTGGATTCCTTTCCTAATTGAGGGTCTGTGGTTTCAGCGGGTCCAGGGTTGCCCCTGTGTCCCTGCAGTGTCCCTGCATGTTGGACCTTTGGATCTGTTGTGGCATGGGAGGACTCCAAGGGAGGACCCCACCTTTCACGTTGACTACTGTAGATACTTCCGCCGACTTTCTCCGTCCCTAGTGTGTCCCTGCATGCCCGTGTTTGCAAACGTGGGACTCTTTAAGTGCTCCAGAATGGCATTTTTACACCCCCCCGCCCCCGCCATGGGATAACTGGATTCCCTAGTGTTATCTCTGGGTTCTTTGGAGTAACACCTCCAGTCACTTGAGAAGTTCCTCCTAGCCCCCTTCCCGGAGGGTAGCTCGAGAGAATATTCTGACATCTCTCTCTTGTTCCCAGCTTGGTCTACGGCAGCTCCCGGACTTCCCACCCAGAAACAGACATCTTGCATCGCCAGGCCTATGCGGCCCCCCACCCACTACAAAGCTATGCCACCAACCACCACCCTGCAGGTACGGGCTCCCATCCTGGAGGGCTGGGGCCGGTCTGCCCTTTAAGATATCTGATTGGTTGCCGAAAGTTCCGCCCCTGCTAATTGGCCTTGCTCTGGGTCCTGGACCTCTTTTTTTGCTACTTCTCCTCTGATTGGTTGCCTCCGAGGCTTTATCTCGCGCCGGATTCGTCAGGCCCGTCATGGCTCCGCCCCTTCGCCTCCTATTGGCTGCCACCTATCAGGGGCCCCCGATCCCACCTTCTCTTCCAGGCTTTTAATCTCCCTCCAGCCCACCCCCAGTCTTTTCTTTCCCTGTGGGAGTCTCCTGGCTGGCTGGCTCCTTTTTCTTCCCTATTGCCTCCAATTATTTGGCCCTCCCCTTTTGCTTAGAGTAACCTCATCCATCCTTGCTGCCCACACCTCTGATGTTTAAAGCAGTGCAGGCTGCCCTTGTCGTCCCCGTCCCTGTTTCCTGACTCTGACTCTTGCCCCCTTTTTTCCCCTTCTCGTTTGACTTTTCTTTGGTACTTCTGAGGTGCTGGAAATCCCACCCGGAGGCTAACATAGCGTCACCCCCTCCCCCATTCCTTCCTTTCTTTACTTTAATAAGTGCGACAAGGTCTCTTGGAGTTACTCAGATTGTCTCTGAAGGTCTGATCCTCCTGCCTCAGCCTCCTGAAAACTGAGTCGAGGGGCCCTGCATCTGTTTGCTTATCTTTGGCCCCTCCCTCCAGTCCTCTTCTGAACTGAGCCTGGTTTAGCGCTTTCCCAGTCCGTCTGTCCCACCCCAGCCACCGCCCCCTTCTTGGCTGATTTGTTCACTTATCCGTTGTCAGGCCTCTCTGGACTTTTTGACACTGGCCTCCACCACGCGGGCTCGGCAGGGCCCGACGCCTCCGTCATGAACCTCATCTCGGCCCTGGAGTCTCGGGGCCCCCAGCCTGGCCCTTCTGCCTCCTCTCTCCTTTCCCAGTTCCGAAGCCCTTCCTGGCAGACAGGTAAGTGCTGTTTCCAGCGGGCTGGAGAAGGGCTGTCTTGTGGTCCGCTCTGACCGCTCTGTCTTCTCCTTCATCCCTAGCCATGCACACACCGGGCCCCACGGAACTCTTCATCTCTGGTGCCCTCCCGGGTTCCAGCACCTTCCCGTCTTCCTCTGCCCTGTCTGCTTACCAGCACCCGGCTTCCTTCGGCAGCCGCCCCTTCCCAGTGCCCTCATCCCTCAGCCTCCAGGATCCACCCTTCAGTCCTCCTGCTAATGGGCTCTTGTCCCCTCATGATGTGCTCCACCTGAAGCCCTCCCAGGCACCTACCGTGCCCTCTTCATTGGGTTTCGAGCGCCTGGCAGGGGGTGGTGTCTTGGGGCCTGCTGGCCTCGGTCCTGCTCAGACTCCCCCTTACCGTCCTGGTCCCCCAGATCCACCTCCACCTCCCCGCCACCTCCCGACTCAGTTCAATCTGCTGGCTTCCTCTTCTGCTGCCACGGCTGCCGAGCCCTCGTCCCCCCAGCTCTACAACTTCTCGGGTGCTGCCCCGGGTCCACCGCCGGAGCGGGCCCTGCCCCGACAGGACACAGTCATCAAACATTATCAGCGGCCGGCCAGTGCCCAGCCCCCACCACCCCCGCCACCAGCCCATTCCCTGCAGCACTATCTGAGCTGCGGAGGCAGCTATCCCTCAATGGGCCACCGGGCCAGCTTGGCTTGCAGCCCTCTGGGAGGTGGGGAACCTTCTCCGGGTGCTGGAGAACCTAGCAAGGGTGGGCCTAGTGGAGCCACAGCTGGAGCAGCTGGCCGGGCTACAGGCCCGGAGACTGCTGGGGGAGGTGCGACTGGGGGTGGGGGTGGGTACCGCCCCATCATCCAGTCCCCGGGTTACAAGACAAGTAAGGGAGGTTACGGACCAGCTACGGGGGGTGCCACCAGGCCCCCACCACCTCGATCCACCGCCACTCCCAAGTGTCAGAGCCTGGGTGGACCTGCAGCTGCTTATGCCGCCGGGAAAGCCTCTGGGGCTGGCGGGGCTGGGAGCCAGGCGTATTCCCCTGGCCAGCCCCAAGGGCTTCTGGGCCCCCAGGCCTACGGGCAAGGATTTGGAGGGGGTCAAGCACAGGACTTAAGCAAAGGCCCTAGCTATTCTGGGGGTCCTCCGCAGCCCCCTAGTGGTCCCCCGCCTCCTGGCCTGGCTACCTGTCAGAGTTACTCTCCAGACCAGCTTCAGGGTCAGCTGTATGGGGTACAGAGTGAGCCTTACCCGGGGCCAGCTGCCCATTCACAGGGGCTGCCCACAGCCAGCCCTTCCCTCAGCTACAGTACTGGTCACTCCCCTGCTCTCTCAGGCCATGGAGGCGGCTGGGGACCCAGTTCTCTGGGAGGTGGTGGGGAGGCCAGCCCATCTCATATTATCCGACCCCTCCAGTCACCGCCTGCT
This sequence comes from Mus pahari, assembly GCF_900095145.1. Lineage (NCBI taxonomy): Eukaryota > Metazoa > Chordata > Mammalia > Rodentia > Muridae > Mus > Mus pahari. The sequence continues at coordinate 17,743,549 of NC_034590.1, read as the reverse complement.
ACTGGCCGCCCCCCTGGTGTTGGCTCACCAGGAGCCCCTGGCAAATACTTAAGTTCAGTCTTAGCCTCGGCTCCATTCCTGGCGCCCCCTGGAGCTAGCAGCTATGCAGCTGGAGCAGGTGGCTACAAGGGAAAAGGTGACGGCTCAGAGCTGCTTGCCGGCCCTGGCGGTGGTGCCGCCGAGCGCACGGAAGACGAGGAGTTTCTCATTCAGCACCTGCTTCAGGCACCTAGCCCACCTCGGACCTCAGGGGCAGACGGCTTGGTGGGTGAGGACGGGCCTGCCGATGCCTCTAAGGGACTCGGGGGCAGTGGTGGAGCTGGAGGAGCGCCAGGCACACCGTACGAATTAGCCAAGGAAGATCCCCAGAGGTACCACCTGCAGAGCGTCATCCGGACTAGTGCCAGTCTGGATGAGGGTGCCACGGCCGCTCTGGAGCTGGGCCTGGGGAGGATGAAGGACAAGAAGAAGGGGCCGGAACGGGGTGGCGGAACTCCCGAAGGACTAGCCACCTCAGTCGTTCACTATGGAGCCGGTGCCAAGGAGCTGGGAGCCTTCTTGCAGAAGAGCCCACCTCCCCCACCACCCTCGGCCCAGGCAGCCCAGCCAGCGCCCCACGGCCTACTCTTGGAGGCTGGAGGTCCTGACCTTCCCATGGTGCTGCCTCCACCTCCTCCCCAGCTGCTCCCTTCTGTGCTCAGCCATGCCCCCAGCCCCTCACCCAGCGCCCCCAAAGTCGGTGTCCACCTCCTTGAACCAGGCACCCGGGATGGGGCGCCCCAGCCGCCGCCCCCACCCCCACCACCTATGCCTCTGCAGCTTGAAGCCCACCTCCGTGGCCACGGCCTGGAGCCCACAGCCCCAAGTCCTCGCCTACGACCTGAGGAGAGTCTGGAGCCTCCCGGAGCCATGCAAGAACTGCTCGGGGCCCTGGAACCGTTGCCGCCAGGACCTGGGGACACCGGCGTGGGACCACCTAACTCGGAGGGCAAAGATCCTGCAGGCGCCTACAGAAGCCCTAGCCCTCAAGGGACCAAGGCACCGCGGTTTGTGCCCCTCACGTCTATCTGCTTCCCCGACTCATTGCTTCAGGACGAGGAGCGCAGCTTTTTTCCCACCATGGAGGAGATGTTTGGTGGAGGGGCAGCCGATGACTATGGCAAGGCCGGACAGACCGAAGATGATGGAGACCCCAAGACTGGTGCTGGTCCACCCCCTGGTCCCACTGCTTACGATCCCTATGGACCCTACTGTGGAGGCCGGGCGTCTGGAACTGGACCAGGGACCCCAGGCCTGGGTCTGGATCCCAGTAAACCTCCTGAGCTTCCCTCCACAGTCAATGCAGAGCCACTGGGCCTGATCCAGAGCGGGCCACACCAGTCAGCGCCACCGCCGCCGCCGCCACCACCACCGCCGCCACCACCTGTCTCTGAGCCCAAGGGTGGCCTCACCTCGCCCATTTTCTGTTCAACCAAGCCAAAGAAGCTGCTGAAGACGTCCTCATTTCACCTGCTCCGGCGCCGAGATCCCCCCTTTCAGACGCCCAAGAAGCTGTATGCACAGGAGTATGAGTTCGAGGCTGATGAGGACAAAGCCGACGTGCCCGCAGATATCCGCCTAAACCCAAGGCGCCTGCCCGATCTGGTGTCTAGTTGTCGCTCCCGACCAGCCCTCTCACCCCTGGGAGATATAGACTTTTGCCCACCCAACCCTGGTCCTGACGGCCCTCGTCGCCGTGGCCGCAAGCCCACCAAGGCAAAGCGCGACGGCCCTCCCCGACCCAGGGGGAGGCCCAGGATTCGTCCACTGGAGGGCCCTGCCATGGCTGGGCCAGCCTCAGCCTCCATCACCCCTGATGGGGCCAAGAAACCTCGGGGCCGGGGCAGGGGCAGAGGCAGGAAGGCTGAGGAAATGGGAGGTACCCGGTTGGAGCCCCTGAAGCCGCTTAAGGTGAGGGGGACTGGGTGTGGGAGAGGTTGGGCTGGACTGTCTGAGACTGGAGGTGTCCAGTACCCTAGGCATCATCAGAGTCGTGGTGGTCTCCTTAAAAAGCTCCAGAGAGTCACCTAGAATTCCGGTGTTTCCATGAGATAAAAGTTGTAATGTGATGCTCATGTGCAGACAGGGTGGCAGGACTCAAGTTCTGAAGTCGTGTGTATGGAGGGATGGCCTGGCATTCAGAACCTGTGGGTCTGAGAACTGGGGAAGGTCTGGGTCTGGGAGGGTCTGTTGGCCTGGCCTCCTGTCCCTTAAGTACAGTCAGTTGTGTTGAAATCTGAGACTCCACAGATTGGTTGCAGGAATTTGGAGGTGGTCTAAAGCGAGGTGGGGGTGGGGGATGCGGCACTCGGGTGGATCCCTGGAGGGTGGGCCCCTGGACCGTGACACTTTGCTATCCCCATGTCTAGATCAAGCTGTCTGTGCCCAAGGCTGGTGAGGGTCTGGGAGCACCTTCCAATGATGTCATCTCCGGTGTAGACCACAACAGCCTGGATTCCAACCTGACCCGGGAGAAAATTGAGGCCAAGATCAAGGAGGTAGAGGAGAGACAGCCGGAGATGAAGTCAGGGTTCATGGCATCCTTCCTTGACTTTCTCAAGTCAGGCAAGCGGCACCCACCACTCTACCAAGCTGGCCTGACACCACCGCTAAGCCCCCCTAAGAACGTGCCAGCCTCTGTGCCCACCCGAGGCCTGCAGCCCCCACCACCCACCGTGCCCACTGTGCCGCACCCGGCACCTTCTGGTCCTTTTGGCCTGGGAGGCGCATTAGAGGCTGCGGAGAGCGAAGGGTTGGGCCTTGGCTGCCCTTCCCCCTGCAAGCGGCTGGACGAAGAGCTGAAGCGCAACCTCGAGACGCTGCCCTCCTTCTCCTCGGATGAAGAAGACTCTGTGGCCAAGAACCGAGACCTGCAGGAGAGCATTTCCTCAGCCATCTCGGCCCTGGACGACCCACCCCTCGCAGGCCCTAAGGACGCGTCCGCACCAGAGGAGCCGCCTTTAGACACTGGACCTACAGCCTCCGGTCCACCCCCTCTCCCAAGCCTGCCCAGCATGCCCAGCAGCCACAGCAATGGCACACCCGGTGAGTCCTCAGAGGTGATCTGTGTGAGGCTTACTGGAGTCAGCAGATGAAGTTGTTCAGGTTACGCACTATTTCAAGGTTTTTTTCTGGTGTGTAGAAGAGCACACCTCACAAAGATGATTTCCTGATTGACCGATTGACAGGAAATCAAACTTTTATTTTTGGTTTTCTCTGTGTAGCCCTGGCAGTCCTGAAACTCACTTTGTAGACCAGGCTGGTCTTGAACTCATGGATCTGCCGTTCTCCCAAGTCCTGGGTCTAAAACGTGTATCACCATTACCTAGAGGAGTATCTTTTTTGTTTTTTGTTTTTTGCTTTTTTTCGAGACAGGGTTTCTCTGTGTAGCCCTGGATGTCCTGGAACTCATTTTATAGACCAGGCTGGCCTCAAACTCAGAAATCCNCCTGCCTCTGCCTCCCAAGTGTTGAGATTAAAGGCGTGCGCCACCACGCCCGGCCTGGCCTGGTGTTTTCTTAATGAGTGAAAAACCTGGGTTCTATTACTAGTAAACATAGTTAGGGGGACTGGAGAGATGGCTCAGTGGATGAGACTGCTTCCCGCTCTTGTAGAGGACCCAGGTTCGGTTCCCAGCACCCACATCCAGTGCCTGTAATTCCTGTTCCAGGGAATCTGGTACCCTATTCTGCCTCTGTAGGCCCTGTAGATACATCGTATACAGACATGCACACGTAATTCGGCAAATGTCTGTAGCATTAGAAAATCGAATGGCTGATAGAGGAGACAAGGGATGGCTTGTGAAGCTGGTAAATATCTAGGAGGGACTGCGAGCTTGGGAGTCAGGGAAGAGAGCTTCCGAGTTAGGACTGACAGTGGCATGAGGACAATGAGATAGGTCTTAATTGTTCCCTGTAGGGGCTGAAAAGATGGCTTAGCAGTTAAGAGCACTGACTGCTCTTCCAGAGGTCCTGAGTTCAATTCCCAGCAACCACATGATGGCTCAAAACCATCTATAATGGGATCCGATGCCCTCCTCTAGTGTGTCTGAAGACAGCTACAGTGTTCTCATATAAATAAAAATTAAAAAACAAACAAACAAACAAAAAAAAAAAACCAAAAGAAAAAAAAAAGGAGTTCCTTGTAGTTGCTGGAACTACGGTGGTGGTCTCACAGAAGGACCTAGAACTGGACCAAGAAGTGGGACCTCTACAGGAGAGTCATGACTGTCTTTGCTGTCTACCCTTAGTAGGGCACATGGCTTTGTGGATGTGCTGTAGGCTAAGTTGCTGTTAGGGACACAGCATTTGTAAGGTTAGTAGAGCCGGGCATAGTGACACAGGACTGTCATTCTAACTAGCTCTTAAACTGAGGTAGGAAAATCTGATTGAAGGCCAGCCTGGGCTACATACATGGTCAATGAATGGCAGTAGACCTGCTGACTCTTTTCTTATTTCTCTCCCTCTCTCAGAGCCCCCGCTGCTGGAGGAGAAGCCCCCACCCACTCCGCCTCCTGCCCCAACACCTCAGCCGGCCCCCCCCCCCCCCCCCCCCCCCCCCCCACCCCCACCCCCACCCCCAGTTCCAGCCTTGCCCTCACCTACCCCACTGGTGACTCCTGTGGCTAGCTCACCTCCTCCACCACCGCCACCACCTCCACCAGCACTGCCCTCACCACCTCCACCGCCCCCGCCAGCACCCACAACTGTCCCACCAGTTGCCCCTCCAGAGGAGCCTCCTGCCCCATCTCCAGAGGACCCCGAACCTCCAGACGCTCGGCCTTTGCACCTGGCCAAGAAGCAAGAGACGGCAGCGGTGTGCGGGGAGACAGATGAGGAGGCGGGGGAGAGTGGTGGAGAGGGCATCTTCCGGGAGCGAGATGAGTTCGTCATTCGTGCAGAGGACATACCCTCCCTCAAGGTGAGCCTCAGCATGGTCCCCAGATGGAGCCACTGACTGAGCAGCTGACGAGGGACAGGCCGGTCCGGGTTGGGGTGCAGGCGGAGGAGGTGGGCTGGCTCGGCTGCTTTGGTGTTCACGGTCTCACTTGGCTGATAGGAGGGGTGGGCGAGGACATTTGCTCTCCTTCATCCTGCCCAGAGCCGTCATGGAGTTGGTACAAATGTACTATTTAGGGCTGAGAATCAATCCTTCAGTGCTTTTACCGGGTTTTAGTCTGCATTAAGTTCTGCCCATGGCAGAGAGGCTTCTCTGGCCAAGGCTGAGAGCAGCATCAAACTGTGGACATTGATACGAGTGTAGAAGGCTGTGTGATTGTGTGTCCATTTGTAGGGCCATAGAGCTTGTCAAGCCCTGGGCACTTGGCCAGATTTGTAGGGCTAGGCATTAATTCTCTCATATAGATCATGCAACAAATCCAGTTAGTTACCCCCATAACCTTCATGCCACTAATACACCAGTAGGCGCACCTTGCCTGGCAAGACAATTGTAGCATTGAGGGTTCAGAATCAGTCGCTTAGTCATTCCATTTCTCGGGGACTTAGAATCAGAGGGGAACCAACCAGGGGTTATATTCTTTCCCATTTACATATCTGCCATCAGCCGGATGCAGTTACGTGTAACTTGTAGGTGGTATAACAGTTACCTGCTTAAGGATGCTCACTCACTCTGTGGCAGCCTGAGCTTTGTTGGTTTTTGTAGTTTTGGTTTGATTTGAGGCAGGGTTTCTCTGTGTGGCTTGGCTGTCCTGAAACTCACTCTGTAGATAAGACTCAGACTGGCCTCAGACCAGGATTCAAGATGCCTGTCTTTGCATGCCAAGTGTTGGGATGAAAGATGTGCACCACCACTGCCGGGTTGGGTTTTAAATTCTTTTTTTTTTTTTTTTTAAGATTTATTTATTTATTATATGTAAGTACACTGTAGCTGTCTTCAGACACTCCAGAAGAGGGCGCCAGATCTCGTTACGGATGGTTGTGAGCCATCATGTGGTTGCTGGGATTTGCACTCAGGACCTTTGGAAGAGCAAATGGGTGCGTTTACCTGCTGAGCCATCTCACCAGCCCTGGGTTTTAAATTTTTGATGTAGATCTGGCCCTGCTGGTGTCAGTCCTCCGTAACAGGTTCTGGAGTTGTTACAGGAAGGTCCTAAGTCCAAGACCGTCCTATGTTACAGAGTAGATTAAAAGCCATCCTGGAAAATTTTACGAAATAAATACAAAACAAAAACAAAAGAACAACAAAAGAAACAACTGGGAATGTAGCTCAGGGGTAGTTCATGGCCTGTTGATAGAGACCGACAGTCCTGGAGGCGGAGGTCACTCTGTTCTCCGTGGTCTGTGTCTCACTGAGTAGGTCAGGATGGGCTCAAAGGTGTCGCAGTCCTGCCTCGGCTTCATGGCTGTGGTACCGCCACACCTGGTAACAGCCCAGTTTGGTTTTTTGTTTGTCTGCTTCTTTTCTTTTCTTTTCTTTTCTTTTCTTAGACAGGGTCTACTCTCTGCAGAGCTTTGGCTGTCCTGGAACTCATTGTGTAGACCAGGCTGGCCTTGAACTCACAGAGATTTATCTGCCTGCCTCTGCCTTCTGACTTTTGGGACTAAAAATGTACACCACCATGTCTGGCTTCTGGTTTTGTAAATTAATATTTCTTAGCAACATACCACCTAAGGGTATTTTTCACACCAGTGGTAGCACACAAATATGAATAACCAATAGTATAAACCAAGTTGCTGCTTACCTTGTCCCCAAAAGTTTGGGTGGCCTCTAGGATCTTTGGTTCATAGGCTTATCTAGCTGAATCAGAATTAAGAGGATCCTGAGAGTAGGACCCAGCAATAAAATGCTTGTGTAGAATACCCCAGCGAGAAGTTGGTCAAGAATCTGTTGGATCCTGCCCATGGGAGGGCATGGCAGAGGATCCCGGGAAGCAGAGCTGGTACCCAGCAGGCTGCCACCTCTCTGTTGTTGGCCCTGGGAAGCTGTCTGGCATGGCGGTGGTGGGATCAACCAGTGCCTTTGTGCACATTGTGTGTCGAGTCTTGGCTGTCTCTCTGCAGTCCACTGGATATTAGATTGAATTCATGACAAGTACAGAAGCTATTATTTCTTGAGAATCCTTTGAGAGGTGGACCTAACAGTTGTTTCTGTTTTGTTGGGTATTTTGTTTGTTTGTTTGTTTGTTTTGTTTTGTTTTGTTTTTAGTACACTGGGAGTTTAAGGCAAGGTCTCACTGAGTTCCCGAGGCTGACCTGAGCCTCACTGTGTGTGTAACCTGGGCAGATTACAAGCTTCCTTCACTATTCCTGCCGGTTTTCTAACCCTGGTGAACAGGGTTCAGAGCAGTACCTTCTCTAGCTCCATCTTGCAGGTCAGACAGGCCAGTGGGCCTTTGGAAGGGCCCCATTCACTGACCAGCACTGGGACAGGAGCCAGGGCCATCCATCTGATCCTACTGACCAGTTGGTGTGGGTCAGGGAAGGGCCAGGCAAGGACTCCGATGCTTAAAATACTACTCAAGTGTGAGCGACGGCAGGGGCACAGAGCCCTGGGACCATACCTTCCAGTGGGGTCAGACTCCTAGAGGTGAGCAGGGTGGGTGTGTCCTGCGTGGGCTTCACTAGATTCCATTATACTTCTGCTTAGGAGCTGGGCTGCCATCTTGTCATGCCCCAGCCTCAGTTGGCTCCGCCACAGCTGATGACAGGAGCTCCCCCGGGTCCTGGGCTGTCAAATATTCAGGAAAATGCAGAGGTTGTGTATCAGCTTTGCCGGGATTCTCTTTCTGGCATCCCCCGCCCCCCACCAATCATCTGGGCAATGTCATTTTGAGGCTGAGTTGGAAAGGTCCTTGACTGAGCCCACGACTCCCAGCGCTTGGCAAGTGGAACCAGTGCAGGAGTCCAAGGTCAGCCTCAGCCACATAACGGAGTTGAGGTCAGCCTAGGACTTGAGATTTCAAACGAAGCAGAAGCTAGGGACGTCTCCTTGCAGGTATGGGGGCTTTACTGCGTTCCATCCCTCGAGCTCTCTGTGGTGGTATCTACTTGCAATCCCAGTGCTCAGGACTGGATCCCTTGGGTGCCTGTTGGCCACTCAGCCTAGCTTAATTTGTGAGCTCTCGTGCCAGCAACGAGGCTCCGGAGGGAAAGGGACTTGTCAAGGACCCGAGTTTGATCCCTAGTTTGATTCCTAGGTGGAAGGAAAAAACAGATTCACACAAGCTGTCATCCAGCGTAGAGTTGTACCATGGTGCCTGTGTGTGTACACATATTTATATTTATGAGTTTATATTGTTGAATTCATAAAAACTAGGGCCAGTGAGATGGTTCATGAGATAGAGGCGCCTGTCTCAATCTGATGGCTTGAGTTCCATTTCTGGAACCTTTCCCGGGGAATTCTCGGCAGGGTCTCTACCATTGAGTCACATCCCAGCTCTTCACTGTGGGACTCTAGGCAGGGGCTGTAACCGCTGAGATACATCCTCAGTATATGAAATGACATTTTAAACTTCCTTATTTCCACAAGTATAAAAAACAATCAGGTGAAATTAGCCATTTGAATACATTTATTCAAATATCTTAAGCATCTCCAGGGAAGTTTACATTCCATAATGTTGGTGGTGCTTCGTTGGGCTAAATGAAGGATTCCTAAAATGGCGCATATTCTTTTTTTTTTTTTTTTGGTTTTTCGAGACAGGGTTTCTCTGTATAGCTCTGGCTGTCCTGGTACTCANTGGCTTCGAACTCAGAAATCCGCCTGCCTCTGCCTCCCGAGTGCTGGGATTAAAGGCCTGCGCCACCAGGCCCGGCGCATATTCTTTTTTTTAAAGATTTATTAATTTTTATTTATATGAGTGCACTGTAGCTGTCTTCAGACACACCAGAAGAGGGCATCAGATCCCATTACAGTTGGTTATGAGCCTCCATGTGAGCTGGGAATTGAACTCAGGTCCTCTGGAAGAGCAGTCGGTGCTCTTAACCACTGAGCCATCTCTCCAGCTCCTACCTTGTATATTTTATTTATCTGAGATTCTGGTTAAATGAGTTGGATTCAAGTGTTGAAGAGCTATGTGGCGCTGGAGCCTGGCACGGGACACACACACACCTTTAAGCCCAGCTCTTAGCAGTCCAGCCTGGTCTACAAGATGAGTTCCGGGACAGCGAGGGTTCCACAGAGAAACCATGTCTTAAAAAACCAAAAAAGAAACTCAGAAAACCTGTGTGGCTAACTAGCTCACAAATTGGACAGTCACTGGCTGCTTTAATCTCATTGTCTGTTAAAGAAAAATGGTACTGCGACCCAGCTCTTGAGAAGGTTGTGACAGTCTTCTGAGAGGAATGGCCTTTGCAAGGCCCTGTGTGTGGAGTGTAGCGGGTTTGTAGAGATGCTAGCGTTTGAGGCTGGGCATGAGTGGGACTGGGAACATGGAGGACTTGGGACCGTGGCTGTTCTTGAAGATGGAGTTTTTGCTGGCGGGGCCCGTGGTCATCAGGGAGATGAAGAAGCCACTGGGCATAAGTTTCAGACCTAATGAGCAGTGTTGGTCACCACTGTCCATGACTGCCTTCCTGTTGGTGGCACCTTTTTTATTTTGTTTCATCGTAATGGTGTTGTTCTGAGTGGCCTTGAACTCTGGCACACAAGACATTTCCTTGCCTTTCAAGGCACGGTGGCTCATCCTACAGTCCCTGTCCTTAGGCAGCTGAGGCCGGGTTGCTACAAGGTGGAGGCTGCCTTGGCTACGTAGAGTTCTAGGTCACTGGATCCAGCTCACCTTTCTTCTTAAATACCATACCTGGGTGTGTGTGGCTCACCTGTTCACATTCCTGTTGTGAGCCGCAGCGCATGCTTAGCTTATCATACATAGGTCACATTCTTAAAAAGCAATCAGATTGGTCCCCTCATCCTTAGGTACCAAGATGGAGATTAGTGATTGGCTGTTACAGTCAGATGTCCTGCAGGGAGCTGGCCCTCTCAGTATAAGGGTCTCTGAGATGGGCCATTTCCTCGTCAGTCGTCAGTCACTGGGTATGGTCGGTTAGATGATTGACAAGGAGAGAGCCTGGATGCGCAAGCCTCATAGAATGGGGAGAACAGAAGGCTGCAATTTCTGGGGTCACTCCTGCAGAATGCAAATAGGGAGCTGTAGAGATGGCTCTGTGATTTAGAGTGCGTCCACTCTTGGAGAGGACTGAGTTCAGCCTGGTTCTTCACAACCACAGCTAACTCTAGCACCAGGGCGGTCTCATGGCCCCCAGGGGTGCTGCACTTGGGTGCGCAATCCCACTCACAGACATAGAACAACAAAACTAAGAATGAAGAATAGGAAGGGGGTTTCAGAGGAAGACGGAAAGCCCATTTGGAAAAGACCAGAGGAGCAGAGGTTGGACTCTGATGAGGAAGCCCCAGAAAGGCTTCCTGGAAGTCTCTGAAGAACCGGAACAGTGAGTTCTGTGTTCTCATTCATTGATTGGGCAAGAAAGTCTATGGGGGCGTGTACCCACGGGCTCAAAGTCTGTGACGTGGCTGCAGACGTAGAGATGTCTGATGCCCTGTAGGCAGGGTTGGGAGAGACCACAAACACTGTTCCCCTGCCAGGCAGAAAGGCTGTGTTTGGGATCGAGGGATGAAGGAGTATTCTGGAGTTGAGCTGTTCAGATGTGGTCTGAAGTACACTTATTTTGGGGGGACTTCTGACCTAGCCGGTGATGTCATGGAGAAAGAGGAATGGGTGCCATGTGGGAGCTAAGAAGAAAGGACTGGAGTTCGGGGTACCTGTATCTCTCTCTCTCTGCTTCCTATTGAGCAAGTTGTTAGAACTCCTTCTTTACAGGCATATAACCCAAGGGTCATAAAAAAAAACAACTGAGGGTGTGGAAACAGATCTCACCACACTAAGAGTGTATAGTTTGGCATGCAAACACCCTTATTGTTCTGGTACTCAAAGCAGACATTACCAATAGATCTTGATACTTCTGAGCACAGTTTAAAAGGCAGACATGATTAATCAATCATCTGATTTTTTTTTTTTTTTTTTTTGGACCAGTTGATCTGTAATCTTTGTAGTAACCACATATCATTCATCTCTGCATTCCTGTGTCACCCAGGCCTGTCTTGCCCTGTCAAGTATCCATCACCTCTTTTGGGGAGATCTTTTATTTTGCTTTTCCTTCGAGACAGGGCTTCTCTGTATAGCCCTTGGTGTCTGGAACTCTGTAGAGCAGGCGAACCTTGAACTCGGAGAGATCCTCCTGCCTCTGCCTCCCGGGGACTGGGCTTAGCAGTGGGAGCCTCCATGCCCGGCTTCAGGGGGTATTCTTGGACACAGTCCGTCACCTAGGCTGACCTGGACCTCGAGTCCCTGGCTTCTTTCTTAGATTCCCAAAATGCAGGAATTGAAGGCGAGCAGTACCACACCTGGCCTCTGGGGCACTGAGGGTTTTGTCCCTGTGTTTATCAATTCTGTGACCCTCTTCATGTGAAGCCTGTGTGTTGGGATGGAGGACGTCAGAGGATGGGTCAGAAGGGCCAGCCTAGGCCAGACAGTGGGGGCAGAGATGGGTCGATCTCTGAGTTCTAGGTCGGCCTGTCTCTGTTGTGCTTCACCGGGCGTTTCCTGGGGCAGGTTGAGCCACACCCCAGCCTCTCTGTGGGAATTCTGTCTTTGAGCCACGCCTCTAACTCCTTACTGCAGGATTAGGGTAGGCACTCTACCATTCAACTACATCCCCTGAACTCTTCACTTTCTGAGATAAAAGTTTCCTTACTATGTATCCAAGGCTGGCTTTGATCTCTCAATCCTGCCTTAGCCTCCTAAGAAGCAGAGCTGATGCTCCCCTTCTGTTTTCCTGTGTGTGCGTGCGTGTGTGTGTGTGTGTGTGTGTGTGTGTTGTCTGTGTGTGTATGTGTCTGTCTGGGTGTATCAGTGTGTGTTGTGTGTGCATTTGTGTCTTGCTGTCTGTGCTCTGAAGTGCCTCATGAACAGCCTTGCCCTTGTCCCTGTCACCTTCAGACTGCTGCACTCAGCTACAGTAGCGCCCATAGCTTGTGGCTTATAAACACAACATACTTCGTCCTCCCAGCTTTGGAGACTGGAGGTCAAAGGTCAGCCTCCTGGCAGATCTGGTTTATGGTCAGGCCTTCTTCCTGGTTGCTAGATGGTCCCTTCAGGCCGTGCCCCTGACAGAACGGACTGAGTGGATTGTCTTTTGCTTCTCTAAAAATTTGTTTTATTTTGTTTTTATCTGTGTATAAGTGTATGATATGTGTGTGTGCAGGCTCTCGGAGGCCAGCTAGAGTCATGGGCATTTGGGACCTGTCTTAACATGTGTGCTGGGAATTGAACTCAGAAGAATGGAAAGCTTTCTTAATAGCTTTCTTCAGCTCCAACTTTTGCCTCTTAACCAAGGTCCTCCCCAACCACCCCCACCTCAATTTCCTATTTATATCATCAGAAGTTATTGATTAGTCATGTCTGCCTTTTAGCTCTGTATTCAGATGTGTCAAGATCTGGGATCTATTAGTGATGTCTGCTGTGAGTACTAGCTCTGATATTGAGGCCTGCATGCTAGATGTTTGAACTGGTGCGGTTTACTTACACATGCTTTTTATTTTTTATTTTTTATTTTTTTTAATGGCTCTTGGATGAGTCACATGAGTGCAAAGAATGCTTCTAACAGTCGGCTGAACAGGAGGCACAGAGAGGGTCTTGGTAAAATTCACATACAGAAGTGAGGGGAGGCAGGATGCTGGCTGGTAGAGACCGTGGCTGTAAGTCTTTGCCGCTATGACTCTGGGTCTAGTAAATATTCATGTGTCACTAGTGGTGGATGGGTGTTCAGAGTTTGTCCTACCTAAATAACAAAGTTGAAACCCTGTGGCGTAAGCGGAAGCTCGAGTTAGCAGGAGGCTAGGCCTGACGGTGCCCTCTGCCTCCTCCTGTGCACACACTGGGCTAAGCCAGAAGGAAGGAGGCCAGCTTGGGGAGACTGAGGGAGTTGGCTGGGGGTGTAGCTCAAGGGTGTGCCTTGCTTTCATCGGTGAGGGCTTGGGTCAGCAGTGCCTCAATACACAAAAGGCTCTGGGTTTGGCCCCAGCACTGGAAAAAAGGAACATTCTAGCCAGATACTAGGGAAACATGGGTAAGATCAGGCTTCAGTCTGGGACTGAGGGAATCTTGAATCCAGTCCAGGGCGGTGCTTGCTTGGGACGGGTAGATGGGTCTTCGGTTGTTTTTGTTGTTTATTGTCTCTGTAATAACCTTGCAGTATTGTCTAGGTCAGTTCACCCTTGCGTCAATCCTTCTGCTTCAGCTTGAGTGCTAGGATTAGAGGTGTGAGGGACGAAGTCTCCAGCAGGGCAGGGGTGAGGGTAACCTTGTAGGTCTCCTTGGTCTCCTCCTCCTCAGCTGGCCCTGCAGACCGGCCGGGAGCCCCCACCCATCTGGCGTGTTCAGAAGGCCCTTCTGCAGAAATTCACTCCAGAGATCAAGGATGGCCAGAGGCAGTTTTGTGCCACCAGCAATGTAAGCCAATGGGTGGACTTTGGGGGAGAATGCTCAGTCCTGGGGTCCCTCTCTGCATGGCCCAGGGCATGGCCTCCATCGCTGGAGGTGGATGGGTAATGCATGCCAGTTCTCACAGCCTTTGCTCTCTCCGCAGTATTTGGGTTATTTTGGGGACGCAAAAAACCGGTACCAGCGCCTCTACGTGAAGTTCTTGGAGAATGTCAACAAGAAGGATTACGTGAGGGTGTGCGCCAGAAAACCCTGGCACCGGCCCCCACTGCCAGTCAGGTACTGATGGGGGGAGGAGGATCCCTGAGGGGCAAGGTGTGGAGCTGGCTCCACATCCAGGAGGTGGAGCTTGTCATGAGGGAAATAGAGCCAGGAGACCCATGATGGGGGGGGTGCAGTCCCAGAGAGGGGAACAGGGACCCAGAGGGAGGGAGACAGACATACCCAGGGAGGTGGGGACCCAGGGAAAGGAAAGAGAAGAGAGGTTTAGAGAGGTAAGGAGAGCAGGGACCTCCCCACCCAAAAGGAAGAAAGCATAAAGAACAGTCAGCAGTGTGGGATAGGCCTCAGGGTCCCAGGGCGTGGGGGTGGGAGTCTTGAGCCTGCTGATGACGGTCTCTCACGTCCTTTTCTAGACGGTCTGGGCAGACCAAGGGCCCGACCCCTGTTGGGAGCAACTCTGCACCTCCGTCTAAGGTCCAAGCCCCACCTCCCAAGCCTGAGACCCCTGAGAAGATGACATTGGAGAAGCCTCCAGAGCCAACACCCGAGCCTGCTGTACCCGAGCCCCCTGCCCCAGAGAAGCCATCCCCACCCCGACCTGTGGAGAAGGAGAAGGAGAAAGAGAAAGAGAAGGAGAAGGAAAAGGAAAAGGAAAGGGTAACCCGGCCTTTGCGGAGTGAACGAGGCGCCAGTGGGCGTCAAATGCGGACTGACCGGAGCCTGGCCACAGGACAGTCCACCACCTCCCGGCTGCCCAAAGCCAGGCCCTCGAAGGTGAAGGCCGAGCCACCTCCAAAGAAGAGGAAGAAGTGGCTGAAGGAAGCAGTGGGTAATGCCTCCGCCGGTGATGGTCCTGGGGGCAGCTCATCAGACTCCGAGTCCTCCCCTGGCGCACCCAGCGAGGATGGTAGGTTCCAGCAGCTGCAGGCATGGGGGTCACATAGGGAGGGAACTCTGGCCTTAAGAAGGGGACAGGGTGATGTCAGCCTGAGGACTGCGGGTTGTCTCTACCAAGTGGAGTGATGATAGAAATGAGCAATTGACAGTTCCTTCCCTGTGTAACAAGCGTGTGTCTGCTAAGGCCTTGGTGCATTGCTACATTTTCAGGACAGCCGTAAGAGGTTGATGCTGGATCTCCCTCCGGAGGCCAGGCCTGCTGGCAGAGGCTGTCATCATGCCAGACAGCAGCTGGGGACTTACGAAAGTTCAGAACCAGCCTGAACTGCAGCCCGTTCAGCTAAAGCTACGCAGTGAGATCCTGGCTCAAAAGAACAAGTAGAAACAGCCATGTTGAAGTCAGGCAGTGGTGGCGCACGCCTCTAACCCCCAGTACCAGAGAGGCAGAGGCAGGCAGATCTTTGAGTTCAAGTCCAGCCTGGTCTACAGAGTGAGTTCCAGAGCTGTGTAGGAAGACTTGGTTTCAAGGGGAAAAAAAAGTCCAGAAAAACAAAAAAAGAGTTTTCAAAATAAAATAAAGCTAAGATATAACTCGGTGTTCGAACATCCTGTACTACAGAATAAATGAGAGTTACAGAATTTATTTAAATAAACGAATAGAATTTAAACATCATCCACAGATGAGGAAAATGGCATCAGGAGGGAGCCTGGGCGCGTGATCACTCCAGTGTAGCCCGCGGTGCCCTCTGTGTCCATCGATGGGTGATTTGGGTTAATAACAGGTTGGTTCTTAGGCCTGGCACAGATGTTGGACCAGGCTCTATCCTAGGCCCAGAGACAGTGGTGCTTCATCTGACGTCCTGGGTGACCTGAGAAAGGCATGACCCTCTCTTTGCTGACCTTGCCTGTAGCATGGGCCTCATTGCGGGTAGCTCCTGAAGGAGAATCTCGCCTAGAGTTGGCACCACAGGACCTCCCTGTCATCTGGACGTTCTGCTGTGTCCCTGGAGCTCAGGGTGATGACCCCAATATGGGGCAGGAGGATTGCCATGAGTTTAGAGGGCTCAGCCTGTCTACACAGGCTTGTTGTCTTGTCTCCAAAATAGCACCAGAAGGAAGGCCCCTATTCTCCTAGGTGTGGCTATAAATGGTTAGCATGTCACACCTTGGAAGGACTGCAGGAAATGTATATTTGTTTTGTGTGTTTGTCTTTTGCCTGTATGTCTGAGCACCATGTGTATACCTGGTGCACTGGAGACGAAGGCGTTGGATCTCCAAGTGCAGATGGTTGTGAGCTGGGTCCGCTTGAGCCGTCGGTGCTTCTAACCCCTGAGCCATCTCCAATCCCCAGTGTAATTTTTTTTTTTTTCTTTGAGATTTATTTATTATATGTAAGTACGCTGTAGCTGTCTTAAGACACTCCAGAAGTGGGCATCAGATCTCTTTATGGATAGTTGTGAGCCACCATGTGGTTGCTGGGAATTGAACTCAGGACCTCTGGAAGAGCAGTCAGTGCTCTTGACCTCTGAGCCATCTCTCCAGCCCCTCCCCCTCCAGTTTAATTTCTTAATGTAGTCTGTATTCAGCTATGAAAGTGGCCCTCTGTCTCCTCCCTCTCCTTTCACTCTCCCCCCTCCCTCCTTTTTTCTTTTTTCTTTTTGTTGAGACAGTCTTATGTCACCCAGACTGCCTTGTAACTTGCTATGGACTTCTTTCTGATCTACCTCCCCATTCATGCCACCATCATCACGTAGTTTGTCTGGTGCTGGGGATGGAAGCCAGGGCTTTGTTGGTGTGTACTAGATCAATACTCCACCAACCAAGCGCAACCTCAGCCTTGACCTCTGACCTCTGGTTTTGGTACATTTGTTTTAATTGTGTCTCACTGTGTAGCTCTGGCTGGCCTCGAACTCACAGAGCTCTACCTGCCTCTGCCTCCAAGTGCTGAGTTTAAGTCACCAGGGTGGTTACCGTCACTCTCTGCAGCAGTCTTGATTCAGTGTTTTGGTAGCTTTGTTTCTATGGGTTTTCTTTTTTTTTTTTTTTTTTTTTTTAAGATTGATTTATTTATTATATGCAAGTACACTGTAGCTGTCTTCAGACACTCCAGAAGAGGGCGTCAGATCCATGTGGTTGCTGGGATTTGAACTCTGGACCTTCTGAAGAGCAGTCGGGTGCTCTTACCCACTGAGCCATCTCACCAGCCCTCTATGGGTTTTCATGGGCCACGCTGAGTTAGACTCTTGTCTTCTGCTCTTGGGACCTTGAGTATATCTTTCCAGCCTGGAGAAGCTAAGCCACTTTGTCCTCTGAACTCAGTCATCGAGGCATCCTTAACAAGGCCTCCCCTGTGCCCTCCTAGCTAGGGTCCGCACCATGATTCCTTGCCGTTGGAAGTGGTGTCTCCTGCACGGTAACCTCAGAATGATTCTGTCCCGTCTCTCCGCAGAGCGGGCAGTTCCAGGACGGCTGCTGAAGACCCGGGCCATGCGGGAGATGTACAGGAGCTATGTGGAGATGCTGGTGAGCACAGCCCTGGACCCAGACATGATCCAGGCCCTGGAAGACACGCATGGTGAGCTGGACCTGGGAGGATGGCTGGACCTCAGAGGAGGGATGTGGAGTTATGGGTGGTGCTGCCTTCCTGAAGCTGAGGATTGGGCCTGGGAGGAGGGTTAAGGAGAGAGGGAGAGGGAGAGGCTTGTGGATTGGTCTAAGGATGGTCACTGGGCACTTAGTCCTTTGAGAGGAAAGCTGGAGCCTGTGAAGGAACTCTGGCGCTGGACTCGGTGGTCTCGGGGAGTAGGGGGTTTGGGGACCCCAGACAAACCCTGTTCATGGGAGCTGCTGTCTGCTGACACCCCTGCTCTTGCAGATGAACTCTATCTTCCACCCATGAGGAAGATTGATGGCCTCCTCAATGAGCACAAGAAAAAGGTCCTGAAGCGGCTGTCACTGAGCCCAGCTCTGCAGGTGCTTGGGGTCCTGAGTGGGGATTGCATGGGGCACAGATCAGGTGTGGAGACCCGGCTGTGGGTTGTCAGCAACTGGAGGTTACTTGAGTATCTCCCCTAGAGCAAGGATTATTGCAATGCTGTCCTGGGCTTGTTCTGGAGATGACGAGGACTAGGCCGGAGAGGCCCCTGGCTTCCCAGCAGCCCCACAGGCCCATGCCTGGGCCTGAGGCTTTTGTCTGGCCACCCTATCACCTGTCTCCTGTCCCTGTGAGACAGAACTGTCAAATCCCGGGGCTCATGCCTGCCTGTCACTTCCCTCTGGAATAGCCCGTCTTGCTGGATGGTGCATCCCAGGGCCACCCTGAGAATCTTGAGGGCCAGTGCTGACACAGTGCTGAGGATTCTAGTCTTAATGTCGTGGGACAGGGGATGTGACACACTCGGTAGCATGAGGCCCTGGGTTCCATCCCCAGCACTGGCTAATCCAGACATGCTGGATGCTTGGTAGTGTTCAGGCTGTAGACATGAGGCTAGTCCTGTTTGGAGTGTTGATTGTCACTGAGAATTCCGGGATAGAAAGGGTGGACTTTGTCCGGTTCTAAGGATTCTGCTTACTATGTTTTTTAGGTCTTTGCTTTGGTTTGGTTGAGACAGGGTCTTACTTGGTAGCCTTGCTATATTGAAACTTGCTGTATAGAGCAGATTGTACACACCTGTCACCCCAGTTCTGTGGGAGGTAGGGCAGGAGAATCAAAACTCAGAGCCATCGTGGACAACTTAATGAGGCCATGATACAAGATTAAAAAGGAGCTGCGTGGTGGCACGTTCCTGCAGTCCCAGTACGTGGGTTTAAGGTCAGACAGGGCCAAACAGTGAGATTCTGTCTTTTTATGAAAAAGGGGGGAGAGAAAACTCAGGGATTGGTACTGTCTCGCTAGTTCTGGGTCGGATGTACAGCATCTGGTATAGGCGAGGCTGGCACTGTGAATGAGAGTGCACAGTGTGTGAGTGTGTATTGCATCTCGGATTCAGCTGGAGACCAGAAACTGGCTTCAGATACCCCATATCTGCAGTTGTGAGCCACTCTACGTGGGTGCTAGAAACCGAACCTGGGTTGTCTGAGACAGCAGAGCTATCTCTCCGCTCCTAGAGCACGTAATTTGGGGTGTTACAGAGAGATTGGTAGAATGTGCTACTTGTGAGATTTAAGGCCATGCTAGCATCACAAGGGCAGGATAGCCAGGCTTAGGGGACAAGACAGACCTGCAGGTCTTCTGAAATTGTCTTGGGGGACAGTGAGGCCTCCATGATGCAAGGATCTGAGTGCTGGAGTTGGGTGGAAGTGCAGGTCCATGGAGGTGGCCACTGATCCTCTGGCTTCCCGCAGGATGCCCTGCACACGTTCCCACAGCTGCAGGTGGAGCAGACTGGAGAAGGCTCCCCCGAAGAGGGGGCCGTGCGGCTGCGGCCTGCAGGGGAGCCCTACAACCGAAAGACGCTCAGCAAGCTCAAGAGAAGTGTTGTGCGGGCCCAGGTAGGACTCTTGGCCCAGAAAGGGTGACCCCAGGAGGAGTGGTGCTGGCCAGAGCGTATGAGCATGTATGTGCTCCTCTGTCTGCAGGAATTCAAGGTGGAGCTGGAGAAGTCGGGGTACTACACCCTCTACCACTCTCTGCACCACTACAAGTACCACACGTTTCTGCGCTGCCGAGACCAGGTGAGCAGCAACCCAGCCCCTCAGTCCCCTCTCCTATCCGGGCACTCCAGCCTTCCTCCTCAGTCCCGGCATCCAGGTCCCATTCCTCCCCTAGCCATTTCTTCCTACACAGCCTCCTTGTCCTTCCCCACAGACCCTGGCCATCGAGGGTGGTGCAGAGGACCTGGGTCAAGAGGAGGTAGTCCAGCAGTGCATGCGGAACCAGCCATGGCTAGAACAGCTGTTCGACTCCTTCAGTGACCTGCTGGCCCAAGCACAGGCCCACAGCCGCTGCGGGTGACCACACTCGGCCTGGTGAGGAGGAGCCCTCCTCCGCGGACTGAGAACTGGACAGAACTGTCCTCCGGAGCTGACTCCTACAAGCTCCCTTGCTGCCAGGAGGGAAGGGGTCGTCCTCAGCCAGGGTGTGTCCACACAGCCCCCCTTTAGTCCCTTTCACACCCTCCCCCACTCGTGTACAGAGAAATTATTTATATATATGTATAAATGTCTATTTAGTAACACTTGCCCTGTCCCCTGGCCCAGCCCCCCCAACACAGCCATTGCCCCTGCCCCTCCACCGTGTACATAATGTATAGGAAAATTCTATGTATGGTTGAGGGAGGCAGGGTGGCTTGAGAGAGCTGGGGAACCCCTTCTCCCCTCCCAAGCTTCCCCCCTCCAGGCCAACATCTTTGCTAAAGGCTGCTCCCCGAGGGCGTGTGGTGTTGGGTGGGAGGGGCCGAACATCTTGTTAATTATTTTTAATCTTATTTATTGTACATACCTGGGGCGGGGGAGGGGTGGAGAGGGAGGGTGAGAAGACTCCCCTCGCCCTGCCCACTCCTGTTCCTTTTCTACAGCGATCTGACCCCCCACCCTCGGCCCGGCTCCTCTTTGTCTTCTCAATGTGGTTCTATTTTTTAATGCCTCTCTGTCCTGTCCCCGCTCCCTTCTGCCCTCTTCCCACCTCTCCTTGTCCTCCTGCTCTTTCTTGGGCGCTGTACAACTCACCTTGTATACACTGTGTACACACAACCAGCCAAACGAAACCCAACAGCAACACTTTACCAGCGGGCTGGAGTGCTCTGTCTGCGGCGGTGGGTAGGCCTGGGCAGCGGGAGCAAGGGTTGTTGAAAAAACTTGAAGCCCTCTTAGGTGTGTAGCCTGGGGTCAGTGTATGTGTGACCCCGAAATTCAATGACCTCAAACAAGCATGAGTTTTGTTATGGTTTGTCAAGATTGAGGGTGGGAGTGGACAGGGCTCTGTCCCGAGGAACCACTGGAGGTGCCCTCTTCCAGGCTGCCCAAGGGGATTGTGGCTGCAGGATTCCCATGTACGGTTTTTGTATGGCTACGGGCTGGTGGACTCAGTTCTTCACGGTGTGGCATTTCTGTGAGCTCACTGAGTGGTGGTGGACAAGGAGGAAACCATCTAAAACATCCACCAGGGCCCATGTCACAGACTCCCCTGAAAGCTTCAGGGCTGGCAGCTCAGTAGTTACGGGCACAACGGGCTGCTCTTGCAGAGGACACCATTTCTCTTCCCACATTGGATGCCTCACTCCGAGCTCAGTGGAACTCTCCTTTTTCACCTCAGGTAGCTTAAGCGCATGAAGTAATTGGCTGACAAACTTCTAATCCCCCTGCCCCTCTTCCCAAGTGCCAGGATTATAGATGTGTACCGGCCCACCCGGTTAAATTCCACTTTTGAAGAATACATGGGGACTGTAATGTGTTCTGCAGGTTGGTCATGGAGGGCAGGTGTCAGGAGCTGGATAGCAGTTATTATGACAGAGGTGAGGGCCGCCTCCACAGCCATTCCACCCGAGAGCCTGAAGCATAGCAGACTCACTGTAGCCTAGATTGGTTTGTAGCTCTCAGTTCTCTGATGTTTGCAGACCTTGGACTGGTCAGAAAACAATGGGTTGCGGCTGTTGATGGCCAGTAAGGACTAGACATTGCTCTGTGAGGGGCATCAGTCTGCATCCCCCTCGCTCCCCCTCCAAGAGGAACAGCACCGAGACAGGCATCTTGACACAATGCCAGCTTGCTGTTCTAGATTTGATGTGCCAGGTGCTGGTCCAGGCAAGGCCATGAAGGGGCTGCTGGGAACAGGGATGTGGGAGACGTGCAAAGCCAGTGTTGGATGCTGGATCAGGCGAAAGCCTGTGTTGTGCAGCAGGGACAGACAGGCCTGGACCGTAATGGATGTTAGGGACTATGTTACTGAGTCGTGGGTTGCTCAGTGTCTCTGCAACCTGCCCCCCCACCCCCGCCAGGAGTTTTCAGGAATTTTGTCTCAGGTCTGTAACTCAAAACCAAGTAATCCCAGGAGGAGTTACCATGGAAACTCCAGGCTAGCCTGAAAAGGGATGGGATCAGGTCTTGCTGGCAGAGGTACTGTCTAGAGTCCCCCAGTGAGGGGTTGGGGTGTGGCTCAGTGATAGAAGCCTAAAGTGTAGAAGAGCCTGAGTCTCCCACCCCAGGTGGATGGAGGACATTAAAATTAGAATGTTAACAGTGAGAATTGTAAGTGGACCTTCACTGGCCAGGACCTGCAAGCCAAAATATGCAGTGACTTGAGCTAGATGGTGCAAATGGAAGCTGGAGATCCCAGGGTCAGAGTCGACTGTTCCAGGTTGAAGTTCTAGAGCAAAGACGACCACCCTGGCAGAGTGGAAGAGTGGTGTTGGCTTGGATAAAATCCAACTTCCCCCAAATTTGAACCTCAGTTTCTTGTAGTTGAAGCAGGCCTTTTTGCATGCTCACATCAAAACTTGGTGATGAAACTGGAGCCCAAGCAGAGAAGAGTCAGGCGACCTCAACTTCAGAGAGACCTTTTCCCAAAACAAAGCCACTGCCAAAGCTTGGGAGAGGGAGGAAGCCCTACCACAGGCACAGACACGTGCCTAGGCAGATGCCAGCCAGGCTGTGCCAGCCTTTGACTCTAGTCTTAGAAACTTGGGAATGGCAGTGGCCTGGAGCCTTCCAAAAATGGCCTGCCAGTTGTCGTGTGTATTCTTGTGCTTTCTTCTCAGGGCAAGCAGCAACTTGTCCTTTGCTCGGTGTGCATCTTGGCCTTATAAGAACCAGGGTGTCCAGGCCAAAACTACACCCTACCCTACCATATGGTGGGAAATACTCAGCTCTGTTCTGGGGAGTGTCTGCCAGGACACAGGAGCCCCTGCTGGGACTCCTGAGCCTTAGAAATCTTGATTGGGAAAGGATGGAGAAGCTGCAGGCAGCTACAGGTTCTGCCTCTCCGAAAGGGGTGACCCCTTCTTGGCCTAAGGGGAGAGCATGCTGCTGCTTGTTCTTAGCCTTGCAGTCCTGGGGCAGAAGGTTGAACACAGGCCAAAGGCTCTGACTGTGTTAACAGAAAGCCAGGAAGGGATACCGCTGACTAGCGGTCCAATATGAAATACAGAATGACATCCACAATCATTGGGCGGGACAGAAGGATTCATGGACGTTGTTGATACTGAGTAGAAGAGCTGGTAGGGACAGTGCTCTCTGAGGGGCTCAAGAGTCTTCATCTCCCCAGGGAAAGCAGCACCAAGGCAGGCAACTTGACACAAGTGCCAGATTGCTGTTCTAGAATCCATAGGCCAGGGGCCAGGCTAGGGAACTGGAGGCCAAGCCTGCAGTGGGTGCGGGAGGTGTTCGGGGCCAGCCTTTGATGCTGAGGCAGCTGAAGGCCTGTGTTCTGCACAGGATAGCTCACACCAAGTTCCACCGCGGTGTGTTGGGTGAGGGCTGGAGTTCAAAGGTGGATGATAAAGCCTGGATACTGGCTGCATTACTATGCTAAGAAGAGAGCTCAGGACCAAGGTAACACATAAAGGACTACATTTAATTGGGGCTGGCTTACAGATTCTGAGGAATCCGGAATACGATGGGAAGCACAGCAATGTCCGTGCAGCCTGGTGACAGAGGAGCTGAGTGTTCTACAGCTTGTTCCAAAGGCAAACAGAAGACTGGCTTCAGGCAACTAGCATGAGGGACTTTGAGCCAACCCCCTCGGTGACACACTTCCAACAAGATCACAGCTCCCAACTGTGCCACTCCCTATGGCCAGGCATATTCAAACCATCACCCTGTAATCCCAGCAGTTGGGGAGTGGAAACCCGAGGATCAAGAGTTCAAGGCTAGCTGGGCTAAGTGAGACCTTTCAGTAAAGCCCAGTTTGGATGAGATGGGGTTGGAGGTTTGTGCCCAGTGTCCTATGGTCACCAACTGGGACCCAGCCTTCCATGATGTCACACAGTATGGCAGGATCTGTGAGTCCTGACTTGAGTATAAGTATGCAGAGATTTCTCAAACCCAGAAGACATCTTGCTCATCTGTCCCTCTCCAGCATGAGGCTGTGCCTGATGGATAGATGGAGTTCTAGTAATCTATGTCTCTAAGTCCCTGGAAGTTTCTAGAACAGCATTTGCAGTAGTTCCCTCTGCAGCTATAGCGATCGTGTTTATGTGTTAGGGTCCACTGGTAGTCACGAGTGACTACTGGGATCTTGAGTTTGAGGGAGTGGATTTTTATCTATATTTAGTCATTTATTTGGGTTTTCAAGGAGCTCACTCTGTAGACCAGGAAGAAACCATTTTTTTAAAAATTAGGACAGATAGCATGAAGAGTAGACATGTTGGTGTATGTGCCAGAAAATGGTCCATGTGCCCGAGAGATGGCTTGATGGTTAGGAGCATTGGCTGTTCCGGTAGAAGCCTGGGTTCTTTTCTCAGCCCCAGAATAACTCCAGTTCTGAAGGGTCTGACAGCCTTATTGACCTTGGAGGGACTGCATGCAGGCAGTACACAGGCATGCAGGCAAAAATCCATACTCATCATTTATTTTGTTTTTTTCAAGATGGGTTCTATGTATAGCCCTAGCTATCCTGGATTTCACTCTTTAGGCCAGGCTAGTCCCAAACTCATATTCTCCCTGACTCTACTCCCTTAGAACTGGGATTAAAAGGTGTCTGCCACTAATGCCTGGCTGTAGAAATTAATTGTAAAAAAATTTTTTTAAAGACATGGTTTCTCTGTGTAGCCCTGGCTTGCCTGGAACTCACTCTGAAGACAGGCCTGGCCTCAAACTCACAGATTCACTTACGTCTGCCTTCAGAGTGCTTGGAATAAAGGTGTGTTCCACCACCTCCCAGCAAGGAAATTCATTTTAATTTTAATAGTCATATGTAGCTTCTTGCCACCATATTGAATAGTGTAGTTCTAGAACTTTCTAAACATACACACACACACACACACACACACACACACACACACTCCCCCCCCCAACACAAGGCCTTTTCATAGAGGTTAAGCTGTGCTTGAATTTGTGATCTAGTTCTTTTGTACCTCTGAAATTTCCTACAGCCTCCAAAATGCTGGAGTTACAGGCATGTGCCACTACACCAGGTATCATAGTTTAGACTCACTGTTGCTGTGATAAAACACAATAACAAAATGCAAATTAAAAGGAAAGGGTTGGAAAAAAGAAACACACTTCCATATGACTGTTCATCTTTGGATGAAATCAGGAGAGGAACTCAAGCAGGGCAGGAGCCTGAAATTAAGAGTGGATACAGAAGCTGGGCGTGGTGGCGCACACCTTTAATCCCAGCACTCGGGAGGCAGAGGCAGGCAGATTTCTGAGTTCGAGGCCAGCCTGGTCTACAGAGTGAGTTCCAGG
>NC_034590.1:17667817-17717780 GCF_900095145.1 Mus pahari | reverse complement strand
TTTCTGAGTTCGAGGCCAGCCTGGTCTACAAAGTGAGTTCCAGGACAGCCAGGACTACACAGAGAAACCCTGTTTTGAAAAAACAAAACAAAGCAAAAAAAAAAAAAAAATCACCAAACCAACCAATCCAACAAACAGAAGATCTGGGCTGTGGATGCCGAGTTGGGCCCTTGCCTAGCAGGCATGAGACTCTAGGTCCATTTCTAGCAACTCACCAAATAAAAGGCATGTCCAGTCATTGGCAGTGATATTTATTTTTCCCGAAAGATTGGGGCTTATATACAGCAGTGACAAGATGCTCCTCCCCCTACAGGGTCTCGTGGGGAAAGGAGGAGGTATTGACAGAAGGCACACAGTGGTAGCCCCAGGAGGCCAGGAAATAAGTAAAGGAACCCAGAGGATGAAACCGAGGCTCAGCCAGAGTGAGCCTTGGGCCACACGGTAGGTAAGTGTGAGGCCGCTGGTCCCGAGAGCTTGCGCTGGTCGCTTGAGGCTATTTGGCTACAGCAGGACACAGGGGCATCCCCCATCCTTCTTCCTGGGAGCACTAGGTGGGCTAGGAGGGAGTTCTTGCTCCTGGTATTTCCTGTGGGAAGCAGTCCGTGAGTGTGTGATGCAGGGCTGAGGACCGGAGGTCAGGAAGGGGTATTGTGCTCACCGGACAGCGCGCACCAGCTGCTCGAATGCCTCATCGACATTCAGACGCAGCTTGGCTGAGGCCTCAAAGTAAGTCATGTGGTGGGAAGTGCTGAAAGTGGAGGCTTCAGATCGGAGAACCTGGCGAAGTCGAGGCAGGAGGACAAAGGGAGGCGTCAGGGAGAGGAGACGCTGAAAGCCGCAAGGTGTCCTCGACTATAACCTCAGCAGGCTCCAGATAGAAAGTTCTAGAAGGACCCCAGAGGAGGCTACTGGAGGGTTGAAGCGATCTCAGTGAGATGCCAGGAAGATTATGAAGGTGTTTTAGGTAAGAAGGCAGGCAGGCAAGAAGTAAGGGTGTTCTTGTTCAGGCCAGGGGAACCAGTATCAAAGGATTAGTATAAGGGCCAGGACCGTGGCTCAGTGCTAGGGGTCCTGCCTAGAATCCCTCAGTGATGGTCAGGGGTGTGGCTCAGCAATGGGTGATTCCTCTTGGGGGTCATCTCTAAGTGAAAGTTGTGACAGTAGAGGGACCAGGGATCCAGAGCAGTAGGAGACGGTCACCTGAGAGAGCTTCCTAGGTCCAAATGGGGGTTATGAGGGGAGGGGGGCATCCCAAACCTGGCGCTGGTTCTCCAGATCTGCCTTGTTCCCAACCAGTACAATAGGGAAATCATCCCGGTCCTTGACTCTGAGGATCTGCGTGAAGAGCTTGCCTACCTCATTGAAACTGCAAGAGAAGTCAGTAGCATGAGGCACCACCTTGGCAGGAACCTGCCCTGTGTTCATCCAGGCCCACCAGCAGCCCCCTCACCTCTGCCTGTCATTAATGGCAAACACCAGCAGGAAGCCGTTGCCAGCGCGCATGTACTGCTCCCGCATGGCACCAAATTCCTCTTGCCCCGCAGTGTCCAGGACTATGGAGACAGGGAGAGGAACCTGTGGGTCCCAGGTTGTCCTGGCCATGTTCACAGCCCCCCCCCAGCCTTAACCCCCATCTCCCTTCCAAGCCCAGCCATCCTCACTGTCCAGCCGTGCAGGGATGCCATCCACAGTGCAGATCTTTGTGTAGGAATCTTCAATGGTGGGGTCATAGTCAGACACAAAGTAGGACTGGGGGATAGAGAAGATCACTGTCATTGAAGCAATCTGTGTGTGTGTGTGTGTGAGTGAGTGTGTGTGTGAGTGAGTGTGTGTGTGTGTGTGTGTGTGTGTGTGAGAGAGAGAGAGAGAGAGAGAGAGAGTCCTGTCCCCATATCTTCTCCAAGTCTATCCCCCGTCTCTCTGTGTCTCTGTGTCTTTCTCTCCCTGCCCCCTCCTGAGTCTCTATGTCTCTGTCTTTTTCTCTTGGTCTCTCTCTCTCTTGCTGTTTCTCAGCGCCCCACCCCTGCCCCATCTCTGATCTCTCTGTCTTTGACCATCCCATCTCTTTCCCTCTCCCCTCTCTGGGTTTCTGTCCACCTCCTTTCTCTCTGGATCTCTAACCTGCTCCTGGCGGTGGTACTGTTCCCACCTTCCCAGGTGTCAGGTTGTGAGTCCCTGTCGCCGATGCCCCCCCCCCCACCCGCCCGTTTCCTCTCTTAGTCCCTCTGTCTTCTTCAGTTTAAAGCATCCTCCTTTGCCATCACTACAACAGCTGCGCCACTTTGAACAAATCACTTTCTGTCTCCAAGTCTTTTTCATCAATTGGAGAATTGAGGATGAAGACAGTTTTGATCGGAGAGAATTCCCTGTTCAGCTCTTAACATTTGACCTGGTAATGGTCAGTGACCAGGTTCTGAGAATTCTTGTTGAGCAAAGTAGCTGCTGATCTTGCTGTCTCTCTCTTCCAGTCCTCTCCCCCCCCCATTCCTCCCCCCCTCTTGCTCCCTCCTCCACAAGCAGCCTCCAGTGTCTCCTCCCCTGGGAAGGTCTAGGTTCCAATCCTGCTTCGGAGAGGCAGCCCCACCCTCATCCCGCCTCTCCCTTCCTGACTGGGTCCTGCTACTTCCAACCAGGCCTCTGGCCATCTCCAGGTTTGGCCTTGGGTGCTAGGGGCTCAAATTTGGGCTCTTTCTTCCCACTGTAGGTTTCTCAACGGCATTGCCAGAGACTCCTTGTCTGTGAATGTCTATCATCCAGGAACTTCTACAACAGCAAGTGGGCCCCCACTTTCCTAGTGTTGCCCTGCTGTGGGGAGGCTCCCCGTGGGAACTGGGTGGAGGTTTCCGGGGCTGGGCTGGATTTTCTGAACTTGGCTGCTGAGGCTGACAGTGGCTTCCTCTCTAGAGTGCTTGCTGAGGGCTGGGGCTGGAAGGGGTGCAAGGAATGGAGATGATGAGATTTGGTGTGTGTGGGGGGAGGGGAAGACGATTAGGACCCCAAGGTAAATTAGGAGATGTCCAAGGGTGATAACAGCCTGGAGCATTCTGGAGGGTCGGTTCCAGATGTAGGAGAGGTCTATTTATGGGACCTAGAACCTTCCAAGTAACAGGTCCCTGGAGGCTGAGAAAAACCTGAGTTCTATGCTTTTCTTTTTTAACCTGGAGATGACTTGGGAGCTACTCTTCAGGGATGAGGGCAAGGAGTTTGAGTGGGGAACTTAGGATGGAGAAATGGTTGGTTTTCCTTGGGGGTAGGATGGGGGGCTGCATTTAGTAGAATGGGGTATTGGTCATGTAGCAGGATCTTCCTGAAAGCTCAGGTCTGAAGGGAAATCTTCAAGCAGGGGTTGGTTACACGGTGCCTGTTTTAGGACCGAGTGGTCCCAGCTGAGTCTCAGAATCCAAGTCTGGGCAAAGATCAGGAGGCTAGATCCTCGGGGAGTGCTTAGGGTCTGAATGGAGCAACTGTTTGGAATTTAGGGTACTCCCAGTTGGTGAGCAAGGCTAAACAGACTAGATGAGGGCTCTCGGGTACCTCTGGGAGGGTGATCTGTCCCAGGACATATTAGGAGAAACCTCCTCTCAAGAAGGGGGTGGAGGCCCTGGGCACTTGGAGTCGCAATCAGAGGGGATCTTTTAGGGTTAGAGATCCTCTTAGGAGGGTCTTAATGATGGTTCTGGGAGAAGTGAAAGTTTCAGGGAACCCCCAAAGGGCTCAAAGTCTCGATCTCGGGGACACCCTCCCCGGTGAGGGCCCACTACCTGGATGAACTGGATGGTCAGCGCGCTCTTGCCCACGCCGCCGCCGCCTACGACCACCAGCTTGTGAGTCTCGCCGGGCGGGGGGTCCCTGGGTCCCGGCCCCCCGCCCCGGGGCCGCCCCCGCCCAGTCCCGGACGCCGCCCCGCTGCTCATGTCGCCACCGCTGCTGCTGCCGCCGCTACCGCCTAGGGGGAGTCAGGAGAGACCAAGGGGTGGGTTATGCTAATGATACTGCATAAACATGAGCTTTGGACACGAGTCTCCGGATGCTTCTAGAGGAGGCGAGGCCAGAGTAAAGGAGGAGCTAGACTAATAAGGGTAGGGGAAACAAGGTTGCAAAAAACGGGGAATTCCAAGAGGGGTGGGGATATGCTAATGACCCTGTGTCCACCCTAAGCCTAGCCATGAGCTCTCTTCATGCAGTCCGCCTTTAGGAGGAGCTATGCTAATAAACCCCATCTTTGGGCGAAAAAGTTTTCTTCGGGGCGGGGATATGCAAATTATATGTTGCGGTAGTTATTATCTAAGGACCACTGTTTCTGGTAGGTGTGGCTCGCCGGCTCCTTCTCAGGGCCGTATATAGGGCGATCTTAGGACAGCACAGGTCTCAAAAATGAATCTCCGCCTCCTTCCTGGGATCGTCGCCAAGTTCTCTGCCCCAGCTTCGGTCTAGAGGCTGGCGTCTCGGCCTGCCTAGGGACTTAGGCTTCCGGTTCCCGCTGTCCCAGCCAAACGGAAGATAGACTGGGAGGGGAGCTGGGGCCCTGGAGGGGGACAGCAGGGTAACTGGGCAGGACGGGCTGTGAGATCACCACATTCCTAATCCATGAGCCAGTTCATCCTAGTCGGGAAGTCCGGGTCTACAGCCAGGATTTCTGGGCTTTGCAAGGATGCAGTTGATGGCTCAGACACCTGGTTCCTGCGAGAGCATCGAGTTAGAGACCTGGATTTCTCCCTTCCTAGGGAGAACAGTGCGTCGGGAGGGGCGGCTGGGAAAGCCGAGAGTCTGGACTCATGGGGCCAAAGGATGGAGAGTCTGGGGACCCAGAATTCAGGGTTCGAGGGCATGAGTGCTCCGGGAGGGTACTGGAAGGATTTAGCACTTATATTTGTGTAAGGTATGGTATCGACGGCCTGAAAGGGAAGAGGATTGAAATTCCTGAGTCCCAAGGAAGAGGGAAATGAGTCTTCACTCTTCTGCTGTGAATCAGAGGACTCAGATTATGGACTTTCCTGTCCTGAGTGAAGGTGCTCTGGTTTCACTCCCGAGTTCCGAATTTAATGGAGATTATTATTTTTTTTAAAAGATTTATTTATTTATTATATGTAAGTACACTGTAGCTGTCTTCAGACACTCCAGAAGAGGGCGTCAGATCTTGTTACTGATGGTTATGAGCCACCATGTGGTTGCTGGGATTTGAACTCCGGACCTTTGGGAGAGCAGTCGGGTGCTCTTACCCACTGAGCCATCAATGGAGATTATTTTAAGTTAAAGCCTATTCTAGACATCTTAGAATGAACCTATCTCAAAATTAAAAAAAAAAAAAAACGAAAAGAGGACTATAGATACAGTTTAGTGATACAGAGAACGTTTGTCTACCATGTATGAGCTTCTAAATTCAATCTCTAGTACCCCCAAAATAAATAATTTTATAAGCTGGGCATGATGACTGACGAGTCCCAGCACTGGGGAAACAGAAGCAGAATGACAGCAGCAAGTTCCAAGCCCGTCTGAGATACATAAGACAGCTTCTCAAAAAATCTTCTTAGGATTTATAGGGGGAAAAAATTAGAAGGGTTTCATATTTAGAAAGGACGACTATGGGCGGGGTAGCATCCATCTTAATTGAACTACAATTCCCATGGATCTCAACAACGGAGCGCCTTTTTTACATCACTTCCTGATCCGCCGCCCTTTTCCCCGCGCACGCAGGGCACTGTGGGGGGGGTCGCACCGCGCGCTCCAGCAGCCCCGCCCACTTCACCTCTCACCCCTACACTGGCCCCGCGTGACGGAGTCTTCACACGGACTACATCTCCCGGCATCCAGCGCGCGCACTCCACCTCCGTGTGTCGCATTGATTTCTGGGAAACGGAGTCGCCTCCCGTCCGTCCGGCCTTTCGGAAACCCAGCTGAGTACTTGAAATCCCGGCAAGCGCCGCGGCAATTCGGTTCCGCCCCTCCCCAGCTCAAATCGCGAGCCCCGCCCCATTCCGCCCCGCCCCGCGCCGGGACCGGAGCCGCAGCCCGAGCGGCGGGGTAAGATGGCGGCGGCGGTCCGGGCCGCGGGGCTCGGGCCTAGCGGGGTGGGCGGGGCGGAGTCGGGTCGCTAGTCACCTCCGAGTGTCGCCCGTATGCCACGGGGCCTGGAGAGCGTAGCGTGGCACCCCCGGACCCGGCTGCAGCGGCCAAGGCAGTCTCTTGAGTAGGGGGCCTTCTTAGGGCCCGGGACGCGCCCGTGGGTGCCAGAGGGCGTTCGTATGGCCTGGACCGCGCCTAGGCCGGTCCTCCTTCCCATTGCTGAGCCCGGACACGTCTGCAGGCGCTGTAGATGGTTTTTATGTGCGACCGTAGGCTAGGGTCTGTCGAGAGGCTTTTGGGGCCATCTTGAGATCTTCACTCCCCCAGGAGTTAAGGGGGTCTGCAGAGTCACCTAGTTCACTGGGGTGTATTTGTTAGGGCTGGGAAGTCTCTCCTCGTGCTGGCCTCTGCATTCGGCTCATCTACATGGATCTGGGACCATTTCTGAGGCCTGGAAGCTCTCTTCAAGGACTAGGAAGTGTTAAGGTCCACCTGGAAGAAAGAGATGTGCTCCCACCTAGGGAGAGGGAAGCAAGCTTTGTGATGTGCCCAGAGGCATAAATGAGTCGCTAAGGTCTGGGAACTGTTTTATGTGGGGGTGACTCGGAGATAGGGGTGGGTGGGGTAGGGTGGGGTAGTTTGAAGGAACTAGAATCATCCAGTGATTGCAAGAATACAGTCTATGTCTTGGAGCAAATTCAAGTGCTTTTGGAGACTAGACAAATGTATAGAGAATAATACAACAGAAAACGCTGGGAATTTTATCCAGCTCAAATGTACTTGCCTTTCAGAAGGTAATTAAAAAGAAAATGATTTCAAACAAAAAAGAACCTGTGTTGTCCCCGTGCTGAGGAGTTAGAATCATTCCTGAGGGTCTGTAGAGCTGTCTAGAATCATTTTGTGCAGTGCTCTGCAACTTGACCTTGATAGGAAGGAAAAAATGCGTTATTCGATGAGATTAAGTGCATGCCAACATATGTATTTTACTAATATTACTCCAGTCCTGCAAACTCGTGGTTCCATTTGAAACTTGGGAAGTATTTTCCATTATGTTTTATGTACTTTGTGTAATGAACTGTTTGTGAATCACTAAATTGCTCCCAGAGCCCTGTAATTGAGGGATCACTGATCTCACATGGTCTGCAGAGCCTTACAATGTCTATGGTTTTGGGGATCTCCAACTCTGCAGCCAGGAGCTCTTGGTACATTTTTTTTTTTTCTTTTTTTTTCTGTGACAGTCAGTGCTCTGGATAAGATGTGTATCAGACTGTGAGACAGCAGCCTCAGAGCTGGGAATTATCGCTATACAGGGAAGGAAAGTCTTGAATGTTAGCTTAGAGAAGCTTGGATGTGGTAGAGGGGCCATTAGAGTAAGGCATGCCTGAGGGAATCAGGAAGAAGCTGAAGGTTTGGAGAGCTGGAGATGAGGGGTTATGGAGGCCAAGGTATAGTTTCAGAGTAGGACTGAGATCAAGGCTGAGGTCAAAAGGTGAACCCTGGTCTAAGGGCTACTGATACAATTATTGCTAATGTGTATCCAGCCATTTATATGTGCAAACCAGTGTAAGAGATGCTACTATTTTGCCATTTTCAGATAAGCACTAGTGTGGTTTAGGGAGCCTAGAACTTTTAGGAATTCCAAGATTAGGTGTTTTCAGAGTAGCAGGTTTGACAGCTGTGGGGAGGTTTACAGCTGTGACGTTCATGTTTTCTGAAGCCTCAATCAAGACATCCACCAGTCTGAAGGATGCTCTTTCAACTACCTGACTGGGCACTCAAAGCTCAGAATTCCCGTGACATCACCGAGGCTTTGGCCATGCTTCCACAGGACAGGCAGCTGGGTGATAGGCAAGTGTCCCAATGGGGCTGGGAGGACAGCATGCCTTTCTGAAATTTGGCATTTTTGTTTTAAAAATGGTGTGGTGGTTGTGTAGATCATACTATCATAGTTGTATAGTGTGGCTGTAAATAAAACTCTTGGGTTCCTCGCCATGGAGGATGATGAATGCTGTGTGAATCTACGGTACCTGTTACAGTGTACCACTGAGCATGTCTGCACATTCCTCGCTGTGGGGAAGGTGGCTTTCTGAGACTGAAGCACACTCTTAAAATCATGACACCCGAAGTCAGGGTTGAGTTTGAATCTATTCGACCTGGTCGGGTAATTAATTGGAGGTTTGACTAGGAGCTTTGGGAAGCTGTGGGCAATGGAGGGCCAGATGTTGGAGCAGGTGGCTGAGCAGTCCTTCCATTGATGGAGAGGCAGCTGAAATCCAGAATAAGGATAAGAATGGCTCTAGTACCTGCAGGTCAGCGTGGAACCATGTACAAGGTCATCAGGAATGAGGCAGAAGAGAGGGACTCTAAAGGAGGATGCACTGGAGGCTCTTGAGGTCTTCTTTCACCTCTGACCTGCCTCCCTCAGCCTTCACTTCAAACTGTTGCCTCAACCCCAGGTGACCATGGAGGAGGAAGATGAGTCTCGAGGTAAAACAGAAGAGTCGGGAGAGGATCGGGGAGACGGTCCACCTGACAGAGATCCTGCCCTTTCTCCTTCTGCTTTTATTTTGGTAAGAAAGCTGGGTGCAGTGAGGCCTGGGGGGCCTAGGTTCTCATGCTCTGAAGTATGGGCTGAGGGTTCAGGCCCTGGCCCGGGCCTTCAGAAAGAATTGGGTTTCTTTGTGGACTCTGGCTGCTGGGTGCCTGGAATGTGCTTTCCAAACAGCAGACATTAGAGAGGTCTTGGTCCTGATTTTTGTTTTTTTCCCCCCTTTTGCAGCGGGCCATTCAGCAGGCTGTGGGAAGCTCCCTGCAGGGAGACCTGCCCAATGATAAAGGTATGAGGCCCACTTGTCCTCTTAGGCTTCTGCTGTCCTCTGGGTTCTTATCTTTCTTCTTTCTGAGGTGTCCTGGGTGCCACTCTTGTGCTAGCATCATCAGGGTCCAGGGTACTGGGTTTGTCTGGAGGAAGACCTAGTTGGCAGGGAACCCAGCGTGCCTTTTGGACTGACTAGAGGTGATCAGGGTAGTAGGACACTTGGGAGGCAGGCGACATTTAGCCAGGACTGGGCAGGGCTCACAGGCCAAGCAGAGACATGCCCTTTGGTAAGCCCATCCCAGATTGAGTTGGGGGAGCTCAGGGTCCTGCAGAAGGTGGGAGGTGGTAGGTGCCCCCTTAGCAAATACTAGGTCTTGCCCTGCTTCCTGCGCTCTGCAAAGCCCAACATTGAATCCTATCTTACTTCAATGTCTATCCAGATGGCTCTCGGTGTCGTGGCCTACGATGGAGGCGCTGCTGCCGGAGCCCTCGGTCAGAGCCTCGGTCACAGGAGTCAGGGGCTGCTGACACGGCCACTGTGAGTAAGAGTGTCCACCAGCCTTCATCCTGGGGCCTGCAAGACAGAGGAACTGGGGATCTAAACCCCTGGGTCTGGTGTGACTCTGGTGGGCTGTGACAGGAGTCTGGGGACCAGATCCCCGACTAAGCTGGCCCCTGGAGACCATTAAGATGAGGTTGGTTGGATTCCAAAAGGTTCCTGTGGCAGATTGGTGGGTTCCTGAGAGGCTGGGACTAGGAATGTTGTCGGGGTGAGTGCTCACAGAACAGAGCCCAACTTGGCCCCTTCCAGGTATTGGACACAGCTGCAGATAGCTTCCTTGTGGAGCTGGTGAGCATCCTGGATCCCCCGGACACCTGGGTTCCCAGCCGCCTGGACCTTCAGCCTGGCGAGTAAGAACCTGGACAGCTGAAGGTGGGGTGACCCTGTCCTGAGAGGTATGGCACTGCTAGGGCTCACCATTTCCTCTGCCTTGCAGAAGTGAGGACATCCTAGAGCTGGTGGCTGAGGTCCGCATCGGTGACAGGGACCCCATGCCTCTACCTGTGCCCAGTCTGTTTCCCCGCCTCAGGGCCTGGAGGACAGGAAAGGCGGGTATGTTGGCCTGCACTGTTGGGTGGGTGGGTGGTCAACTGTATTTATGTGTTAATTCATGGGCCCGGGGGCTGGGGGCCTCACACCTGTTCAGCAAGCACTCTGCCACCAAGGTAAGCCGCTAGCATCACTTATGCTGTCTGAAGTGAAGGTAGGAAGGATGCTTATATTAGTTATAAATTAGTTCATACTCTCATAGAGCGAATGCCCAGGGCGGGGGAGGACATAGGGGCATCGAGCATGCTGAACACAGCTATCAGAGCTGCCTAGAGTGTCTTTGAGTTGGGGAGTCATCTGTTAGGAGGTGGCTCCTCACAAGCTCCATTGGTGAACCTGGTGACCAGCTGTAGTCTGAGTGGAAAGGCACATCTGCAGGCCATCTAGCTGGAGCTTCCAGGACACCCAGAGCCCCAACAGGGAACCTCCCTCCCTGTGTGTGTTTAGAAGTGGAGTGGAGGGACTGGTGAGATGGCTCAGTGGGTAAGAGCACTGACTGTTCTTCTGAAGGTCCTGAGTTCAAATCCCAGCAACCACATGGTGGCTCACAACAATCCGTAACGAGATCTGATGCCCTCTTCTGGTGTGTCTGAAAACAGCTACAGTGTACTTACATATAATAGATAAATAAATCTTTAAAGAAAAAAAAAAAAAAAAAGAAGTGGAGTAGAGAGAAGGGCTAACTTGTGTACAGTTAGTCTTTGGTAGCCATCAGTCCCAGTGCCTGGAAGAACGTGGCTTATGACTTCACTGAGGCAAGTCACAGTCACATTGTCCCTTCTCAGTTGTGAGTTGGGCTCAGAGGACATGGTACCTAACTCCCATGACCCACCTTGAGGCTGACAGGAGGAACTGTGAGTGTAGCCTTGACTGTGGGTCTCAGATACCTGGTAGGCTGAAGAGGAACTGTGGAGCCCCTCCCTGAGTTCAAGACTAATGTGAGCTGGGCAGTGGTGGTACACACCTTTAATCCCAGCACTTGGGAGGCAGAGGCAGGCGGATTTCTGAGTTCGAGGCCAGCCTGGTCTATAAAGTGAGTTCCAGGACAGCCAGGGCTACACAGAGAAACCCTGTCTCGAAAAACCAAAAAAAAAAAAAAAAACAAACAAACAAACATAAAAAACCCCCAAAATCCAAAAAAACAAAAGACTAATGTGGGCAATACCAGGAGAGCCTGACTCCAAAAGCCAACCCCTGAGGTAGAAATGTTCCAGTAGAACCTGTTGACACAGACAAAGGCCAGTGATTCTCATGGGACTCTGAAATTATGGTATGGTAGCTTTTTTATATTTTTGAGGTGGGGTCTTGTCCTATTGCCTAGACTGGCCTGGAACTTGTGGCAGTCCTGCGTTACCCTCTCTTGTGCTGCGATTACAGTCTTGACCACCACCCTTTGTGGTGATGTTTTAAAGACAAAGCTTGGGGACAGAGAGTGTGGCATTGCTTAGACTGTCACTGAGCCTCCCTGACACTTAGCACTGTGGTTTTGTCCTGCTCAGGGTTTTTCTTAGTTTCTAAACTGAACTGACAAGGCTGTTGTGTGTTTTGGGTTTTTTTGTTGTTGTTGTTATTGTTTGTTTTTAAATTACACTTGTGGCTGGAAGCCATAGGTCAGCTTTCAGGAGTTTGTTCTTCTCTGCCAAGTGGGTTCCAGGGATCTAAGTCGGGTCTTTAGATTTGGTGACAGCTGCCTTTATTCACTGTGACATCTTGTTGCTGGCCCTTCCCTACTATCTGTCTATGTATGTGTGTGTTCCGGCATTGGACCCGGGGCCTCACACCTGGATCCACTGAGTTATGTCCTTAGTCTCTGTTTTATTTTTGAGAGATGAATCTTGCCTTGTAGCTCACTCTGGCCTTAAAACTCTTGATGTTCCTCCCATGTATGCTGGAACGGTAGGTGCATGCCATCACGCCCACCTCAGCATTTCTGTTTGTCTTTTTCAAGACAGTATTTCTCTGTGTAGCCCTGGCTGTCCTGGAACTCATTAGAGACAAGACTGGCCTTGAATTTACTGGCTGCCTCTGCCCGTTGGGTGCTGAGATTAAACGCGTGAGCCACCACACTTGCTTGTTTACGTTTTAGTTTTTGTTTGTTTTATTTTGGAAAATATTAAGAGCACAGGAAAAGGAACATGGTAGTCACTCATGATCTTCCCCTGTACCAGAATTCACATGTCACCCTGTGCTTCTAGACACTAGTGTGTCCTGTGTTGAAATGATGAAAGGAGCAGGGAGTGGGGAGTCTCACTGTGAGTTAGTCATGGTCCCCCTGGGTTCTGGGTGTGAACCTTGTCCTCGGGATGAGTTAGTTCCCTGAAAGCGGGGCTTGCTTTTCTGACACCCCTGGACTGAGCCTGACATCAAGCAGCTTACCGTGAGTTTAGGAAATGAGCAGGCTTTGATTTTATAGAAGGAATCTGAAGTCAGCAGGTTGAGCCATGTACTGATGCTCACATGAGTAGAGTGCTGTGACCTGGGTCTGCATGAGGCACTGGCATTGTCCTCAATGGTCCCTTTTGGGTGGGGGACTTAGTTTCTGTGCTCAGATAGTCGTTTGAGTCTAGGCCCAGCTATCATTGCTGTGTTAAGAGCACAGGTGAAGTGGCTGTTGAGGGGCAGACTAAGGAGGCATGCAGAGCCTGGCCTGTGAGAGGGGAAGGTACTTTGTTGTGATGTCCCTACAGGTTAGTGGCTCTTGCTTCTAAGACCTCAGCTGCAGGTTGATGGCAAAAAAAAAAATTGTAAGGATTGTCTTGTTCTGCCAAGCTTCCAGCTCTGTCATTTCATGATCTAAGCTGATTCCTCTCCACAGAGCAGGCTCAGCTCCTCCAGGAGGCAGTGGGCTCCTGTGGCCTGTGGGACAGCACTGTAGTAGTCAAGGCACTTTGTTGGCTTTAGACCAGCCAGTGGTTTGTGAGATTAAGTCAGTGCTTCGCCTGGGCTCAGGGGTGGTCGTCGGGACCATTTTCTGCTGTTCTAGGTGTCCTCACACACTTGGCCAGTGCTCTGCAGCTGAGCCACGCTCCCAGTCCCCGACTTCACCACCCCAGTGTGCTCTCCTGTCTCTGCAGCAGCGCTGGCCTGTCTGTAGGCCTCTGCCCTGGGAGAGGAGTGATTCATTACTGACTATAACTCTGTCTACTCTGTTCTCTGCAGTTTCGCCACAGTCCCATGCATCTCGACCTGCCTGTTCCCGTCACCTCCTCACCTTGGGCACAGGGGATGGAGGGCCTGCTCCACCACCTGCACCCTCCTCTGCCTCATCCTCCCCTTCCCCTTCCCCATCTTCATCTTCACCTTCTCCTCCTCCTCCTCCTCCACCCCCACCTCCCCCAGCTCTGCCTGCCCCGCGATTTGACATCTATGATCCCTTCCACCCCACCGATGAGGCCTACTCCCCGCCGCCAGCCCCAGAGCAAAAATACGACCCCTTTGAGCCCACGGGCTCCAATCCCAGCTCATCAGCTGGGACGCCCTCTCCAGAGGAGGAGGAGGAAGAGGAGGAGGAGGAGGAAGAGGAGGGTCTGTCACAGAGCATCAGCCGCATCTCGGAGACCCTGGCTGGCATCTACGATGACAACAGCTTGAGCCAGGACTTCCCAGGTGACGACAGCCCCCACCGGGAACCCCCACCCCCGCAGACGCTGGGAGCCCCAGGGACGCCACCACAGGCCGACTCCACTCGGGCCGAAGGGGCCCCGCGCCGCAGGGTCTTTGTGGTGGGACCTGAGGCTGAGGCCTGCCTTGAGGGCAAGGTTTCGGTGGAAGTCGTGACGGCTGGTGCACCAGCGCTGCCACTGCCACCACTACCCCCGACTGACCCCGAGATAGAGGAGGGCGAGATTGTGCAGCCTGAGGAAGAGCCCAGGGTGGCAGTGTCACTGTTCCGTGCTGCACGACCTCGTCAGCCTCCCGCCTCTGTAGCCACCTTGGCTTCGGTGGCCGCCCCTGCTGCGCCCCCAGCCTCTGCTCCACGTGCCCCTGAGGGTGACGACTTCCTGTCACTACATGCTGACTCTGATGGCGAGGGCGCACTGCAAGTGGACCTAGGTGAGCCACCTGCACCACCAGCCGCTGATGCCCGCTGGGGCGGCCTGGACCTGCGCCGCAAGATCCTAACGCAGCGACGTGAGCGCTACCGCCAGCGCTCTGCCTCGCCAGGCCCGCCGCCTGCTCGGAAGAAGGCTCGACGGGAGCGACAGCGCAGCGGGGACCCTGCTCCACCGGATTCGCCATCCTGGGAAGCTAAGAAGCACCGTTCACGTGAGCGCAAGCTTGGCTCACACTCCACGGCCCGGCGTCGATCACGCTCCCGTTCTCGACGCCGGTCACGTTCCCGCAGCGCTGACCGCAGACGTGGAGGTCACCGCTCACGTTCCCGGGAGAAGCGCAGGCGCCGAAGGCGCTCAGCCTCTCCACCTCCAGCAGCGTCTTCATCATCCTCCTCACGACGTGAACGGCACCGGGGCAAGCGGCGCGAGGGTGGCAAGAAGAAGAAGAAGCGCTCCCGCTCTCGGGCAGAGAAGCGTTCTGGGGACTTAGAGAAGCTGCCCGCATCTGTGCCTCCCTCAGGCTCTGACCGTGATAGCCGACGCCGCGGGGCTGTGCCACCTTCTATCCAGGACCTCACAGACCATGACCTGTTCGCCATCAAACGGACCATCACAGTGGGTCGCCCCGACAAGGCAGAGCCACGCGCACCTTCACCAGCACCTGCTGTGTCCCCGAAGCGTGAGGTCCTATATGACTCTGAGGGTCTGAGTGCGGACGAGCGGGGTGGCAAGAGTGACAAGGACCGGAGGCGTTCAGGGGCTGCATCCTCATCTTCATCCTCAAGGGAGAAAGGGTCTCGTCGGAAGGCCCTCGAAGACCGGGGCCGAGACAGGGACAGGTCATCCAAGAAGACGCGGCCACCTAAGGACTCGACGCCTGGCTCAGGGCCGCTGCCCAAAGCACCCCCAAGCAGTGGGTCCTCCTCCTCGTCGTCCTCCTGCTCCTCTCGCAAGGTAAAACTGCAGTCCAAGGTGGCCGTGCTCATCCGAGAGGGCGTCAGCAGCACCACCCCTGCCAAGGATTCCTCGTCTTCAGGCCTGGGCTCCATTGGGGTCAAGTTCAGCCGTGACCGTGAGAGCCGCTCACCATTCCTCAAGCCGGATGAGCGGGCTCCTGCAGAGGTGGCCAAGGTGGCCCCGGGTAGCAACAAGCCCAAAAAGACCAAGGCCAAGGCCAAGGCTGGGGCCAAGAAAGCTAAGGGGACCAAGGGAAAGACGAAGCCGTCGAAGACAAGGAAGAAGGTTCGCAGCGGAGGCAGTAGCACGGCCAGTGGTGGGCCTGGCTCACTGAAGAAGTCCAAGGCCGACAGCTGCAGCCAGGCAGCAAGCACCAAGGGGACAGAGGAAACATCATGGTCTGGGGAGGAGCGGACCACCAAGGCCCCCAGTACTCCACCACCTAAGGTAGCCCCACCTCCACCTGCACTCACCCCGGACTCCCAGACTGTGGATAGCAGCTGCAAGACCCCTGAAGTCTCCTTCCTACCAGAGGAAGCCAGTGAGGACACCGGGGTCCGAGTAGGGGCAGAGGAGGAGGAGGAAGAGGAGGAAGAAGAGGAAGAGGAGGAGGAGGAACAGCAGCCTGCCACTACCACAGCCACCAGCACCGCTGCAGCTGCCCCAAGCACTGCCCCCAGTGCAGGGTCTACAGCCGGAGACTCCGGTGCAGAGGATGGGCCAGCTGCTAGGGTCTCCCAGCTGCCAACGCTACCCCCACCCATGCCCTGGAACCTGCCTGCTGGTGTGGACTGTACTACCAGTGGTGTCCTGGCCTGTGAGTCTTCGGAAGTGGGGAGAGGGGTGGGTAGATAGGGTTGGATGGACAGAACAGGCAGGGTCTACTCCAGGCTCTGGCAAGCAGGGAGCTATTGGAACAGAGGAGATTGGTCCATGCAGAACTAGGTAGAATAGGACAGAGTGGGGAGCTCAAGCAGGGTGCTGGTTTCCTGTAGGTGGGGGAAGGCTGGGACTTGCGTGGGTCAGTAAGCAGATGTACTCCTTGACACACAGCCAGCCCCTTGAGTGGATTCTCAGTGGATGAGGTCCCTCTGTTCTGAGCTGAGGTTTTATAGCATGTCCTGAGATCAGGTGAGGAACCTGGCTACTCTCCATCCTGCTATCTGCCTTGATTGCCCTCCCTCTGTCCATTGCAGTGACTGCACTGCTGTTCAAGATGGAAGAAGCCAACCTGGCCAGCCGCGCAAAGGCCCAGGAGCTGATCCAGGCCACCAACCAGGTGGGCTCCCATGGGGAAGAGTCCCCGCAGCCCTTTCCTTTGTCCATTGCCTCAGGGTAGGAGAGGAACTACAACTCCCAGCAGGCCTTAGGGCAAGGTATTGGCCAGAAGAGGAGCCTGTTGCTCCACACCGTTGGGAAATTTGAGGGAACAGAGGGGGAACAAAGCCCCCTCTTCCCTTCCACCTCTCTTGGCTCATCATACTCTCTTCTCACAGATCCTCAGCCACCGGAAGCCACCCTCCACTCTTGGGGTGACCCCAGCTCCCGTGCCCACTTCCTTGGGTCTGCCCCCAGGCCCGTCCAGCTACCTGCTTCCTGGCAGCCTCCCCATAGGGGGCTGTGGCTCTACCCCTCCTACGCCCACTGGGCTAGCCCCTGCGTCTGACAAGAGAGAGGGCAGCAGCAGCTCAGAGGGACGTGGGGACACTGACAAGGTGAGACGGGCGGGAGAGTCAGAGGGCTAGATGGATGGAGCTGAGTGCAGGGTGGAGGTGCCGCTCAGCTACTGAGTGCTTGCCAGCATGCATGAAGCCCTGGATTCCACCCTCCATTCCAGATAAAAAAGAATTAGTGTGAGCCAGGCGTGGTGGCACACGCCTTTAATCCCAGCACTTGGGAGGCAGAGGCAGGCGGATTTCTGAGTTCAAGGCCAGCCTGGTCTACAGAGTGAGTTCCAGGACAGCCAGGGCTACACAGAAAAACCCTGTCTGGATAAAACAAAACAAAACAAACAGAAAAAAATAATTAGTGTGTAGAAGAATTTAAAACACTTCTAGTTTGTGTATGTATACATGTATGTATAAACACCTCTTTTAATTGCTTCAGTTGCGCCCCACCTTTATGTAACTAGGAGACATAGGTTTGTCAAGAATGTCAAGCACTTAGGGCCAGGCTGGACATACAAACTCAGGTCTGTAACCCTAGCATGCGAAGCCAAGGGAGGTGATGACAAGGCCACGCCCAGCTGGAGTGAGGACCCTACAGTCAAAGAACAGTTTAGGACTGCTTCCTTTAAATCCAATCTAGATGGATTTGCCTGGTCATGGCCCAGACAACCCTGAGGCTCTCCCCACTGCTCTGCCTCAGAGTGCTTCAACAGGAAACAGATGGCCTCAGCTCACAGAGCCCAGCGTTCAGGTTCCTGTGCTGCTAGCCAGGCCGCTAGCGCTATTTGTGTTTTCTTTGCAAGTGTTTTATGGTATGGCAGGCAGCCCCTCTTCTGTGTTACTTGGGAATCTCATGGCCCATAGAGCTAAGACTGTCTCTCCCTATAGCTGGGACATGTGTACCCCGATTAACCAAAGCATGTGTATTAGACCCTGACCTCCCAGGGTCCATTAGCCC
The DNA here is from genome assembly GCF_900095145.1 of Mus pahari. Classification (NCBI taxonomy): domain Eukaryota; kingdom Metazoa; phylum Chordata; class Mammalia; order Rodentia; family Muridae; genus Mus; species Mus pahari. The sequence goes on along the minus strand of NC_034590.1, from coordinate 17,700,151 downwards.
ACACTCAGCCTGCCTGCTACCAGGTTCTGTCCTACTTGTCTCTGGCCTGCCTCCATACACTTGCTTTGGGAAAGTGGCTCTAGCTCTACCTGTGGTCATGGACACCAGGCTCTCCCAGGAACCTCAGTCTCTCAGCACAGCTCCCTTAATGGTGGTGTCCCATTTTTCATGAATCACGGGATCTAGTTCCCCAAGGGTGGAAGGCTGGGTCCCCTTTTGATGTTGTCCACCTTAGCAGCCTGAGCTGCCTGGGCTCAACCACTCAGCCCCTTCTGTGCTTCTGCCAGAGCTCAGGTGACATGACCTGAACCAGACCAGGGTATGAGCAGCTAAGCTGGTATCCCTGTCACTTAAGGTCTGAGGTCAGAAGAGCCCTGTATGTTCCGCTTAGGAATAGGTGTGAGCCAGCTGGTGGAGTCGGGGTGGGGCACACACCTCTGATCCTACTACTTGAGGCTGAGGCAGGAGATTTAAAAGTTGAGGGCAAGAATGGACAACTTTAAATTAGAGACACTGTACAGAAAGAAGGCCAGCCCTCAGCTCCAATCCCAGCACTGCATAAAAGGCAGTAGTATTGTCTTTGACTGGTTTGTCTCCCAGCAGACTGCTGGGCCTGGGCAGGACAGGGTGAGGGAGCTGTAGGTCTTCCCTACTTGTTTGGTCTTGACTGTCCTTGTCTCATACCCACCAGTACCTGAAGAAGCTCCACACACAGGAGCGGGCAGTGGAGGAGGTGAAGTTGGCCATCAAGCCATACTACCAGAAGAAAGACATCACCAAGGAGGAGTACAAGGACATCCTGAGGAAGGCTGTCCACAAGGTGGGGCCAAGGGACTGTGGGACTGGGGACCTGGGTTCAGGAGAGGGGCATAGGGTAGGTCAGCTGATGACTGAGTCAAGGTTGAGGGTGCCCTGGGGTTGGCAGGAACTCAGTTGTTCCTGGTTCTGCAGATCTGCCACAGCAAAAGCGGGGAGATCAACCCTGTCAAGGTGAGCAACCTGGTGAGGGCCTACGTCCAGCGCTACCGCTACTTCCGCAAGCACGGTCGCAAGCCAGGGGACCCCCCAGGACCTCCTCGACCACCCAAGGAACCAGGGCCCCCAGACAAGGGTGGCCCAGGCCTGCCCCTTCCCCCTCTCTGAGACTCCTCTCTCTGTCCCTGTGCCTCTGAGATTCTGGACATATTTATGGCTCCACTTCCCCACTACGCCCCCCCCCCAACAGTGGGATGATGGGGAAGGTTGCTGTGAGGAAGAGGAGAGCCCCCCACCCAGCCGTGTTCCTGCCCGTTGACCTAGCCCTTCAGCCTGCCCCCCACAGCCCCAGCCCTTCTGTCATGCCCCCTCCAATTTCATTAAAGATTTCATGAAATACAGACAGGCGTAGTGCTGCACCCTTGAAGTAAATGGATCTCTGTGAGTTCAAAAACCGCTAGATCCTGTCTCCAAAAAAAAAAAAAAAAAAAAAAAAGACATGCTCTTTTTTTTCAGGAGAAAAGAGTTGGGGTTTGTGTGCGATGAGCCATGAAGGTGTCACACCAGACTTAGGAATGTGGGGGTAAGAGGGTAACAGGAGGCAGGGGCAAGCATCACCTGAGTGGCCTCTGGTGTGTGTCAGCAGCACTGTGAGGCTGCAGTGACTCAGTCCATGGTGGCAAGTCAGCCCGCCCCACCGCAAGCTTGCCAGTTGCCAACTATCACCACGCAGACACATCACAGCCTGTGACAGCGTCCCTTGCTCCACGTAGGGACAATGTGTGTGCAGCTCTGGATCTGTCCTGTCTTTGCTTCCTTTGTGCTACTTTCTCCAGGACCTTGGCAGCCGTGCTGTATTTTGTCCATGTGCCTCCCTCCTGGAGCACCTAACCCTCAGCTGCAGATGGGAAGAGGGAGACCCCTGGAGACTAAATCACCGGCCTAGAGTCAGTGCAACAGCAGACTTGGGATGGTGGCATGAACTGCTTTATTGGTAACAGCTGAGTGGGGCTCAGGTCTCTCCAGTGGCCTGGAAGTCCATGTTCTCCACCAGGTCCTGGAGACAGGCCTTGTACTGGTCAGAGGTAAGGGAGATAGGCTGGCTGTTGGAGATGTGCAAGTCCACGGTTTTCAGTGAGGAGGCTCCCCCTTCCCGGGCCATCTCTAACAGCTCCTTAAGACATGTAGGAACAACCTGAAGGAGGAAGACAGCTCCAGTCAGCTAGGGGCTGCCAGCTGTGGACCAGGGTGGACCCTCACTCAGCCTAGGGCTGCTAGGAACTCTGACCGCCCCACCTAACTGATGGGAGCCCCTGGGAGCCACACACGTCAAAGGCTGCAAAGACCTGCAGCTGCCAGCTACGGGGTCTAGAGTAAGAATAAGCTCTGGATACTGGATGAGCCCTGTGGAGGACACCCAGAGACTTCTGGGATGGGGAACAGTGGCTGCGGGGGCCTGTTGGAGTTGCTGTTTCGCAGACGGGCTTCTGAGGGTCTTAGTCCCGGGGTGCTGCACGGTCCTCCACAAGTGGACCCTCCCATCCCCAGTAGCATGAGACAGCTGGCACCTTGACCATCACAAGCCTCTTGATCCACGGCTGGTCCTGGGGCCACATTTCCCCCACACAGAACCACAGAGTGTAGCGTGGTGAGTGTCCACTTCCTTCCATGAAGGCAATCAGATCTGGGAACCCAAGAGTTAGGTCAGAAAAGAAAGGATGGCTTCTACCCTGTCCACCCGCTCAACTTGTACCTTCCCTGACGCTGCTGTTCACTGCCTGTCTGGAAAAGTCCCTGCAGACACAAACAAGTGCTCCTCACTCCTTCCCTCCTGCAGCAGCGGCAGTGAGGAGGGCCTTAGCTCAGGAGGCTGTTGGGATGGTTCCCCAGCTGCTCGGGCCCGCTGCGGCTCTGACATTCGATGCCAGCCCTTGAGGACATGGTAGGAGGCATGAGAGTCCAAGGCTAGCAGAAGCAGTAAGAGCAAGAGCCTGCCTCAGAAACCTCAAGGTTCAAATATAAATGCAACTTCAAACCAGCTCTCTGCTGACACATGGCACCCTAGAACTAGGGAGGCCCAGACTACGGAGAGAGACCCTGCCTCAAAACAGCTGCAGAATTCTCCAGTTGGCTCTTGTGGACTCTCGACAGTCCATGTCTTTGGCTGGTGGGGATAACTAGAGGTATGTGCTGGGCTCATTACTCCACAAACCTCTGCTGGACGGCAGGACCGTAGGGGACTTCATCTTGGGCCACTATCCACTGAGGCAAGCTCCCAGCCTCACTATCACTTCTGTATACACTAGGAAATGTGGACACACCAGAGTGTCTTATACGGTGGTGCTTGTACTACATTAGGTTCAACAGTTTCAGCAGCTGGTCCCTAGACTTGGTGGCACAGGCCTTTTTGCCACAAAACTTAATAGCAGGCTCTGAATTCAATCAGCCACCATGGCCTGTCAATTCCATAGGGTACTCACCTGCCACGAAGGGCCTGAGGTCGAACACGCCTCCGTCCTTGTCTTTGGGGACCTCTCCATCGGGCCCTCTCCCACTGTCAGGAAGCAGCTCCTCACCCAGAGCCCAGAAGGCATGCGAGTGGCCTAGGCGCTGGGCCCAGAGGCACTGTCCCGCCCGCCACAGTGCCAGCCCGTTGCCCAGCCCTTTGAGCACATGCCTCACGTACTCCCTCGCAAGCTTGTCTGTCAGAAACCCCTCAGGATCGGGCAGGGTGACTGGCTGCCAGGGTAGTGTCATGTTGTCAGCTGTGCTGCCCACCAGCCGCAGGCCCCCCGGGCAAAAAAGTGTCTGCTGGAAGACCTGGCGGCCTCGGTAGAAGACGGTCACCTCGAACTCCCATTCTGAGCAGCGGGATGAAAGGGGAGAGGTGAAGAGGACCAGGGTAAGGAACGCTCCCTGCCACAGCCCTTCCCACGCCACAGCTGGCACTCACGTTCCTCAGCTAGCAGCTGCCTCAGTGGATTTTCTTGGGGTGCTGGGTTTGGGAAGTTGTTCACATCGGACCCCTCATCTGTGAGGGGCCCTAAAGCCATGTCAAATAACTCTGGTAGGTCTTCCTGGAGGAGGAGGGTGCTAGCTGGTCAACAGCTTTAGCTGAGTCAAGAGGGCAGCAAACTGGTGGGGGAATGGAGGTCCAGGGGGAAGGGCTGGGGCACGGGGGTGGGGGAGAAGGCTGAGGCACAGGACGACTGCTTCCTCACCTGTGTGTCAGGCAGGCTGCTTCTGCCATTGGTGTCAGGAGAGGTGTCCAGATGTACGAAGTCCCTCGCTCCTGTCCAGAGTGGAAGTGAGCGTGGGAGTGGCAGAGACCCTCCTGATGCCAAGCTTTCTGTGACCCCCCAGGCCAGCCTTGTCACACACACCTGGAGTCACAAACTCATACACTTTATGAGGGTCGAAAGGGTCCTTGCTCCTGTCTTCAGCTAACCGCAACACTTCTTTCCGGTTCAGGGCTGACCGGAAATTCCTCTTCCAGGTTGACAGGTCTGGCTTATCCTTCCCCGGGGTATAGGCACCACTGGCTTCTGCCCAGGCCTGAAACATCAGAGATTCAACGACAAGACGACTTAGACTCTGGCCCAAGGCCCTGACACCTCCCACCACACGCCATCCATTTCTGATTCTTGACAGAGTCCCCAGGACCTCCATCCTCATATTTTCCCACTATTTCCACACTAAAGAAAAATCGTTTTGATTTTGAGGTAGGGTTTTAAACATTATAACCAAAGGTGGGTTTCAAGCGGTGACCCCACCCACCCCCACACTGCCCATGGTGCTGACAAACTCATGTCACCATGTCCACCTTCAAGGCTTTTGTTTTTTTAAGCCTGCATTCTAGGATCTACTTGGTACCTCACCCCAGGCCACCTCACATTCTTACTACCATGCTGATCGAGAAGCAAATAACCCCATCTTGAGGGCAGTCTCAACTCTTAAGGCTTAAGGGTTCTAAAATCAAGAGCCCACCCTCAAAACAGCTGTTCTCAACTACCCTAATGCAGTTCCTTGTGTTGCACTGATTCCCCTCAGCCTCAAAATTACTTGTACTGCTATTTTATAACTGTAGTTTTGTTATAAGTCAAAATTCTTGTTTTTCAATGAAATTGTCATTCAATCCCCAAAGGGGTTGCGTCCCAGAGACTGAGAACCATTGCTCCAGAACGTTTCTTAAGAGACTCAACCTGGCTTTCAGGATTCTGTTCCTAGAATCTGCCGATCAATTCCCGTCTGTCCCTCCAGTCCTATCCCACCCCCAGCCCCGGTCTAGCCACACTCAGAAATGCCTCTCAAGTCTTTCCCCCAGCACCTGGAAGATGCCAAAGTCAGCCATCTGTGCGTCCTGCCGTAGGCCATGCTTCCACGGGATCCTGAATTTTGTCCGGTTCTCGTCCAGCCAGGCCACGCCTTTCAGCTGCCCCTGGTCCAGCTGTGACACCAGCCAGGGCAAAATAAGCGGTTTCGGGGTTCCCATGCTCTAGCCTGCACACACAGGACAGACAGTTCCTGAGCCTGTCTGTCACGGGGCAAATGCACTGAAACCTCTCCGAGCAGCCCGCAACACAGGTCTTCCTGCACCCTTGTTTTCTTGTGTACAATCAGGAAACTCCTTCCCACCTTTCCAAATCCAAAGGGACCACCTCTCATGCCCGCCCCCAGAGTCTTCTACAGGAGCTCTACCCATAGGTTCCTTCCCTCTTCTAAAAGTAAACTCCTCTCTATTATCCAAAGCTGGCACCCCATTTCCAGAGTGGAGTCCTCTTTCCCTCATCTTTAAAGGATCCTGACTGCTCTCACACCCACCTCACCCTTGCAGAAAACCCTTACTCATTTCCAGAGTCTTCTCCCAGGTACTGTTGCTTCTTCTGTTTTGTTTTTTGGGTTTTTTTGTTTGTTTGTTTTTTGTCTCTATATTGTTTTTTACGGATGTTTGAGAGTGGGTCTTAGTATGTAGCATAGGCTGTCCTTGAACTTGCTATGTAGCCAAGGCTGGTCTTCAACTCACTCTGTGGCCCAGGCTGGCCTCGAATGCACTCTGTAACCCAGGCTACCCTCAAACTTATTCAGTAGCTTAGGCTGGTCTTCAAATCGCTTAACCCATGCTGGTCTGGCGCTCATTCTGTTGTCCAGCCTGGAGCTCACTGGCCTTGAACTCGCGGCAATCTTTACTGCCTCCAGCCTGGATGCTGGCACTGCAGGCTTCCATCTACAACGCGTGGCCATTCTGGTTTTCGGTAGCCGAGCTCCTGAGCGTCAGGTTTGCCCGATCCTGCGCCCTGAGGCCGCCACCCTCCCGGCTCTTCCGAGTTACCTACCGGGGAAGGAACTGCGCGCCCGTGCGGCGCGGGTGCCAGCACTGGTTTTGGGGCTCCCAAACAGTAGTTCTGAGACTCGCAGCCACGCAACCCCCTTCTCTGTCAGCTAAGCCTCCGAGCGCTGGGACTTCCTTTTCTAAAGATATTTTGAGATATAATTTTTTTCCCTCAACATTGGCGGAAGAAAGGCAAGAAACCCCGGCGCACACTTGGGCTTAGCGGGCCTAGCTCCCTCAATACCCTGGCCTTCCGCCTACAGGCATGCTGGGAACGCTATATGCAAATGACCGCAAAACAAGGCTCCACCCCTTCGACGTTGGGGCGGTTGCCGTGTCGGCCCAGTGCGCAGGCGCGGGAAAGTTGAACTTCCGAAGTAAAGTTTGTAGAAATTGAGCGAAAGCGTGTACGCCAGTGCGACGGGGGCAGAACCCCGAGCCAGGTGAGCTGGTGCCAGGGCGGGGACAGGGTTGCAGGAGAGGCCACAGCCAGTCCTGCTAAGCTGTGCCTTCCAAGCACCCGGGCTCTCCCGGTGCACGCCAGAGGTAAATTGGAACTACATTTCCCAGCAGACTGCTCGGTGAAAAGTCGGGAAATCGGGCCAGCGTTTGCCGCAAAGCGTACTAGGATTAGTAGTTCCCTATTCTCTATGGTCTCCGAGCCTTCTTCAGCACCCTGGGCTGAGAGGGAACGCCAAACCCCCTTCCCGCTCCTGCCTGTAAGAGTCCAAGCACTCATTTACCTCCTTTCTTAGACTCAGTAATTCAGACAGTCTCTCCGCAACGGAATCAGTGGCCCCACTGGCCCTTAAAACCACCTTTTCCTTGGAGTTAGGCGCCCTCTTCATTCAGTGATTCGGAAGTTTGCGTTATCCCTGCACTTGGGTGCATCCTGTGTCTTCTGCCTCAGGTACCCCCATGGCCGGCTCTGAAGAGTTGGGTCTCCGAGAGGACACACTGAAGGTTCTGACGGCCTTCCTTAAGCGCGGTGAAGTCGCTGGGTCCCCTGTCCCATCTCCGCCCAGGTGAGTTCCGCTCCCCCAGCGCCAGCCTTTGATGGGAAGATCTTTCCTGAGTCTTGTGGTCCTAACCTATCTACTCCCATCAGACCTAACCCCGTGTGCCCGGGGTCGAGTTTCAAGAGTGACCTTCCATGAAAGGATGAAGGGATCGCTTGTTCAGACCCCTTCGGGATAACACCGAGGTTCTTGTCCCTAGGAGTCCTGCCCAAGAGGAGACAACAGATTTCCTGAGCCGCCTCAGAAGATGCCTCCCTTGTCCCCTGGGGAGAGGAGCTCCTCCCACGGAGTCCTCTAGGCCCCACTTCCTTCCTCTAAGGCCCTGCTATGGTTCAGAGCCTGGTAAGAGATTTATTAAGTTCGCTTGTGAAACTTTCAGGACTAGAAGCTTCGGTTCCAAAAAAAAATCCAGACAGGACCTATTATAAAGTCAACACTGCTCAGCTTCAGCACAAGCCATAACCATTTCAATTCTTTGTTACACTTCCTTCTAGGGGGTAAGTGTAAGTGTTTCTGCTTGGATGGGGGGACCCTGGGACTCCAAAGCCCAAGAACCACACAGCGCTGAGGTGGGATGTTTCCCAATGGAGGGGCATCCTGAGACATGGGGGCTCAGGAACCTTACAGCTTTGAGAGGAAATCTCCTCCGCAGAGGCGCTGTGGCTCCCAAGGGAGTGGATCCCCAGCGGAGCTGTGGAGCTCCGGAGCCTCAGCCCCGCTCCGCTTCTCCGCTTCATTGCTTCTTTTCTTCTTGGCTTCTTCCGATGAGAGAGTCACACCAGGCAGAAAATCTCATGAAAGAGATTTATTGGAGGGTCCAGGGTGTTGAGGGAGGGAGAAATCCGGGGATGGCTGCTCCCTGCTCCTGGGATCAGACAGCAGGGAACTGGACAAAGGGGCGGGGCTTATCTGGGACTTCTTAGACGGTGGCTTCTCAGGGCAGAGATTTCCAGCCTGAGGGCTGGTGGGACTTCAAGTCCTGAGCTTGGGAAGCTTGGGGACTGGTGGCTTTGTTCATTGCCTTTCCCCTGCAGTGGGCCCATGGGTTAGGATGGGAAGTCCCCCTAGGCGGCAGGCCGTTTTGGCTGAGATGCCATCTCTGCTGTGCTGCTCCGGGAGGATGGAGATACTGCTACCGCTGTGACGCCTCCTGCAGTGCTGTTTCACCAAGGCTGCAGGCTGAGGGGATGTCGTGGCACCACATTCCGACACCACCCTGCTTGGGTCCTGGGCTAGGGGCTGGAAGGAAGGGCTGGCTAGCACTTTGATGGATTTTGGGGTGCACCGCTTAGGGACATAATCACATTTGCCAGAGCCCTCCTGCCTCAGCCCACCTCATCCTGGAATCACAGGCATGCACAATAAAGTGGAGCCCCAGCTTAAACGTCGACAGAGCAGTTCCGTGGCTGACCCGGGAGAGGTGCTTAGGCACCGTCCTCAGGTCTTTTATCTTGTTCCTTCCTGGGTGCTTCTCTGGCTCTTAGGGAGGCCTTCCTATAGCTCCAGTACCCCAGCACAGGAGGCTGGAAGTGTGGTTGTCAGTCACGACTCCCTGGCCCATTGGTAACCTGACCGGGCGCATCCTTCCTCCTCCTTTTTAAGTAACAGGAAGAGGCTGGAGGAAGGGACCTTTGGACTTGATCAATGATCAGCAGACCCAAGTGTGGTAGCACAGTGTTGCAGTCAACGCTTGAAAGAGGCTGAGGCAGGAGGACTGCTGTGAGTTTAAGGCCAACCTGGACTACAAAAAGTTGAGTCAGTCGAGTGCCTGCCTAGCATGCATGAAGCCTTGTATTCCGTTCCCAACAGCACATAAACAGAGCATGAAAAGCACACATTAGGGTCAAGGGAAAGGGGGCTCCCTGTGGCCTCCAAGGGCATCATCAGGCACGCGCTTGGCACACAGACATTTGTGCAGGAAAACCACCCATGCTCACCAAAGGAATCTTTTTTTTTTTTTTTTAAAGATTTGTTTATTATATGTAAGTACACTGTAGCTGTCTTCAGACACTCCAGAAGAGGGCATCAGATCTTGTTACGAATGGTTGTGAGCCACCATGTGGTTGCTGGGATTTGAACTCCGGACCTTCGGAAGAGCAGTTGGGTGCTCTTACCCACTGAGCCATCTTACCAACCCTTCTTTTTTTTTTTTTAAGGAACATTGGGTCTCATGGATCTGGAATTACAGAAAGTTGGGAGCCATCATGTGGGTGGTGGGAATTGAACCCTGGCCTGCTGGAAGAACAGCCAGTGCTCTTAACTGTTATGTCACTCAGCTTCTGATGTTATTTCCTGGCCTTCACAGGCACTGGGCACCCAAGTGGTTCACAGACACATATGCAGGTAGAACACACACATAAAACTTGAAAATAACTCTAAAGAGGTGTGCTTGATTAGATGGCTTACTTAAAATGAGCCCTGTGGTCAGTTGCTGCATGTGAACTGGACCAGGGAGATGTGGGTAATGGTAGGAAGGCTGGATGTTTCCCCTAACTGGATGGAATGGTCTCCACAGCTCAGCTTGAATATTCTCAGTTGAATTTGAGGGTGCAACAAAGTAGAAAGGCTGAGGGTGTTAATATCTTTTATTTACCCAAGTCTCATGGCCTAGGTTTATCCTTTTGTGAAGTGGAAATTGTTCCTGTCTGGCAAGATGGTTAGGAGGAGAGACTCCATAAATACCCTGTTCTGTAAACAGTAAATGTTACTGATTCCTTCTGCTCAGGCCCAGCCTCTTCAGATTTCTATGCCCTGGTTGCCCAGCGTCTGGAACAGTTGGTGCAGGAGCAACTGAAGTCTCCGCCCAGCTCGGGTGAGCAGCAGAGGAGCCCTGGTGAGGGATGATGGTAGGAGCAAAGCCAGGCCTTCCCAGTCCAATTCTCTTCTGCCCCCCACCCCCCAGAGTTCCAGGGACCCCCACCCACGGAGAAGGAAGCCCTGCTAAGGCGGCTGGTAGCCTTGCTGGAGGAGGAGGCAGAAGTCATCAACCAAAAGGTGACCAGCCTCTACTCCACGCTATGGAGAGGACAGTGGTGGAATAGGGGGCAAACGCTGGCACTGCATTGTCTTGATGCTTGCTGGGTGAGGTTCCAGGGCTCCAGTAAACAGCAGAGCATCTTTACGGGAGCCTTGATGCCTCACCGCAGCAGGACTTTACACCAGTGTCCTTCATGGGCCATCCACAGCAGTGGGACCTAGGCAGCAGAAGCCGCCAGAGGCTTCATTAGGAATTGGCTTGGTGACAGAGCCCTTGCCCAGTAGGCTGGGGTCCTTACCTTAACATTGTCTCCATCACCCTCTCCCCCAAGTTAAATACTGAAAACAAAGGACAGCAAACAAAAGAAGAGGCCAGAACCAAGAGCCAGGTGAGAGAAGGGCCTGGCAGGGCTGTAAAACCGGATTGGAGTAGAGCAGGCTCAGCTGTCCTCCCAGCACTCGGGGGTGTGAGGCCGGAGACCAGTTCAAAGTCATCCTGGCCACAGAAGAGTTCCAGGGCAGTCTAGGCCACACTGGGAGACCCTGTTTCAACAAAACAAGGTGGGATGTGAGAGCACACACCTTTAGTCCCAGCAACAGGGAGGCAGAGGCAGGCAGAGCTCTACGATATGAAGTCAGGGCCAGCCAGGTCTACAGAGTTAAACCCTGTCTCTAAAAAGAACCCTAAGGACATAGCTTAGAATATGGAGGAAATTCTGGCCGAGAAGGCATAGCCTCAGAGTTTCCTGGAATCGGGCTTTGAACACTGAACAGTACTGTAACAGCAACTATCAAGTACTCGTCCCCCTGTCCCCTCAAGGCAGGGACTCTCAGTGTAGCCCTGGCTGTGCTAGAACTCACTCTGTAGACCAGGCTTGAAATCTGTCTGCTTCTGCCTCCCAAGCGCTGGGATTAAAAGCATGTGCTACCACGCCCAGCTTGGGTTTAAGGACTAAAGGAGAGTCCACTGCTTAGAACTCAGAACTGTACTTGGCTCTAATTCTAGGACCCCTCCCCGGGAGTCTACTGGTGAAGGCCATAGAGGCAGCTTGGGTGGGTGGGGCTTGGTGCTGGAAAACCCTGCCCCTCCAGGCTGGTCACACAGGCTGTTCCTCTGCCCCGCAGCTGGCATCTGACCCGGCTCTGCATCGTAAACTGGCCCGCCTATCAGCAGGCTCTTTTGCCCGCCTTGTGGAACTCTTCTGTAGCAGGGAAAGCAGCTCCTCCCCAAATTGCTCCAGCCCGTCTCTACCTTGCCCAGGGCCCCCACCGCCATCTCCAGATCCTCTGGCACGCCTGGCACTAGCCATGGAATTGAGCCGGCGCGTGGCCGGGCTTGGGGGTACCCTGGCCAATCTCAGCGTTGAGCATGTACACAGCTTCGTGCCTTGGATCCAGGCCCATGGGGGCTGGGTAAGTCATATCCACCCTGCCAGGTCTCGGTTTAACCCTACTGAAATCTTGACAGTTGACAGGTTTTCTTCCAGAACTCCCAGCTCTTCCATTTAATCCATCTTGTGTTTATTGAGCACTTGCTGTATGCCAGACACTGTGCTAAGGAGGTCAATCTGTTGCCCATCTGGCTTGAACCAACAATTGTGAGAATAGCTCACACAGCTCCCCAGTCTCTTCCTCCTCGTTGTTTTAGGGTGGTTGTGGAGTGGAGAATGGGATTCTTCAAGGATGCCCCATGACTCTTCTCCCACATACTCACATATCAACTCACTGAGGGCTTCACTGGCCGGTGACTGTTATCTTATACACATGCAATAGAAATCAATCTGTTGCTGGGCAGTGGTGGTGCATGCCTTTAATCCCAGCACTTGGGAGGCAGAGGCAGGCGAATCTCTATAAGGTCAAGCCAGCCTAGCATACATAGGGGGTTCCAAGGCCAGCCAGGGTTACACAGTAAGATCTTGGCTGAAGCACAGCAGGTGGGATGGTGGTGGTGTAACAGGGGGAGAAAGGGAGGAGACGATTGTTTCTGATGGTGCAAGTCTGTCATCTCAAGTACCAGAGAGGCTGAGGCAAGACCATCTAGATTTAAAGACATCCTTGGCTCCAGAGGTTTCACAGTCAGCTTAGGCAAAACACAAACAGAAGAAGGTTAGAAGATAGTTCAGTGGTATAGTCCAGCACTCAGGAGAAAGAAAAAACCTGTGTTCTAGAGACACAGCCAGGCTCAGAAGGGTCCTTGATCACCCTGCGATGGGGGTTCTGAGATAGTGGTCGTCTGTGCACAGCCCCATCCTTTTAGATAGACCAGGAAAGTCCTGGAGACGGGTATCAGTCCCAGCAGAAAGGACTCGGAATTTAATTAGTGGACGAGACTGCAGGTTCTCCCAAGACTGAATGTGGGTACCAGGTCAGAGATGCTGTTGTGAGCATCTGTTGGGCTCCTTCTGCATTCCTTGGAATGGGGAGGTAAGGAGTGATGGAGTTCTGATGGCACTGTAGCAGCATGGAAAGAAAGGAGGGACAGGCAGAGCGCAGCACAACAGGAGAACCTGGGAGACAGACTGGCAGGGCTTTGGTGCTGCTTAACCTCTGTCCTTAGAGCAGGGACTGGGGCCAGCACAGAGCAGCCGTGGAATCACTTAAGTGTCCCGCTCAAGGGGTCTTTCCCTCTTATCAGCCTCGGGCTCTCTGTCTTCTGCAGGCTGGCATCCTGGCCACCTCACCTGTGGACTTGAACTTGCCCTTGGACTGAGCGTTTCCTCTGACCCGTCATAGGTGACTGAAATGTGACGACACGCACACATCAGGGCTGTAGGGTGGTGGTTGCCCGACCTTTTTGTTTTGTCTTGTTTTTGCCAAAAAGACTGTTTAGAAATGTGTCTGTATTAAAATCTTTGTTCTTTAACTAGAGCACTAAAGTGTTTGAGTGTGTGGGTTTACGTGTGTGTGTGTGTGTGTGTGTGTGTGTGTGTGTGTGTGTACATGTACTTGTGCACAGGAGTGACTGCACGAAGGTGAGAGGCCATGGCTGTGGTCTTCTTTCTCACAGCCCACCTCTTTTGTTGTTTGGAAGACAGAACCTCTCTCTGTAGCCCGGCTATCCAGCAACTCTTGGGATTTGCATCGGGTGTGGAGGCCACACCTTTAGTCCTTTCTCAGTACTCAGGAGGCAGAACCAAATGGAACTCTGAATTTAGAGCCAGCCTGGTCTACATAGTTCCAGGACTGCAAGGGCTATGCAGTGAGCATATCTCAAAAAACAAAAGCAAAAAATATTAAACTTTACTTGTGAGTTTGTGCCTGCATGTATGTATATGTGCTTCATGTGTGCAGTACTTGTGTTCAAGCACTTTTTATTTTTTTTAAAAAAATTTATTTAGGGCTGGTGAGATGGCTCAGTGGGTAAGAGCACCCAACTGCTTTTCCAAAGGTCGGAGTTCAAGTCCCAGCAACCACATGGTGGCTCATAACCATCCGTAACAAGATCTGACGCCCTCTTCTGGAGTGTCTGAAGANAGCTACAGTGTACTTACATATAATAAATAAATAAATAAATAAATATTTTTAAAAAAAATTTATTTAGGTATGAGTACACTGTGCCTCTCTTTAGACACACCAGAAGAGCCATCTCTCCAACCCTAAGCCCTTTATTTTAAAATTTTATTTTTTGCTTATATATGTGTGTGTGTGTGTGTGTGTGTCTTTTTTTTTTTTTTTGAGACAGGGTTTCTCTGTGTAGTTCTGACTGTCCTGGAACTCACTTTGTAGACCAGGCTGGCCTCGAACTCAGAAATCCATCTACCTCTGCCTCCCGAGTGCTGGGATTAAAGGCGTGCGCCACCACCACCCGGCGTGTGTGTGTCTTTATGTGTGTGCACATATGTAAGGAAGGTGCCAGAAGAAGGCATTATATCCTGTAGCACTGGGATTATAGGCAGTTAACTACCAGATACCTGCTCTGAGAACAGAATTTGGTTCTCAGCAATAAAGAGCCCTGTTAACTGCTGAGTAGCCGCTCCAGCCTTGGATTACTGATTTATTTATTTTATGTATATGAGTACAATGTTGTTTCTTCAGACACACCAGAAGAAGGTGTTGGGTCCCATCACAGATGGTTGTGAGCCACCATGTGGCTGCTGGGATTTGAACTCAGGACCTCTGGCAGACCAGTCAGTGGTCTTTCCAGCCTGGGTTACTAATTTCTTCAAAAAGATTTCAATTTAAAGTTACATGTGCGAGGTGGGGCAGGTATGTGTGCAGGGGCCCAGGAGACCGGAGACACTCCGTCCCCTGGGGCTGGGAACTGGCGCTTACCTTGAGCCCTCTCAGCCCATGCATAACTGCTTTTGTGGCCCTGGGGAACAGCTTGGGAATCTCCTGTGGCTCTGGGACCGGTGGCCTTGTAAGTCTCCTGAAGCTCAAGTGCCTCCCCTTGTCCCGTGTTCCAGTATGGAATAAACAGGTACACAACTGGCTTGTGGCAAGATCCAGCTGCACTTTTTTTTTTTTCTTTTTGAACTGTTATTATGAGTGGCACTTCTCCCAGCTATGGCAGTGGTTCTCAACCTTCCTAATTCTATGATCCTTTAATATCGTTCCTCATGGGCTGGTGAGATGGCTCAGCGGGTAAGGGCACCCGACTGCTCTTCCAAAGGTCCGGAGTTCAAATCCCAGCAACCACATGGTGGCTCACAACCATCTGTAACAAGATTTGACGCCCTCTTCTGGAGTGTCTGAGGACAGCTACAGTGTACTTACAGATAATAAATAAAGCACTATCCCAGCCATCATAGTAGTGTCTTCTGTAGCTTTAAAAAAAAAAAAAAAATATCGTTCCTCATATTTTGGTGCCCCTCCCAACCATAAAAGTATTTTGTTACTACTTCCTAACTAACTTTGCTACTACAATGAATGGTAATGTAAATAATCTGTGTATTTTTTTTTAAAGAGTCAGTGACATTTTTTTTTTATAATTTTTTTAAAGATTTATTTATTTATTATATGTAAGTACACTGTAGCTGTCTTCAGACACACCAGAAGAGGGAGTAAGATCTTGTTAAGGATGGTTGTGAGCCACCATGTGGTTGCTGGGATTTGAACTCTGCACCTTTGGAAGAGCAGTCGGGTGCTCTTACCTGCTGAGCCATCTCACCAGCCCCAATCTGTGTTTTCTGATGGCCTTAAATAACCCCTGTGAGAGGGGTCTTTTTTTTTGGTTTTTCGAGACAGGGTTTCTCCTTATAGCCCTGGCTCTCCTGGAACTCACTTTGTAAACCAGGCTGGCCTTGAACTCAGAAATCCACCTGCCTCTGCCTCCCCAGTGCTGGGATCAAAGGCGTGTGCCACCACACCTGGCTTGTGAGAGGGTCTTTTGACCACCAAAGTTTGGTTCAGAGCCACAAGTTAAGAACCAGTGAGCCAGGCAGTGGTGGCACACACCTTTAATCCCAGCACTCGGGAGGCAGAGGCAGGCGGATTTCTGAGTTTGAGGTCAGCTTGGTCTACAGAGTGAGTTCCAGGACAGCCAGGGCTACACAGAGAAACCCTATTTCTTTTTTTTTTTTTTGGTTTTTCGAGACAGGGTTTCTCTGCGCCACCACGCCTGGCTTGAGAAATCCTATTTCGAAAAAACCAAAAGAAAAAACAAAGAAGCACTGAGCTAGGCAACCACTACCATTAAGTTCCATCTTTACCCCTGACTTAGGGTAGGCCTCTCTAAGGTTGCTGGGGTGTGTAGCTGTGAGTGGAGCTGAAGGCCAGGCCTTAAATCTCCATGGCAGGTCTCACAAGTGTGTGTAGTTAGCTACGCGTTTAAACTGTGCAGTGCTTGATACAGGAGACCTGTAATCCCAGCATTTGGGAGGATCGGGTTCAAGGTCATCCTTAGCTATGTAGTGAGTACAAGGCCAATTTGAGCTACATGAGACCTTGCTTCAAAAGCTCCAAAATGGGGGTAGGGCAGTCAATATAAAGTAGATGCTGCCTAAGAATAAAGACCTGAGTTACACTCCCAGCCCTTACTTAAAAGCAGGGCACAGAGCGCAGGCCCGCACTCAGCACTTGGGAGACAAAAGCAGGGTCTCTGCGACCAGTTATACTGTTCAGCCAGTTAGGCTGCAGTGTCACTGAGAGACCTTTTCTTAAAAAAATAAGGTGTTCCCTGGCGAGGCGGTGCATGCCTTTAATCCTAGCACTTGAGAAGCAGTAGTATGTGGACTTCTGAATTCCAGACCTGTCTGGTCTATGCAGACAGTCTCAAGGAAATTTAGGAAGGCATTTGGACTTCAGCCTCTGGCCTCTACACATACTGTGCACACACAGGCAAAATCCAAATAAAATACATTTTAAAAAATAAAGTTGTTTTCTTTGCCTTTCTGTAGTGAGATACAGGTCAGCGTCTTCCGTGTTTAGCCCTGACCAATCCCTTTTCCCTGGCTGAGCCTCAGTTTCCTCCTAGGAATCTATATTCGTAGCAAACTGAATGGACTGCAGAGATTCCCTGTGCTGATTTTATTTAAATCTGTCAAGGACAGCTGGCTCAAAGTCAGAATGCATTTCATTCACTGGCTATAGATAAAATCTTTTGTCCCAAACGAAAAGCACGTTCGATCCCCAAAGAAGAGGAGCACCATGTAAAATGGCAGCAGCCCCAGGAAACTCAGACGAGGTCAGTGAAGCTAGAGTGAATGAAGGTGGTTGAAGGATTAAGACAGTTGTCCTAGAGGTGCTGGAAGGCCATGGGCAGAGGGGTTGCTAAGTTGTAGGGAATGACAGACAGAAGCAGGGGACAGGGTAGTAGGACAGGCTGGATTCAATCAAATCATCTGAGAGGCAGGAGCAGACTGGATCTTTTTCTTCAGGGCCAGCCCTGTCTACAGAGTGAGTTCCAGGACAGCCTAGGCTACACAGAGAAACTGTCTCAAAACAAAAAGGCTGGAGAGATAGCTTAGCGGTTAAGAGCACTGACTGCTCTTCCAGAGGTCCTGAGTTCAATTCCCAGCAACGATATGGTGGCTCAAAAGCATCTGTAAAGAGATCCAATGCTCACTTCTGGTGTGTCTGAAGACAGCTGGTGTACTCACATGAAATAAATCTTAGGGGAAAAAAAATCATACTGAACTGGGCGTGGGAAGCATGCCTTTTGGGAAGGCAGAAGCAGGCAGATCTATGAGTAAGAGGACAGCCAAGGATACACAGAGAAACACTATCGAGGAAAAACGGGGGAAAAAAAGGGGGGGGGGTAACCATATTGGCTGAGCGAGATTTTCATAGGCCTTAAATCTCAGCACTTGGGAGACAAAAACAGGCTGACCTCCAGGGCGAGTTCCAGGCCCAAGGCACAGTGAGAATCAGTTAAACAAAAGATCCACCAGATCGTAAGTGTTGGTCTGCAGCAGATGGTGCAGAGGGTAAAGGTGTTTGCCGCTAAGCCTGACAACGTGTGCTCAATCATGGAAGAAAGGACTCTCTCTCTGTACATTGCTTTGTGACCTCCATACGTGCAAGGCACACGCGAACGCATGCTCACACTAGGCGTTGGAAGGAAACAGGTCAGATGTGCACGAGTACCTTACGCGGAAGATCGCACTGGAGGGGCTCATAGGGGAGTTAAAGGATCTGATATTTGGACCATAGTCTGGTGGGACAGAAGGCACAAGGAAGGTGCACGAACCCAGCAACTGACATCCATCCTCAGGGAAGGAGTAACTTTCTGCAGATCCAGGGAAATTTCCTGGAGGAGGTGGCGTCCGAATTGCCGGTGATTGACATGTAGGACTTGGTCAGACAAAGGATGTTTCCCGCAGAGGACCTGGAGGCCACAGGTCTAAAG
Source organism: Mus pahari (assembly GCF_900095145.1). Taxonomy (NCBI): domain Eukaryota; kingdom Metazoa; phylum Chordata; class Mammalia; order Rodentia; family Muridae; genus Mus; species Mus pahari. Next base: position 17,682,063 of record NC_034590.1, on the reverse strand, counting down.
AACTTGGCGCCTTCCAGCACAGGGGTGGGGAGCTCACAGCGAATCATGGATGGCTTCGGAACCACAGACTAGAATACACCCTCATCCACGTCTCAGGAATTGGGGGTTTCCCTATAACTTAACGCGCCCACGCGCCCCAGTTCCCCCAGAAAACATCCCAGCCCTGGGAGGTGGGGGATCCACAGAAGGATGGTGACTGACATTCCTAAGAACCAGTTGCTGCCGCCCAAAGCGCTGCCTGCCGCCTTATGGGCCAATGGCCCCTCTTCTTCTAGGCCTGTCGCTTAAACAGGGTGGAGTAAGAGCCGCGAACGTCACCTTTGGCTCAGCCAATATCAACGAGGGAGGAGCGGATTATCTTAGTGATGGACATGTCAGTTTCTAGACGTCCGCTTAGCGCGGAGCCCGCCGGGAAGCTCCAGGGCGGAGCTAGCCAGAAAGGGGCGGGAAGATCTGGGGAATTTTACCCAATCGTCACACGTGCTAGGTGAGACAGACAGGCAGTTGTTCCCTTCCTAGCGGACAGGAGGGGGCGGGCCTTTAAACGCTAGGAGGGGCGGGCACTTTATGTTTGATAGGCGTGTCTATCATCCAATGGAAATAGAAAACTCTCAGATGGACGGCTGTACAGACCAATGAGAACTTATGGCGGGGTATCGGGGGCTGGGCTGAGGACCCTCTGGTAAAAGGCGGTCCCCGGCCGAGCCGGGGGGAGAAAAGAGAGAGGGGGGGTCTCGGAGGCCGGAGGACTCGGGTGAAGATGGCGGCAGCCGAGGCCGCGAACTGCATCATGGAGGTGAGTAGCTGGGCTCTTTAGGCCTGGGGGCGGCGCGAGACGGGTGGCCCACGGCCTGAACTGTGCGGACGGGGCCTTTCGATGTGCCTGGCTTCGCGCTGGTCCGCATCGGGGGATGTGTTCGATCGTGACGGGAGAGAGATCGGCTTTCGGTGCTTTGGGACCCGCAGCCGAGCCAAGGACTGTCGCACGTGGTCGCGGGCCGGGGGCGCTTCCAGCCGGGCCGCACGTGGTCTCGCCGTGTAGCGTGGGGAGGGGGGTGTGCCGCCTCGAGGGGCCCCGTGGGCTCCACGTGCAGGACAAAGGCCCCGCCCCCAGCCCGATGACCTGGGCTGCACTCAAGGGGTCCAGGGGTTGCCACCCACTCTCCCGGGCTCGGCTGTGGATGTCCGTGCAGCCCGGGCTCTCTGCACCCGCGTGGGGCCTGAGAACATCACTCCCCGGCCTCCCTTTCCTCAACTCTGTGTTAGCCTTGTGCAGCGGGGGGGGGGGGGGATGGGCACAAAGCCCCGTGACCTCTCTTTAAGGAGATGGTGGGGAATCTCATCCGAGGAGATCCGGATCCGTCGCCGGGCACCCCCTCGTGGTCATTATGGGCGTGTGAGAGGGGCGTCTTTTTTTCATGGGGCGTGGCCCCAAACCCACCCCCTCATGGGAGGGCCCTCGGGTGGATGGATGGTCAGAGGTCAGTGGTGGGGGATAAAGGAGTTCGGATGGCCATGGGCCTTAACCCCCACAGTGCTCCATTTTTACTAGCTTGAATGTGGCAAGGGACCCCTTTTTGAACATTTCCGCCTTTGCCTAATTTCCCCCCAAAACGGAATGAAATTCTAGCTTCTGCCTTGCTTACCTGCTTATAGTTGATTGTTCAATCCTAAACTGTATTCCTCAGTCGACTTTTTACTCTGGAGCCGGGCAGTGGTAGCGCACGCCTTTAATCCCAGCACTTGGGAGGCAGAGGCAGGCTGATTTCTGAGTTCAAGGCCAGCCTGGTCTACAGAGTGAGTTCCAGGACAGCCAGGGCTACACAGAGAAACCCTGCCTCGAAAAAAACTGGAAAAAAAAAAAAGGCCTTGAACTCATCCTGTAGCTGAGTATGGCCTTGAACTTGCCATCTTCCTTCAACTTCTGAGTAGCTCAGGGCCTTCACCATCAGGCTTGTAAGGCAGGTCCTAGACATGGGTTTCATACTCTCTTCTGTCACTTGTCCACCTTCTGGTGTCCGTCTGTACTATTGAAAAAGTGGGGATCTCGTGGGAAACTCGCCTCCCAGGCTGTGGGGGACTGAGAGCTTGGCTAGGTCGTGACCGCTTATCTGGAAGCCTTGGATGGCAGTCATTGATGGTATTTAAGCTGATGGGGCCCATACCTCTTCAAGTTCTCTGGAGAGGAAGGTCAGTTGCCGGGAAATCTGCCATAAATAGGGATCAGTTAGCCTACAGGGTCACAATGGTGACCCTGGGCCCTAGGACTTGTGGACAGAGAAAAGAAAAGGCTGTTCCAGTGTGGGAACCCAGGTGAGGTGGGGAAGAGGCTTTTCCAAGGCATGTATAATACCTCATCAGAAAGGCAGGAAAATCAAAGAGGTTAGGTTGCCTCTGGGTGTGGGTGAGTTGGGGTGCTGTGCCTGCTGCTTTGATGGTGTGCTGCATCTCTCTAATGGGATCCTCCCTTTTTACCCCTCCCTCCAGTTTATTCATGGCACTTCAGCCTGGCATGGGTCAGGAAGTGTCACCTAATCTCGTGGCGGGGGGGATTAGGTAGTGAAGGGGAGCAACAGCTGGGCAGTGCCCATGTGCCCTGGCAAGTATTGGGTCTTGTGGCCTAGATGGGGTAGGTGTATGTGGCCAGTGACTGGACCAGAGAAGGACAACAGGGGGCAGGCCACCATCTCTTCAGCCAACAGCTGGGACAGGAGACCTTCCCTTCCCTCCTTCCTTTCCTTCTCTACCCGACCACAGCCTCCCTCATTGCTTGTCCCTACTTACACATGCACACACTCCCTTCCTTGTCCAGGAAAAGCCAACCTACAAACCACTCACCACCCACAGGCCTTTCCTAGTCACCCAGTAGCTAATCCTTTTTCCCTGTTACTCTCTCCTAGAATTTTGTAGCCACCTTGGCTAATGGGATGAGCCTCCAGCCGCCTCTTGAAGAAGTAAATATCCTTTTGTGAGACCCCCCACCCAGCCCACTTCCACATAAGCTTCCTTGCTATACATCTGGCTCCCCAGGAGGTCTAACCGTCCTCTTCCAACCAGTTTCCTCTGCTGTGCCCCCCTAATCCCTTAGGACAGAGCCCTTCCTGGCCCCAGAACCATGGCTGCTTCCTTAACTCCATCTCCAGCCCTCCCCCCCCTGCCCTTCATGTGTCTGCCCTGGCTCTCCCCTCTCTCCCTCCCTCCCCAGCTGTGGGCTGAGCTAGAGACAGGCCATAGAGCCTGGAGAGATGGTAGGCGAGGCGGCTGCTCCCTGGATGGTGCTCTGGGTGGGTCCTGGAAGTGGAAACATGACCTGGGGAAGAAAGATGCTGGAGGGGGCTGGAGGGTTGTCCTCGTATGATGAGGGGCTTTGTGCAGGTTGAGGAGACTCTGGGGAAGCCACCTTTGACCCTTTTGTCACTCCCTCTCTTCTAGGTTTCCTGTGGCCAAGCAGAGAGTAGTGAGAAGCCCAACGCTGAGGACATGACATCCAAAGACTACTACTTTGACTCCTATGCCCACTTCGGCATCCACGAGGTGAGTAGGGACCGCCCCTAAAGCCGGTGTGGACTGAAGGGCCCCAAGACTGGACAGGGGTCTGAGTGTCTCAGCACCTGCAATGCTCCCTCTCTGCCCCAGATCCACTTTCCGTGACTGAATTCTTCCAGCTCTCAGGAAGCCAGTGCTGCCCCAGTGTGCCACAGACCTAAGGATGAGGTCAGGCCCTGCCGGTCTCTGGCGCCCTCTAGTGACTGGCGGTGGGGCTGCGTCCATAGCTCATGCTGTACTACAACCCTTTTGAAAAAGGAGACAGGGCTAGTGCAAATACAATGACATTCTTAGGACTCCTTGTCTTTTTTTCATGGGGCTTTAAAAAAAAAAAACTACTAGAGGCTGGGATTGTGGCAAAGTGGCGAAGTAGTTGCTTAGCAAGGGCTAGATCATGGCCTCCGTCCCCAGCATCATAAACGGGGGAAAAATTGGAAAAATTTGCATAAAATAATTGAGCTTTTGGAGGCCTAGGGACATACCCCAGTTATTAAAGGGCTTGCCATGCAAGCATGGGCTTCAGGGTTTAATCCCCAAAACCCACTTTAAAAGCCATACTAGGACTGGCAGTGGCTCAGTGGGTACAGGTACGCCACACAAGCCGAAAGTAGTGCTTGCCGTACTCGCGATCCCTGGATGGAGATGGAGAAAGCTTCCTCTGACTTCCATGTTCCTGTGTGCATGATAACTTCCAGAACACGGAGTGTGGTGGTGTGTGTTTGTAGGAGCTCAGCTGAGGAGGCAGAAGCAGGTTGATCACTGGGCTCAGCAGCCTAACCCAATGGTCCAGCTACCCAGGTCTCAGACACCTTGTCAGAAAGCAAGGTGGCTGGAATCTGAGCGGTGATGCCAAGGCTTGCGTGTGCTACACAACCTCCTTGCTACTCGGCTGCCTGCTCACTCTCCATTTTAATTTGTGTGAGCCTGCCAGGCCAATACCAAGGTTTCTTTTGGTCAACTAAAGGCTGGCCTTGTACCCAGGATCTTCCTGCTTCAGCCTCCTGATTCATCCCTGGCTCTTGCGAGGGTGCCACTGGTAAGACCTGGCCAGTGTAGGTATTCACTGCCAAAGAAGCTCCTGGGAGGGAAAGGGGTTCTCTGAGCCTTGCTCACCATCAGTGTGGTGGTAGTGTGCATGCTTGTGTGTCCCTCACTCTGGTCCCCTCACTCTGGTTTCCTGTCCAGGAAATGCTGAAGGATGAGGTGCGCACCCTCACATACCGCAACTCCATGTTTCACAATCGGCATCTCTTCAAAGACAAGGTGGTGCTGGACGTGGGCTCAGGCACTGGCATTCTCTGCATGTTCGCTGCCAAGGCGGGGGCCCGCAAGGTTATTGGGGTAAGTCTTACTGCAGTGGGCTGACTGGTTAGGAGCTGGAGAGGGTGTAGACTGGACTCTCGTCTCACCCTCCTTCCTTCCTGCCTTAGATTGAGTGTTCCAGTATCTCCGATTATGCTGTGAAGATTGTCAAAGCCAACAAGTTAGACCATGGTGAGTAGAGGGGGGGGTCTGTGGAGGGTCAGGCACCTTCTCGGAAGCCTGAGTGAAGAGTTAAGAGACCACAGTGGACAACGTTTGGGAATGCTGAGAGTCTGCATGTCAGGCCATTGGGCCTCGTGCTTTAGGGTTTTGCATGGGGATTTTTGGTGACTATGCTCAATATTAGAACTTCCCTTGTGCAAGGGTTTCCCATCCCTCAGTTGTCACATCCAGGGCCTGTCAAGAATTCTCCCCAGGAGTTCCCACTCTGAGCATGACTGACATTACCTTCCTGAGAACCCCACAACTGCTGCTCTACAATGCACACACGGCACAGCCAGGTGTGCAGGTAGAAGCTTGCCACAGGCCTGCAGCTCTGCAGCTCTCACATGAAGGTTGTGCACTTGGTCCCATCAAAGGCTTCGTCGTGGGCTTACATGTACACATTGAAGGCCTTTAGTCTGCCTTAGCTGTCATTTGACACCAAACTAGTTTTTGATGCAGTTAAACTCTTGTTTTCCTCTCGAGTAGGCCTCGCTGTGTAGCCCTGGCTCTCCTAGAACCCACCATGTAACCAGGCTGGCCTTGAACTCAAGAGTTCCTCCTGCCTCTGCCTGGATTAAAGGTGTGCGCACCACCCCTGGCTGTACTTAGCATTATAAAAGATGGAACAGGTCTAAACTGTGAAGGCCCAGGAGGCTTGTGTCCCATCATCCCATCCCTGGGAGGCTGAGGGCCAGGACAGGCTACAAATACGGAAAACCTGTGAGTAGATGAGCACTGGTGTCAGTCTTCAAGGGCAGAGGCAGCATGGGAAGGCGCCCTGGCACCCATCCGGATGATGGTGCTTTCTTTAGTAGGGACTTTTGTACTGCGCCAACAAGTGATGGTCTGCAACTGAAGCATCATGCCTGTGAGCTAGCACACGTTTGTAAGGGATGAGTTCCTTAGCATACTGTGCAGGGTTTGTCCTCATCCTCAGTACTAGGCTTGGAACTTTGGCCCTTGCCTGGCAGGCGCCCTCCCACTGAGCCAGTTGAACAGCTTTCTTTGTATTTAAAATAGGGTTTCTAGCCGGGGCGTGGTGGCGCACGCCTTTAATCCCAGCACTCTGGAGGCAGAGGCAGGCGGATTTCTGACTTCTGGTCTACAGAGTGAGTTCCAGGACAGCCAAGGCTACACAGAGAAACTCTGTCTTGAAAAACCATAAAAAAGGGGGGGGGTGTTTCTTTCTTTTCTTTTTTTTCTCCCCTCCCCCCCACTTTCTTTCATTCATTCATTCATTTAATCTGTGTGAGTGAGCTGTGTCTATCCTCAGACACATCAGAACAGGGCATCGGATCCCATTACAGATGGTTATGGCCCACTGTGTGGTTGCTGGGAATTGAACTCAGGACCTCTGGAAGAGCAGACAGTGCTCTTAACGACTGAGCCATCTCTCCAGCCCCAAGACAGGGTTTCTTATTGTAGCCCAAGTAGGCTTTGAACTTCCAGTCCTCGAGTGTCAGCCTCCTAAGTAGCTGGAGCGACAGGCCTGGCTGGCTGTGACAGTTTGGTTTTGTTTTGTTTCATTGAAAGGCTTTCTCTCTATTGGGTGGGGAACTGCGGTGCGACACGTGTAGAGGTTGAGGTCAGAGTATGAATCTCATTCTACCCTGGGTGTAAAGTTCAGGTCATCCAGCTTGGTTGCAGGCATCCTGGCCTACTGGCCTCATTTTACAGTTGTGACCACACCATTATTACTTAACTGCTTCACCTACTGAACAGAAAAATATATTTCATCTGAGCACTGCTAAGGTTGGAAACCTAGACCTGGAGAATGTTAAACTTGGGCTCGTAGCAAAACCGCGCTTAGACCTGCAGGCAGAAACTCTTGCCGTGCCCTTGTGGCTTAGGATGGACCTGGTGTTTTAACCTTTTATTCCCAGTTCTGGGGAGGCAGAGGCAGGCAGATCTCTTGTGGCCAGCCTGGTCTATATAGCAAGTTCCAGGACCTCATAGTGAGACAGTTTGAAAAGAGAGACAGGGTGCCTGCCCTTTGACCAGAGTCCTCTGTGGGTGTCTGGAGCCATCTGGGCCAGTCCCCCCCCCCCCCCGACTGACATGCCATTCCTGTGGATGCAGTGGTGACCATCATCAAGGGCAAGGTGGAGGAGGTGGAGCTGCCTGTGGAGAAGGTGGACATCATCATCAGCGAGTGGATGGGTTACTGCCTCTTCTACGAGTCCATGCTCAACACCGTGCTGCACGCTCGGGATAAGTGGCTGGTGAGCCATGCGCCTTGGATGTAGTGGGCGCCCCAGGCTAAGGAGTTAGAGCAGCAAATGGGGTGCCACCAAGTGTTTCTGTGATGAGCCCTTCCCGGGGAGAAGGGCCCAAAGGAATGGCAGAGGAGCTGACTTGAAGAAGGCCAGTGCAGAGTCCTTATGCCAGGAGAGCGCATATGGGGGGAAGTGGGAGGGGGATCAGGGGGATACTGTAAAAAATGGAGGTGTCTTTCCTTCTAGGGTGTTTCCAGGCTCCTAGGAATTGTGGGACTGTCTGGGCTCTGGGTGTACTGTCTGTTGAGTAGAGACCAGACTAAAGGATGAGGCCTGGGTAGATAAGGGGTCTCTGGAAAGTGATGGTGGGCTGGACAATTGGGTCCACTCAGTTAGGTTCTTGCTGTTACCCAACTCCTCCCTCAGGCACCTGATGGCCTCATCTTCCCAGACCGGGCCACCTTGTATGTGACCGCCATTGAGGACCGACAATATAAAGACTACAAGATCCACTGTGAGCTGGGATTTAATGGGTGGTGAGGGCAGGATGGGTAGCGAGGGCAGGGCCTGGATTCCACAGTTCATCTGACCCTGTTTGTATCCAGGGTGGGAGAACGTGTATGGCTTTGATATGTCCTGCATTAAAGACGTGGCCATCAAGGAGCCCCTGGTGGACGTGGTGGACCCAAAGCAGCTGGTCACCAATGCCTGCCTCATAAAGGTAACTCGGCAGCAGCAGCAGCAGCGGGAGTCCCGGTCCCTGACCCGTCCCTTAGAGGCGTAGGGAGAGCAGTTGGGCCACACGTCAGGGTTTCAGAGCCTGGTGCTGAGAGATGACTTAGTAGTTGAGAGCACTGACGGCTCTCCCAGGGGTCCCGAGTTCCTTCAATTCCCAGCAGCCACATGGTGGCTCACAAGCGTCTGTAATGGGATCTGATGCCCACTTCTGGTGTGCATGAAGATGGCTACAGTGTACTCATGCATGAAATAAATCTTTTTTTAAAAAAGAAAGAAAATGTTTTGAGGACCAGCCCAGCATACCTGAGACCCTGTTTCGGAGGGTGGGGGGCTGTTTTACTATGATGGGAAGGGGTCTAACAGGCAGCAGTTGTCTGCAGGGTGGGCTCTGAGCACTGACTGGGCTCACCCATTTGGCAGGAGGTGGACATCTACACAGTCAAGGTGGAGGACCTGACCTTCACCTCCCCCTTCTGCCTGCAAGTGAAGAGGAATGACTACGTGCATGCGCTGGTGGCCTACTTCAACATCGAGTTCACCCGATGCCACAAGAGGACCGGCTTCTCCACCAGTGAGCGCCGTGTGGGGCTGGGCAGGGGCCGAGAGAGTCAGTGAGGTTTCTGTATGACAAGCAGCACAGCGCATGCCTGAGGCTTATCACGGTCATAGAGCTACTCAGGAACAGGGCAGAGGCAGAAAGCTCTAAAGGTGAAGAAAGTTAGTGGTAACCCTCAAAAAAGAGGAGAGTTGAAAGGAGCCATCGAGAGCCTAGAGTCACTGAGGGGTGGGGCGCATGGCCTGGTGGCTGGGTGCCTATGGTATTCCGCCTCTGGATTCCACCACCGGTCCTGGTCAGGACAGGAGTGCTGGGCGTGAGAGACCTGTCCCACCAGGCTCTGCTTCAGTCATTGAGTGACTGAGTCTGATCCCAGTGTAACTCAGTAGACACAGGCAAGATGCGGGGTCACTGGCCCTCAAAGCCTTGCTGGCGGGGACCTTGTGGGGCACTGGCAGGTTTCGCATGGCGACACCCAGGCAAAGTCTGCCACTGACCATGCCCACCTTTCAGGTCCTGAGTCCCCGTACACACACTGGAAGCAGACTGTGTTCTACATGGAGGACTACCTAACAGTGAAGACTGGCGAGGAGATCTTTGGCACCATTGGAATGAGGCCCAATGCCAAAAACAATGTGAGGCCTGGTGGAGAAGAAACGTGATACGGAGGGTGTACAGAAAAGTCAGGTTCTGGGTAGAGTTGAACAGTGCCAGCTTGGGTAGTATAGCGGGTACCCTAGGAAGCCCCCGCGTGGCTGCTGGGTTCAGTGATAACCTTGTTCAGTACCCTTCCTGCGGGCACTGAAATCACCTGACTCAAGTTAGAGTGGCAAGTGCCCGAGCACAGTGTGACGTAGGTGAAGGGGGGGGGCTTCGGGATGCCTGCAGGGGCCTGAAACGGCGTTGGGACTCCACCGGCGCTGGTGCTGTTTCCCTTGGTGACAGAAACTTAGACTGTGTGGCTGGGGAGCATGGGGTGCATGTAGCCTATAGTACTGTCAGTACATCAGGGTACAGGGTGTGCAGTGTGGCCTGATGACACACCTGAGCTTTGTCTTTACCTTTTCCCTTCAGCGTGACTTGGACTTTACCATCGACCTGGACTTCAAGGGTCAGCTGTGTGAGCTCTCCTGTTCCACCGACTACCGGATGCGCTGAGGAGGTGCCAGTCTGGCCCTCCTGCAGAAGGGGGCTCAGGGGATGGGCTTGGGGGATGGGGGGGTACATCGTGACTGTGTTTTTCATAACTTATGTTTTTATATGGTTGCGTTTATGCCAATAAATCCTCAGCTGACCATGCCACTTCTCGCCCTGGGGCCCGGGTGGTTCAGTAGCCTGTCCCTCCCTGAGGACTGTCCATTTTTTGGTCTAGGGATGTGGACCTCAAGCTAGGCAGGATTCCTGGTTCCATCATGTCTGTGGATTCCCTGACCTCCCTGAGATTCTTCTTTGGAACAGAGGTTGAGGAGTCCTCAGTGGGAGTCAGACCCCTGCCCCTCCACCCCAGAGTCTGCCTTCCATCTCCTGCTCTTCCTGTGCTCTTCCTGTTTTCTGGGGGTTCAAGAGGGGGTTAAAGACAGGGTTTCTTTGTGTAACCTTGGCTCTCCTGGACTAAAGGCCTGCACCATGGTCCTGGGCCATTTGTGTTTGTTCACGTGGTTGTTTTTTCAGGACGGTTTCTCTGTAGTCTTTGCTGTCCTGGACCTTGGTTTATGATCCAGGCTGACCTCTAACAAAGGTCCACCTGCCTCTGCCTTCCAAGTGATGGGATTAAAGGCGTGCACCACCACTGCTCAGCTAAACATTTGTAAGGTTTATTTCTTTATATATATGTTTGCGCACCAGCAGAGGGCATCAGATCCCACTATTGAGCTGATCGTGGTTGCTGAGACTTGAACTCAGAACCTGCAGCACTCTTACCCTGTGCTGTTTCTAAGTAAGCTAGTTCTATTCCGGTGACACCAGCCCCTCCCCTCGCCCCTCCAGAATAAGGGCGAGGCTAGTATTTTGGTCCACCAGTGCTTATGGGAGCCGGGTCACTCTGGCCTGGGAACAGGTGGGGGTTTGGATCCTATGTGGCATAGCCAAGTGGGGGTGGGTAACCTTAAAGTCAGAAAGTTCATTGAGCAGACCTGAACTCTAAAATGCCCTGGGACAAGAAACCTGTTGGGTCTGACTTCCCACCCTGTGCCTGATGCACACTTCAGCCACACTAGGAACTCCTGGGACCGACCATGCCACCTCCTAGTGCAAGGGAAGTGAGAGCCCAAGGCCCTCACAGAGCCCCACCTGCAGTGGATATTGTCCTTGCTGGGTGACAATGGGCTGGTCTCCGTCCTGGGGTGGGCTCAGAAGAACACCAGATCCATTGCGGACAGAAAATGAAACGCTGGAGTGGAATAAAGCAGACTGCCGTGTTTGTGTATCTATGCCCATCTTGCACCGTCCCTCTGGTTGTCTAGCTGGGATCTAGTCCCCAGTGGCGTCTATTTTCCGTGCCTCAGTCTGTACGCCTGCTGTGGATGGTTCTGATGGGTCAGCCTGAGAGGCATCTTAAGATGTGCTCCAGCAGATATATGCATGACATGATGCGGTACCTAAAAGGGCAGGGAGGGAACTCAGGTTGTTTCTTGAACAAAAAAAGGAGGAAAAAAAAAAAAAAGGCTTGGGGTAAGAGGGTTGGACACTAGGACTCCGAGGGGGCGGAGAGAAAATGCGGAGGGATTGGAAAGGAGCAGGACCAGAACGCGGAGGGATCGGAGGAGGCGGGGATAAAACCTAGGGCCAGAACGCCCAGTTCAGGGAGGGAGGAGGCGCCCGCGAGGTGGCTCTGGGTTTCAGGATAACAGCCAAAGACGGTTGATCAGTTCGTGGACTAATTACACGGGGACTGGATGTATGTACAAGGGAAACTGGGTACTGGACTCAAACTGGGGGAAGGAGGTGTATATGGAATTGACCCCAGGAACCGCAGCTGCTGACCTCTGACCGGTGTAAGTACTAGTACCAGGTACAGGAGGGGCTATGGGCCTTGTGTTGGGGCAGGCGAGTAGGGCTTCTCCATCACTTGTCCTGGACTTGCCTCCGCTTGTCACCAGCATCCCTCGATGCCGGGCATGCGCAGTAGGGTGCTTCCTCTTTCATCCCTCTCCAGACCCCATGGTGGAAGGGAATCCATATGTGCCTACGCCTTGCAATTGGAAATGAACAGTGCCACCGTCGGCAAATGTTCATTTCCCTATGGGTCTAAAAAGTAGTACGTTTAAAAAAAAAAAAAAAAAAAAACACCAAAAAAAACCCCCGAAAAACTAGTGTGTTTTGTTTGAACAATCAATTTCCCTCCCCCACCCCGAATATCGAGCACTGAATTCTCAGTAATACAGGTCTCAAGGTTGCTCTCCAGCCTTTATACTTTCAGAGATCCCCAGTTAAATGAGCCCTGTCCCAAAGCCCTCTCCAACTGTGAGCTGCAGCGCTCCTCAGGTTCTTAGAGCAGAGTATGCTGAGTCCTGTGGTCCTGCTGTGGGAGGAAGGGACAGGGTCTGAGAGAGGGGGCTGGGGGCCGGACTCCTCCACACCCCACACAGCTGAGAGTAGAAGCCAGAGCTGCACCGGTGGGTCCAAGGGAAAAGGGCCAAGCTCTCGAGTCCTGGACCTTGGGGAGGAGGCACCGTGGTCCTGGAGAATGACCCCATCTTTCTCCTAGGGAGCCCAGGGAACATGGCAGAGGCACACCAGGCCTCGAGCTTGCTGTCTTCACTGAGTTCAGACGGGGCAGAGGTAGAGCTCAGCTCCCCAGTGTGGCAGGAGATTTACCTCTGTGCCCTGCGCTCCTGGAAAAGGCATCTCTGGCGTGTCTGGGTGAGGAGAGCTATTGGCTTGTTTCCTTCTGGGGATTCAGGTTTCGGGGCTTCCTGAAACTGCTTCTGAAGATCTGGATGTCCAGTCCCAGGCCACGGTTAACTATGGCTTCCTCTGGGATGCTCTGGCCTGCCTACTGGCCTGCCCGGCTCAGCATCCGGACACACACCACTCCCCATGCAGCTCCTCCCCCAATAACTTCAGTATAGTCCCCTTATCTTGGATTTATTTATTTGTCTGCTTACTGACTGACTGACTTATTGGTGCCAAGGTTCAGAATCCAGGGTTTTGAACAGTCTAGGACAGCTCGAATGACACTCTCATCCCCTTACTGGTAGATTCCAGGAGGGTTCCCTACCACTTAGCCATGCCTCCACTAACCCCTCGTGGTGGATTTTAGGAAGAGTCCCTGTCCCAGCCTAAGCTCATTGGGGAGTAGGCAAAGGCTACACCATGCCTCCGAGTCCTTACTGAATGCACTCAGTAAAAGGACTCCTGAGCTCTGCCCACATCCGAGACCCTAGAAGCTCCAGAGAGGAGAGTGAGCATCTCCCTTTCTCACCACAGAATGACTTTCTTGCTGGTGTGGTCCCTGCATCCCCCCTCAGCTGGCTCTTCCTCTTCAGTACAATCCAGCTTGCTTGTTTCCTCCAGCTGGACCCTTCCCTAGGACTGATGGAGAAGATTAAAGAGTTCCTGCCAGACTGGTGAGAACCTTCCCCTTCACCCAAGTCACTGTCCTGACCCACCACACGTGCACGCACACACACACACACACACACACACACACACACACACGCACTCCAAAGATACTCTGTGTGCTGTGCCTGCCACAGAAATGTAATTTCTGGGTGTGATGATGCATAGGCCTTGAACCCCAGCCCCGCAGAGGCAGAGGCAGAGACAGGAGGTTCTGGTCTACAGTGAGTTCCAGGACAGCCGTGGATGTTACTCAGAGAAACCCTGACCCAGAAAAAAAAAAAAAAAAGTAATTTCTGGAGCATACTTTATAATAGAGGTACAGCCAAAAGGGGGGTTTCATCTCTCTCACTTCATAGCTCTATTCATCTATTTTGGTTTGAGACAGGGTTTCCCTGTGTAGCTTTGTATGTCCTGGAACTCAATGTAAACCAAATAAATCCTCCTGCCTCTACCTCCCAAATGCTGGGATTAAAGGCATGTGCCACCACTGCCCAGTTTTTCTTTTTTTTGTTTTTGGGGTTGTTTTTGCTTTTGTTTTGTTGTCTTTGTTTATTTTGTTTGAGATAGGGTCTCTTAATGCATGCAGTACTAGCTGTCCTGGAAGCTAGTTATGCAGAAAGTGGGATAGCCTCGGACTCACAGAGATCCACCTCCCTCTGGTGCCACATCGGGTTTTCAGGATTGCCGAGCTCTGATCCTGTACTGGGTTCTGTACTGAGGCAGAATGGTGGCTCACCAGTTAAGTGTTAATCCTAGCAGAGGCAGGAATTACATGGGAAGGCCTTTTCCAGGCAGAGATTTGTGAGTACAGCTTTAGGAAGGGGCTGGAAACCAGGCAGGGATAGGTGAGCTGAGTTCTGGGAGTGGGCCAGGCTTCCGTGGGAAGAGGCAGATGTTCTGAACAAGGCAGAGCCCTGAATTGGACATGGATTAGCCATATTCATGATCCGGTCTCGAGAAGGGCACCCTCTGGAGGGGCGGCAGTGATGGGCCCATGGTTGCTCCACAGCACGCTCTGGGCTTCCTCCACACACTGCACTCATTGGTTTCCTGCTCTGCTTACTTACTAGTTATTCTTATTTACTTTTTGGTTTTTCTTT
>NC_034590.1:17617780-17667173 GCF_900095145.1 Mus pahari | reverse complement strand
CTGCCTCTGCCTCTGCCTCTGCCTCTGCCTCTGCCTCTGCCTCTGCCTCCCGAGTGCTGGGATTAAAGGTGTGCGCCACCACGCCCGGCTGCTTCTTTACGGCAGGGTTTCATATAACCTAGGCTGTCCTCCATTTCACAATGTAGCCAAGGATGGACTTCAGCTCATCTCCCTGCTTCCCCAGTGCTGGGATTGCAGGATTGTGCCAACACACCCAGCTTATGCATTAAACCCAGGGCGTTCGCATGCTAGGCGAGTCCTCTGCCCTGGTGTACTCCCCGGTCCCAGGAAAGTGATTTTAGAAGCTTGGTGTCTCCCAAGGGCACACCCACAGAGGGACACACCCACTTTATAAGGTAAAGAAATGTCTGTCAGACGTGGTTGTCCGGAGTGCCCATTCTGCAGCTCCGTCCACTGCACAGCTTCAGGGGTGCCCTCTGTTCATTTTCCTCCAAGGGGCGGACAGCACCATCAGCTCCAGGGGCTCTTGGCAGCAGCAGTGTTTGCATTGTGTCTGTGGGGAGCCCTCATCTTCACCCTTCATGTGGCTCTGAGGCTCCTTCTGTCCCACCATGGCTGGCTTCTGGAACCTCATGGCGCCATGTCCTCACCCACGAAGACCTGGCTGGTATGTGAAGATCTAGACTCTCAGAACAATCGCGGAGCTGTCTCTGTGTCCATACCCCACCCCCACCCCGTTCTCTCTGGGTCTTTGGCTCCCATTTTGTCCTCAGTTTTCTCCGTCTTTTCATGCTGTTTTCCTATCCCCCTATCACTATCTCTATTCACTGTACCCCCTCCATACATCGTACATCATCTCTGTCCTCTGGGTCAACGTCCCTCCCCTCCCCTCCCCTTCTCTCCATCACTTCTGTCCTCTCATCCTGTTCTTCACTCTGTCTCTCTCCCTTCATTATCTCCATTCTCCCTCTTCCCTCCCCATCCATCATCTTGTCCTCTCTTCTTCTCCATCATCTCCATTCTCCCTCTCTCCTCCATCGCCTCCGTCCTCTCGGCCCCATCATCTCTCCTCCATCCTTCCCCCTTCATTTCCTTACTCCCTCCCCCTATATCATCTTCGCCCTCCCTCTTCCTTGCCCCAACTGGGTCCTCTCCTCTGTCCCGCAGGCCTTGGTCAGAATCTTTTCCGGGAGGCACCCGAGGCTTTTCAGTTTCCAGCGCGCGCTCCCGCGGCAGCCTGTGCCCACGGCGCAGGAGACCGTGCGCAAGGTGGGCGTGCCCTGGGGTGGGGCGGCCTCGGGCAGGCGGCGGGGCCCTGACGCTCAGGTCCTGGTCTGCCTGTAGTACCTAGAGTCTGTACGCCCTGTGCTTGGAGACGACGCTTTCGACCGCGCTACAGCGCTGGCAAACGACTTCCTGAGGTTGCAGGCACCACGGCTACAGCTCTATTTGCAACTCAAGTCCTGGTGTACTTCCAACTACGTGAGTTCGGGGCCCAGCCCGGCCCTGCAGTGATTGGCATCTGTTGGTCTATCCAAGTGATTGACCTGCCCCAGCCCTGCTTGTGATTTGCTGGATGATGGAATTTCAGCAAGTAGTCCCGTCCCTTCGGCAGTCTCTAAGCCCCGCCTCCATGCTCAGGGCCCTCCCCCCACCCCACCCCCTGATGCCCCTCAAATTGGAATTACTTCAGGATCCCCTCTCTGTGTTTGAGTCCCACTACTTGTGTTAGGACCAGAATTCCAACATGAATCTGTCCACCATTTCCAGCTCCCGGACGGTTTCTTAGGTGGTTAGCTAGTTTGGGAGCTAGGCCCGTGGCTACACTTTGAGTTGAGCTTCTTAGGAAACTGAGGCACAGAATGAGTCACACGAATCAAGAATGCCAGCCATGGCTAATGTAGGAAACTGGAGACGGTAACATGGAACGGGCGTCTGAGAGGTGGGGAAGAGGAAAGCTGAAGCTATAAATATCTCAGAGGTGGACAGAGACCCCGACAGCGACCCGAACTGTCCAGTTGTTAGCAGGACTTAGGAGAAGTGGAAGAGGCTAATGTTCAACGAGTATGGAAAGGGGCTCCACTTTGGCCAGAACAAGGGCGTGCAAGGATGGGAAGCCTAGAGTGATGGGTTTTTTCTCAGGAATGTACTAGGGAGCTGGAAAGATTTGGAACAGGACGAGGCGGGTAGGGTTGGAAGGACGACCGGGACACTGGAAGTTGGAGAGGGAGAGGAAGCTGCGGAGAATAACACACGTTTAGGTTAATTCAAGCGCTGGGCTTGACTGGAGCTGGTGGCTCATGCTTTAATCTGGACGCTAGAAAGACAGAGGCAGGAGAAAGAAAGAGGTTCTGGGGTGGAGCGCCCCAGGGGCAGTGGGGTTAGCAATTAATGTTAACTGTCTGCAGGAGCTGGAATAGGCCAGACCTTAGTGCTCTATTTTTTTTTTTTTTTTTTTTTATTTTTTTTGGTTTTTCGAGACAGGGTTTCTCTGTATAGCCCTGGCTGTCCTGGAACTCACTTGGTAGACCAGGCTGGCCTCGAACTCAGAAATCCGCCTGCCTCTGTCTCCCAAGTGCTGGGATTAAAGGCCTGCGCCACCAGGCCCGGCTTATTATTTCTTTTTAAAGATCTATTTATTTATCATATGTAAGTACACTGTACTGTGACACACCAGAAGAGGACATCAGTTCTCATTACAGATGGTTGTGAGCCACCATGTGGTGGCTGGGATTTGAACTCAGGACCTCTGGAAGAGCAGTCAATGCTCTTAACCACCGAGCCATCTCTCCAGCCCTAGTGGTCTAACTTTATTCCTTCTTTCTTCATGCTCTTAGGCCAGATTCTGCTCTTTAAAAGTATATACACGGACTAGAGAGATGGCTCAATAGTCAAGAGAACGTCTTGCTCTTACAAGGGACCTGGGTTCGATTTCCAGTACCCACATGGTGGCTCAGAAGCCCCTGTAAGTCCAGTTCCCAAGGATCTGATTCCTTCTTCTGACCTCGGAGGTGGTGGTACACAGACATAGGTGCCTAGAAAACACCCAAGCACATAAATAAATCTAATTTTTTTTTTTAAGTATGTGCAAGAGGACTTGGGGTTGTATCCCAGTTTGAGGCAGCACTACACCCAGAATGTGGCCGGCAAAGCGCTCCACCAAGTGAATACTGATGCTCATTCTGTGTTGTTAAACATGTGCTTTACTGGTTTGTGTATGTATGTGTATGTGTGTGTGTGCAGGTGTGCACACATGTGTGTGCGCGCGCGTGTGCAGTCCAGAGGTCCACCTCAGCTGTCACCCCTCGGGGGCACCGTACAGTTGTGATTGGTTGATTTGTTTGAAGATTTTGTTATGAGTGTTTGCATGTTTGCATGTGTGGATGTGTTACATACACGCATTACCCACGGAGGCCCCAAGAGGGTGGAGGATTGGATCCCCTGGAGCTGGAGTTAGATGCAGTTGTGAGCTGCCATGTGGGTGTCGGGAACCAGACCCAGGTCCTCTCTCTACACGCGCAGCAAGTGCTTTTAACTCGAGCCATATCCCCAGCTCCATCTTGTTTTTTGAAACCGGGTCCCTCCCTGGAGGATTGGGCTAAGGTGTCTGGCCAGCAGGTCCCAGCAATTCTGTCTCTGCCTTCCTAGCCATGGGATTAGAAGTGTGAGCCTCCCCGGTGCCTTTAGTTAATAATTACACAATATTTCATAACTTGGGGGTAGCAGGGTTTGGGTTTGTTTATTTTTTTTTTTTTTCGATTTTTTTCCGAGACAGGGTTTCTCTGTGTAGCCCTGGCTGTCTTGTAACTCACTCTGTAGACCAGGCTGGCCTCGAACCCAGAAATCTGCCTGCCTCTGCCTCCCAAGTGCTGGGACTAGGGGTAGCAGGTTTTAATGAAATCATCCTTCATCTGCGGACTTATATTGCTGGTTGTTAACCATAATCAATTTCTCCCCTGACCCCCCGAGATCCTAACCCTTCCCCCGAGATCCTTTCTGCCCATGTGACACAGGAACACCCGTGGGCTCCCTGGTCACACCATCCCTCTCCCTCGGGGTCTCAGCCACCCCAGCTGTGCATCTCCGATTGATTCTCCTCCCAGGTCAGCGACTGGTGGGAAGAGTTTGTGTACCTGCGCTCTCGAGGCTCACTGATTAATAGCACCTACTACATGATGGTGAGTAGGGAGAGGGAGAGGCTGGCAGCAGGTGTCAGGGGCCTCGGGGCCTTGGTGACCCATGACCTAAGTGCAGAGCGCTGTCTGGGGCCCCCATCAGGAACAAGCGTGGCCTCAGTGTATTTTGTGTCCTCTCCCTTTGCCACCGAGCAGGATTTTCTGTACGTCACCCCCACACCGCTGCAGGCAGCCCGCGCAGGCAATGCTGTGCATGCCCTGCTCCTGTATCGCCACCTTCTGAACCGGCAGGAGATCTCACCGGTAAGGAACGTTCCTATGGACTGGGGATGGAGGCACAGGGAACCACAGAGGGCCAAGCCTGGCTCAGGAGCCCTTGGCCTCCTGCAGACATTGCTGATGGGAATGCGACCCTTGTGTTCCGCCCAGTATGAGAGGATGTTCAACACTACACGGATTCCAGGGGTGGAAAAAGGTGAGGACAACCCCCTACTCAGTCCTTGTCCCTGCCTGCAACAGGGACAGAGGCTAAGAGCAGGACTCTAGCCGGCCTGCGTGGGTCTCTCCTGATTGTATTGCTTCCCATGTCCCCCCTGGGCCTTGGTTTCCTCCGCAGTGAGATGGAGTAACATTGGTCCCTGAGGTGGTGTAAAAGGAAAGATAGCTTAAGGTGGAGCAAGCCAGGAAGTCTCTCATTTCATGAGTATACCGTAGGTAGCTGTCTTCAGACACACCAGAAGAAGGCAACAGATCTTATTACAGATGGTTGTGAGCCACCATGTGCTTGCTGGGGATTGGACTCAGTACCTCTGAAAGAGCAGTCAGTCCCCCTAACCACTGAGCCATCTCTCCAGTCCTTTTTTTTGTTTTGTTTTGTTTTTTTGAGACAGGGTTTCTCTGTATAGCCCTGACTGTCCTGGAACTCACTCTGTAGACCAGGCTGGCCTCGAACTCAGAAATCCGCCTGCCTCTGCCTCCCAAGTGCTGGGATTAAAGGCATGCGCCACCACTGCCTGGCAGGTATGCATGTTTTGCCTCTTGTATTCACATGCACCGCCTGTGTGTCCGGTGCCCCTCGGAGGCCTGAAGACTGTGTCAGATCCCTCGGAACTGGAGTTAGAGCTGGCTGTGGGAGGCCATGTGGGTGCCAGGAATTGAACTCAGATCCTCTGTCAGAGCAACAGTGCTGTTAACCTCTGAGCCATCTCTGCAGCCCTGCACGTCTTTTTCTTTAATTATATTTCATTGTATGTGTATGAGCGCTGTGCATGCATGTGTGTCTGTGCACCACGGGTATGCAGTACCTGTCGAGACCAGGAGAGGGCATCAGATCTGGGACTGGAGTTTACACATGGTTCTGAGCAGCCATCTGGGTCCTCTGGGGAAACACCTAACCACTGAGCCACCTCTCCAGCCCTGAGCAGACTTCTTGCCTAACATGCAGAAGGGCCCTCTGTTATAAATGAGGTGTGGTGGCTTACACCTGTCACCTAGCACAGGGAAGGCAGAGGCGTGAGGAACAAGAGTTCAAAGTCATCCTCTGGCGGTTCTGTAATGTAACCTTTCCCACCTTCATCCTGCTCCCTACACCTCCAGACTGCCTTCGTCACCTTCAAGACAGCCGACACGTGGCTGTCCTCCACAGGGGCAGATTCTTCCGTGTAGGGACTCACTCTCCCAATGGCCTGCTGTCCCCACGGGCCCTGGAACAGCAGTTCCAGGACATCCTGGATGACCCCTCCCCAGCCTATCCCCTTGAGGAACATCTAGCTGCTCTGACGGCTGCTCCCAGGTGAGGACCAGTAGCCTGTGGTTGCAGGGGGGCAGGCTGGGCTCCAGGGAACAGGCTGGGCAGGGCAGAGGGCCAGCTGGGCTCAGGCCCATCCCACTCGGACAGGAGTATGTGGGCCCAGGTGCGGGAGTCGGTGAAGACCCACGCAGCCACTGCCCTGGAGGCTGTGGAAGGGGCTGCCTTCTTTGTGTCCCTCGATTCTGAGCCCGCGGGACTGACCAGAGAGGACCCTGCAGCTTCCCTGGATGCGTATGCCCACGCTCTGCTGGCTGGCCGAGGCCATGACCGGTGAGTCTACCCCCACAATACCACCTACACACTTATGGAGACTAGGGCTTCACAGGGGGCAGCCAGACCCACGCCTTATATCTTACAACCCCCAAACAGTTCGGTGGAAATAAGAGACCTCTAGCCCAGAGAACCGATCTCTTCAGGACCCCAGACACACACACACACACACACACACACACACACGCACAGTTTGTTTGTTTGTTTTTTCAAGATAGAATTTCTCTGTGTAGCCTTGGCTGTCCTGGAACTCACTCTGTAGACCAGGCTGGCCTCAACCTCAGAAATCCGCCTGCCTCTGCCTCCCAAGTGCTGGGATTAAAGGCGTGCGCCACCACTACCTGGCAACACTTATATCTTGATGCTCATTTCATGTCAGTACACATAGATGTGCCTGTTCAGGTTTAGCAACTGTATGGTGTTCTCTAGCCTGAGCATGGCAGTTTAGTGAACTGATACTCCACCGATGCTAGTCACAGCTCGTGATCAGCTCCTCCACTGAGCTGTGGTCAGTTAAGGGCGTGTGGTCCCGTGATTTAACCATAACAGCAGACCCAAGATTGAGGGTCTCTTCTCAGCACCTCCAGAGCTGACTTCCTAGAAAAATAAAACCACAAAGCAATTCCCTAAATCTGACGCCCCTGTGGAGACTGTCTGAAACCACCTGTGGGGATCGGCAGCACTCCCGGATGTCTTGGGCTGGCACCTCTACTGATTCTCCTGCCCCCCCCCCGAAGCACACCCCCACACCAGAAGTCCCACGGCTGCTCACATTCTCCTCCCTGGCTCTTTGGTGATCCATCCAAACTCTTTCTGCAGCTGGTTTGACAAATCCTTCACCCTCATCGTCTTCTCCAATGGGAAGCTGGGCCTCAGCGTGGAACACTCATGGGCCGACTGCCCTGTCTCGGGACATTTGTGGGAGGTGAGTTCCTAAGCCTGGGGACCCTCACCACCCTGAAGGACCTTAGAATAGAGACATACAGACTCAGAGACAGAGAAGGGCCCAGCAGATGACCATCTTGCCACGATGACCTGCTTGGGGTGGGTGTGTCATTGTGACTCAGAGACAGGAAAGTGACTTTTGAGGGCCATAAAGAAAGAAGGCACAGTGACAGTGAGCCTAGAGCCTGTTACACCTCCCCACCCATGCATATGCGAAGAGAGACAGACAGACAGACAGACAGACAGACAGACACACACACACACACACACACACACACACACACACACACACACACACACGGGAGGCTACCGCACACATGTACACTCATGCACATATACATGGACTCACACTGGCACACACACAGAGCGCGGTAGCACACATCTGTAATCCAAGCTCTTGGGAAGCAGGGGCTTTTAGTTTGACTCCAGCCTGGGCTACAAGGGAATCAAAGCTGGCTTTGGGCTCAAACTGGTGGACTTCCTGTGAAGTCCTGGGTTCCAGTTCCCAGCAGCATGTAAGATGGCTAAGGTGCTGCTGCCTGTCGTGTCTGAGCGCGTAGGAGGTGGAGGCGGGAAGATCAGAAGTTCAGAACCATCATCAGCTACATCGTAAATAACAGGCTAGTCTAGGCTACATCAGACCAAAACGGGTTCCAGGGCAGCTGAGCGAGGTAGAAACGTGAGCCCAGAAGGCCTGCTCAGTGGGAACCTAAAACACCCCACAACATTGGGTTCTGGGGGTGCAGGCTCAGCAGCACTGGGCCCTGCTGACTCCGCAGTGGCTTCAGTCCAGAAGGGGAAGTAAATGACACTTTTGTCCCCAGTTCACCCTGGCCACAGAGTGCTTCCAGTTGGGCTATGCCACAGATGGCCACTGCAAGGGGCACCCTGATCCTACCCTGCCGCAGCCCCAGCGCCTGCAGTGGGACCTTCCTGAGCAGGTAAGGCTTGGCTCTGTAGCGCCCATTAAGTCCCTCACCTTCTCCCTGAATTCATTCCCCACTGCCTGTACCAACTTTCATATCACATCAAACATACCCGCTGCCTAGAGTCCCAAGACTCACCCCAACACCTCTCTATCTGTCTCTTTCTCACCTCCATTCCCTGCACTTTGTCTCTCAGATGGGCAGGTCCCAACAACCGTAGCCCCGCCCCCTTCATGCCTGGTTCTTTCCGAACCTCTTCAAGCCTGCTTGCATCTCTGTCCTTGCCTTCATCTGAGTCGAACCCCACTCCCTCACTGCTGCCCTCGCCCTATCTTAACCTCTCCCTTTCTTCACCTTCTGTCCCACCCCACCTTACCGCATCTCCACCTTCCCTTCCAGATCCATACCTAAGCTCTGCCTCTGTCTGCCGTGTTAACACCAGTCATTTCTCCCACCTCCCTTTCTGGCAGATCCAGCCGTCCATCTCGCTGGCCCTGAGGGGAGCCAAGACCCTGTCTGGCAACATCGACTGCCACGTCTTCCCCTTCTCCCACTTTGGCAAGAGCTTCATCAAATGCTGTCATGTCTCTTCAGACAGCTTCATCCAGTTGGTCCTGCAGCTGGCCCACTTCCGGGTCAGTGCCTGTTCCCTTGGAGCCTCCAACGCCTGCCTCTCCAGCCACCTCCTCGGGGTCGCTTGTCACTGTGGGTCAACTGCTCATCCATCTTATGGGTCACGCATTGTGTTTTAGATCAGTCTTTAGGGGACACGTAGGGGCCTGTGGGGGTGTGCAGGGTCTCACCGTGTATCCCTGGCTAACCTCAAACTCACAAGAGATCCACCCTGCTTCTACCTCCCAAGTACTAGGACTAAAGGCATGGACAACCAAGCCTGGTAGGTCAGACATCTTAACGTAGGTTGACCGACCGTCGTGTTGTGAATAAGCCATCTTATTCTGGGTCATTCACCCATCCTGTGTGGGTCAGCCATCTTGTTGTGGGGTCGGCCATTTTGTGAGTCTGTTGCGTGTGGCTCTGCCATCTTGATTTCCACGCCATGCTTTAAGCCGAGGTCGTTGGTTGGACTGCAGAGACGTCCCAAGGCCACCTGACAGATTCATCTTCTCTTTCCCCCAGGACAGGGGTCAGTTCTGCCTGACTTATGAGTCAGCCATGACCCGACTGTTCCTGGAAGGCAGGACAGAGACAGTGAGGTCTTGTACCAGAGAGGCCTGCCAGTTTGTGAGGGCCATGGACAACAGGGAGACAGTGAGTGTGGGCCTCGGACGGGGGGGTGGGGTGGGGTGCATCCACAAGGGACCAACCGGCTCTGACCATGGGGATTCAAAATGAGGGCTTATCCACAGACCAGGAGAGCATGTTCCGGGCTTTAGCAGGGATGACACGACACACAGCACTAGGGAACACTTTGCAGACAGCATGCATGGTTTCCACTCTGTTGGCTCTCCTCACTTCAGCCACCGTGGCACCGTGTGACCATGACCTCTGTCTACACCATACCTCAAATTTATAGCCTCTGCTCTAAACAACTCCCCACCTCCCTGTTCGCAAACCCAGCTCCCTCACCTGTGAGATGCAGTGGCTCCCCAGAGGACCTAACGGTCCCGAATGTCAGGCATGTATCATTCCTCGCTGTGTGACCCTGGACAAGTTGCTTCTGCTCTCTGAGCCCGTTTCCTCTCTGCCAAGTCGGGTAGATAGATATCTCCGCCTTGCAGGCATCTTGGAAGTTGGCTCGAGACCAGATATACTCCAGGACCTCAATGTAAGCCCTCTTCCTGTCTTTCCATGACCTCTGACTGCTCCGGGGGACCCAGGACCAACAGTGCCTTGCCCTGTTCAGAGTGGCCGTGGACAAGCACCAGGCTCTACTGAAGGCGGCGATGAGTGGGCAGGGGATTGACCGTCACCTCTTCGCACTGTACATCATGTCCCGGCTCCTCCATGTGCAGTCGCCCTTCCTGACCCAGGTCAGGAAAACGCTCCGGAGGAGAAGGGATGACAGAGGAAGGAGGAGCTAAGAGCCAGGAGGGTGGTGTTGGAAGAACTGAGTGGAAGAGTGAACGTGTAGAGACAGCCACGTGGGGTGGGGTGCAGAGGGGAGAGTGGGATTCAGCCGTAGAGCATCAGTCATGGAATCCCCCACTGAAGGGCTAAGGGCTTGGCTCAGTGGTGGAGCCCCTGCCTGGCATGCTACAGGTCCTGGGGTCAGCCCCCAGCACCATAAAGAAAGGAAGGGCTGGGTGGCGATGGTGGCGCACGCCTTTAATCCCCGCACTTGGGAGGCAGAGGCAGGAGGATTTCTGAGTTCAAGGCCAGCCTGGTCTACAAAGTGAGTTCCAGGACAGCGAGGGCTATACAGAGAAACCCTGTCTCAGAAAAAAAGATAAAGGAAAAAAAGAAAAAAAGACGGAGAGGGAGGAAGAAAGAGCAGAGTGGAAAAGAAGGCATCATGGGAAAAGGGCGTGGTTAGTTGAGAGGAGCGTGGTCAGAGGAAAGCCACTGATTTGGGGGTAATTGGCGTAGGAGGAGGTCAGGCTTGCAGTGGAGGAAAAAAAATTTTTTTCTGCTCGTGTGCCCACCGGCTACCCTCAGGCCCAGTCGCAGCAATGGCTGCTGTCCACCAGCCAGATCCCTGTGCAGCAGACACACCTGTTTGATGTCCACAATTATCCGGATTACGTTTCCTCTGGAGGTGGATTTGGGCCTGTGAGTGAACTGGACTTGGTCCAGCCTCTGGGCAGCTGGGGGGGGGGGAAGTGGGGTGAGGCGGGGCTCCTGCCCCGCGGGCATGGAGGGTAGGCAGGGCTATCGGCTTGCTTCACTCTCCCTGCCCCAGGCCCATGACCACGGGTATGGTATCTCCTACATCTTCATGGGGGAAAACGCAATCACCTTCCACATCTCCAGCAAGAAATCAAGCACAGAAACAGTAAGAGTCTCTCTCTCTCCTCTCTCTCTCTCCTCTCTCTCCTCTCTCTCTCTCTCTCTCTCTCTCTCTCTCTCTCTCTCTCTCTCAACTCTGGGATTGAGCCCTTCAGATCCCAGGGGTCCCTTATGTAGCCTCCCCCTTCAGACCCGTCTCCCGGGCCTCCTCCCTCAGACCCGTCTCCCGGGCCTCCCCTAGCGCCCCATCTGCTTCTTTGCAGGACTCACACCGGCTGGGGCAGCACATTGAAAATGCCTTGTTGGATGTAGCCTCCCTGTTCCGGGTTGGACAACATTTCAAGCGCCAGTTCAGGAGGGAGAATTCGGATTATAAATGTGACTCTCTCTCCTGTAAGACTGTGGACCCCAATATCCCTACATCCTCCACCAACTTGTGAGGCCCTCAGGAGGGAGCTGGTCTCCCTCAGGAAGGAGGGTGTTGTTTCCGGGGCTTGGCTGGCTCAGACGGGGGTATCGGGGATTCCCACACCCGCCTGGTAATAAAGATGTGAGCTGGGTACAGTACCCACTGTGCTTCTCTGCGGGGCATGGGTGGAGTGGGGGTGGGGCACCTTTCACCCCAACTTGACTTCCCAGTTGTCCTCACCTTAACCACAGCCCACACTACCCCCTGAGCAAGCTCCATCCCAAACTCCCTGGCCAGACCTGATCAGTCAGCTTCTCTCACTCAGGTGCCCCGTTCTGGTCACCCAACATCAAAGGTCCGTCAGACCGTCTCCACACTGCGGTCTGGACAGCGAGTCTGTCCTGCGAGGAGAAAGGATGGAGGCAGCATGTGCTGTAGTCCAGGCAGGCTGCTCTGGAACTTCCTATGCAGCCGCACTTTTTTGTTTTGTTTTGTTTTGCTTTGTTTTGCTTTTTCAAGACAGGGGTTTCTCTGTGTAGCCCTGGCTGTCCTGGAAGTCACTCTGTAGACCAGGCTGGCCTCAAAAACCCAAGAAAACCCGCCTGCCTCTGCCTCCCAAGTGCTGGGATTAAAGGCATGTGCCACCACGCCCACCGGCAGCCGCACTCTTGACCCTCCTGTGTCTGCCTACCACTGTATCCTACTACTGAAAATCAACTCGGGTAGGAGGATGCTGAGTTCCAGGCTAGCCTGGGCTACATTGCAAGGTCCAATCTCAAAGTGCTCTTGTGTGTGAACCAGGGAATAAGGGGATTGTCCCTTTAATCCCAGTTCTTGGGAGGCAGAGGCAAGGAGATCTCTAAGTTCAGGGCTAGCCTCACCTGGCCTCATGCAGTGAGTTCAAGGACAGCTAGAGCTACATAGTGAGAACCAGTCTCAAAACAAAGCAAATCAAAACCAAAGCCAGTCACAGAGCTTTACCTTTAACCGAATGCCTCTGAGGACTGGTGGGTCATTTTACCTGCCTCATCTGCAAAGTGGGGTGAAGGACTCTTCTAGGACTTGGGGGACTGAGGGCCAGCAAAACTCCAGGACCCTGTCACACAGCCTCGGGGACATAGTCTCTTCCTCTTCTGCTCCTCCTTCCTCCTCCTCTTTGTTCTTTCCGTGTCCCCCTTCCCATTACCGCAGTTTCAAGTTTGTTTTTATATTTTATTTTATGTGGCTCAGTGTTTTGTGTGTGCCATGTGCAGTGTACATGAAATGCCAGCAGAGGGCGTCAGATTCCCTGTAATAGAAGTTAGATAATGGCGGGCAGCCACATGGGTGCTTGGACGTGAACTGGGGTCCATTGCAAGAGCAGTAAGCACTCTTGACCATGGAGCCATCTCTCCAGCCCCTGTGGTCTTTTGAGGCAGGACCTGATGAAGTGCAGGCTAGCTTAGGCTAGCTTAGGGTTCTCTGTGTAGCCAAGTCTGGTGCACCTGCATTCTGGGTGCCAGCTTCAAGCCAGCTCAGCAAGTGCTCTACAGTAGGAGCTGCATCTCTTTCCCATTTTGCTTTTGGGACAAGGTGTCGCCGTGTAGCCCAGGCTATCCCAGTGCCCATGGAAATCCTCTTGTCTGGCATCCACACCTGAGGACTATACTTTTCGATGCAAACTCGGGAGTCCGATTCATGCCAGCATGAGAGGCCATTTATTGTTCAGAGCCTGAACCCCCACGTTTAGGGGGAGCCCCTCCATTGCTTCCTCCCCCCAGTGCCCCCGCGGACCCCTCAAGTGGCAGGTGGCTGAGTTCTTCCTGGAGGGAGCACATCTTCAAATGCATATAGTCCAAAGTGGCCACCTTCTCCCTGCAGTGACAGCCAGCTGGGGGTCAGGCCGAGCCGGGATAGGGCGGGTGACAGGCAGGGGGAGGAGCCAGGCCCCGTCCAGAGACCTCACCCTCCTCCCATGCCCTCGGCCTCCGTCCTCACTCCGGCTTCATCTTGTCCGTCAGCAGTAGGTTCTTGGCCCGAACGGCCTCGTCTTGGGCCAACCGAAGGGTGGAGCTCAGGGCCTCTGCCCTGACGTGTTTGGCCAAGGCCTGGCGCTCCAGCTCCTGGGGAGAGGAGTGTAGGCGCCGCTGGGCTTACTGGACTGGGCTGGGGGTGGAGGGGGAGCTGGGTCGCGGAGGGCAAGGGGCAGGGTCCCACGGAGCCCGCATACCACCCAAAGTAACCCATCGGGCCTTGACTTCGGGAATTCCCCTGGGGAATCTTACAACTGACTGGTCTCCCCGACTACATCTGGCAAGAAGCCTGCCAGTGTCCCTAATGCACTGGCCTGTGTCCCAGCAAGCTGAATCACAACTCAAGTACTGTCCCCTTAGTGCCTGTCAATTTTCCTATCTTGTGTTTATCCCAGCATCCTGAGGTGCCCTTCTGCATCCCATAATTCTCAAGACCCTGCATCCGTGATGCCAGCATCTGTCATGGGAATGGTCCCTACTGTTACAATGTTCTAAGTCCCACAGCTCACCAGGCCCCGTGGCTTTCTGTGTACTAGTGGGGCTGCAGCTGACTTCAGTTCATGTCCCATCATTCCTAAGGCCACAATCCCATCATGCACGAACCTCCATGGCCCCCAATGCACTAGGCCACAACCTCCCATGGATTCCTGGGCTGCTCCGTATAATTTGGATCCCATCATTCCATAGGCCAATAGCATGCACTTGTTCTCTATATCCCACAACGTATAAGGCCTCGAGTCCTAATAACTCTAGGGCTGTGGCTTGTGTTAGTGGGTCCCCCAGTCTAGCATCAAGGGTCCCTCTGAGTCCAGTGACCTCCCTGCTCCATGAGCTGCAGAGTAGAATCTGCCCCATATGTCTCGTGATGTCCCAGACCTAGTGTCTTATCATGTTTTGAACCAAAGTGTCATTCCAGGTTGCAGAGTGACACAAGCTCTTTGTCCTGCCTGCACAGAGGCAAGACCTGCCGTTCCCATACAGGCCTCCCCTTCCTGCTATAGGCTCCCCAAACTCTGCAAAACACAAAAGTAACGTGGGTCATGGCAACCCATGGTCCCTGGTACCAGAATCTTCTTGTGTAGCCTCTGGCAACTGGGGCAGGCAGGAGCCAGTCCCTTCTGCTTCACCTCATCCACCAGCGGGGTCAGCGCACGTTCCAGCAGCTGCTGCAGGGACTCCGTGGATAACTGCTGCCCCTGGCTGTGAAGGATGGCCACCAGATGGATGAGGCCCTGGTTAGGCTCCATCTGGCTGCTTTTATTTATTTACTTATTTATTTATTTATTTAATTTATTTTTGTTTGTTTGTTGGTTGAGACAGGGTCTCTCCACATAGCTGTCCTGGAACTCATTATGTAGACCAGTCTGAACTGGTAGTCACAGAGATGCCCTGCCTCTGCTGGAATTAAAGGTGTGAACCAAGTACCAGGCCTGGCCCTGTTTCTTTAGGTACCTGGTGAAACCATCCCACCAGGGATTATTTGCACCATAAGAGTTAAAGCGGACCCTATGTTGGACTGGAAACCCACTTCCTGCTCTTTCCTCAAGACATCCAGTTCTCACTTTCTTTGTGTGTGTGTGTATGTGTGTGGAGATCAAAGGTTGGTAACGTCTTGCTCAATTGATTCCAAATTACATGCATTTTTAAGCTTTACCCATTTATTATGTATACAGTGTTCTGCCTGCAGGTCAGAAGAGGGCACCAGATCTCATTATAGACGGTCATTGAACCACTCTGGTGGCTGCCTGGAAATTGAACTCAGGACCTCTGGAAGAGCAGCCAGTGTTGGCATCTCTCTGGCCTATTTTACTTTATTTTAATCTATGCGTGTGTGTGTGTGTGTGTGTGTGTGTGTATGAATGTGTGGCTATATGCACCTGCCTGCAGAGCCCAGTGGAATTGGATTTCCCCAGAGCTGGAGTCATAAGTTGTGAGTCACCTGATGTCAGTGCTGGGAATTGAACTCAGGACCTCTGAAAGTGTGGTGTGAGTTCTTAACCACCTGAGCCATCTCTCCAGCCTCTTGCTTTTCTATTAAGATATTTTATCTTTGTGTACGTGTGATGGAATGCCACCTGTGTACAGACGGGTGGGGTTAGTGGCAGTTGTGAGCCACCATGTGTGGGAGCTTGGAATGGACGTGTGTCCTCTGGAAGAGCAGCCAATGCTCTTAGCCACCGAGTCATCTCTCCAGCCCCCTCCATCGTATTTTTAATTATTATTGTGTGAGAGAATGTGGGTACCTAAGTGTGGAGGACAACTATCAGGAGTGGATTCCTGCTGGGCGTGGTGGCGCTCGCCTTTAATCCCAGCACTCGGGAGGCAGAGGCAGGCGGATTTCTGAGTTCGAGGCCAGCCTGGTCTACAAAGTGAGTTCCAGGACAGCCAGGGCTATACAGAGAAACCCTGTCTCCAAAAAACCCAACCCCCCCCCCCCAAAAGGAGTGGACTCCCTCTCCTCCCACGCTGGGAGACAGAAGCTGTCAGTTTGTCCGGCTGTTAGAACACTTTTATCCACTGAGCCAACCTTCTGACCCTACTTTTTCTTCTTTTCTCTTTCCTTTTTTAAACAAACAAACCAAGATCTATCTAAGCAGCCCTCACTGGCCTGGAGTTTGCTATGTAGACCAGGCTACCTCCTAGCTCGGAAATTAAAGGTGTGCACAAGCTTGTCCAGCCCTACCTTTTTTTTTTTTTTTAAGATTTATTTGCTTATGTTTATGGATAGATATTTTGTCTGCATGCCAGAAGAGGTAGGTCACCGGATCCCATCGGACTACAGTTAGATGTTTGTGAGCCACCATTGAACTCAGGACCTCTGGGAGAGCAGCCAGGGCTCTTGACTATTTTAACTTCTCTCCAGCTCTCTACCTTATTTTTAAGACAGTCTCTTATTTATTTATTTATATTTATTTTTTAGGACAGGACCTGGAGTTCCTTGATTCAGCTAGACTGACCAGTACAGGGACCTCCTGTCTGCTTTCCTAACTGAGCGACTCCTCTGTGCCCCTGGTATTACATTGCAGAGAACCCAGCCTTCCCACAGTGTGCTGGAAATGTACCAAATCTCAAATACCAGGGCATCTAATCTTTGCTCTCCACAAGAAGCCAATTCTTACCATGTGGGAAGGGTGGAAAAGTTGTTCCCACAATGCAACCGGGCTCTCATTCTGCAGCCCACGGGAATCCATCTCTCACAATGACAATGTGTGATCACACGTGTCCTAAATGTGATCCACAATGCAGGCGTTACCCCTCCCCATACCTGGCACAGCGCGCACAGGGGCCTTGGGCAGACCGATCCAAGTTCAAGACATGGTCAGCTCCCCTCCGGGAGTTCTGAAGTTGCCGGCCCAGCTCCTCCAGAATGGGTTTTACTGGGCCCAGTGCCTCCAGTTCGCTCCTCAGTGAGGCGACAGACACTGCTGACCTCTCCACCCTGAGGCAGGAGAGCAACCAATGTGGATAACTTGCAAATACCCAGTATTATCCCAGCACCTGAAAGTCCGCCTTTTACTACTATAGACCTGCCTGACCTGCGGGTCTGTCCATCTCCACTGGGGATAGAAGCCAGGGCTTCTGCTAGGCAAATGCTGAGCCACGCCCCCATTCCTTACCGGTGGATCTCAAGCAGGGACTCAGCTTCAAAGCCAAGCCCTTAACCCATAGCAAGGGTGAGGCAGGGGCTCAGTTTAAGCCGCACCGCCTCTCACTGGGGAATCTAGGTCACTTAGCCCCCTGCTCAAGCCTTTTTCCTCAAGGATCCACCCTCGGAACACCTCCTCTTTCCCATGGAGCCCACGTCCCTTCAGCACCTGCTGAGCCCTTACATAGTGCAC
This sequence comes from Mus pahari, assembly GCF_900095145.1. Taxonomy (NCBI): domain Eukaryota; kingdom Metazoa; phylum Chordata; class Mammalia; order Rodentia; family Muridae; genus Mus; species Mus pahari. The sequence continues at coordinate 17,649,958 of NC_034590.1, read as the reverse complement.
AGCTCATCTGCCCGTCCTCGCAGCTCCTGCAGGCCCCGTGCGGACTGCGCTTGTTCTCGCTGCGCCCGCTCCCATTGGCCCAGGAAGCCATCCAGACGGCCGCCCAGGCCTCCCAGCAACCTCAGGGCCTCCTGCACCGCCCCCTCCTCCTGATGCCACCGGGCTGCCAGTGAGGACACCTCCCTCCTGCGAGGATCAGAAGGGAAGAATGGGTTGGGTATAGAGTTGACCATGCATGCCCTCGTTGAAATAGATCACCAAATGATTTTCTTTGTTCTTTCCTTTTTTTGTTTGTTTGTTTGTTTGTTTTCGAGACAGGATTTTCTCTGCGTAGCCCTGGCTGTCCTGGAACTCACTCTGTAGACCAGGCTGACCTCGAACTCAGAAACCCACCTGCCTCTGCCTCCCAGGTGCTGGGATTAAAGGCGTGCGCCACCACTGCCGGGAGATCTATATATATATAGATGCACCGGAAGAGGGCGTCAGATCTCATTACAGATGGTTGTTAGCCACCATGTGGTTTCTGAACTCAAGACCTTCGGAAGAGCAGTCGGTGCTCTTAAACACTGAGCCATTTCTCCATCTTTTGGTTTTTAAGACAGGGTCTGTTGCCGGTTGGTGGTGAGGCACACCTTTAATCCTAGCACTTGGGAGGCAGAGGCAGGCAGATCTCTGTGAGTTTGAGGGCCAGCCTGATCTACAGAGTGTGTTCCAGGACAGCCAGGGCTGCACAGAGAAATCCTGTCTCGAAAACAAATAAAAAAAGACATTCTTGTTTATTGTAGTCCAGGTTGTGCTGGCATTCTCTGTGTAGACTAGGCTGGCATCGAACTCACAAAGATCCTTCAGCCTCTGTCTCCCAGTGCTGGTAGTAAAAGTATCCACCACTTTGTGTCCCCCCACCCCCACCCTCTTTTCCTTTTCTTGCATGTATGAGGTTAGCCCGGTACCACCTATGCTATCACCCAATCCTCATCTAGGTTCTGCTTCTGTGCCCACAGGTTTAGCTCCCTAAACCCCGCCCACATCAAGCTCTTCCAATTCTCACCCACCACTACACCTCTAGGATTTACTCTGTCCCGCCCACCCTACCTCAAACCCCGCCCACGTAGACTCCAAGCTCCTCCTAGCTCCCGCCCTTTGTTCCACCTGCAGCCCGATCCACCCATGTCCTCCAGTCCCGCCCACCTCAGCTCCTCCAGGCCGGTGGAGACCTTCTGTAACTCCTGCTCGCTCAGCGAGGGTCCCTCCCCTGCGCGGACTGCCATGCCCCAGCCACTGGAGGACAGGCATCGCGGCCGTGGGGGTTCCTCGGGGCTGCCAGGAGGACCCGAGCAGCCCTGAATGGGAGCGGCAGGGCTCAGACCATGCCGGGAGAGGCCAGCCTCCAGTTTTTGCTCCAACTCCTGCAACTCGGCCTCCTGTCTCCGGGGTGTCTCATCCTGCAGTTGCTGCTGGAGGTATCTTAGCTTCTCCTGGGCAAGGGAGGACAACGAATCAAGGTGTTCCGCACCTTACCACCTGCAGCTAACTGCACCCCATGGATCCCCGAGACTGCAAAGTACTGTAGAGAGAGGCTAGTTGGGAAGTACGCGTGCAGTTTAACCGAACTCCTGCTTGTCTTTAGGAGAGGAGATAACATTTACTCTAAACTCTGCAGCTGCAGGCAACCTACCACTCCCTTCTCCTGCCCTGCCTGCCAAAAATCAGCCGCTGCCTCTTAGGGACCGCGACAAGCTTTCTCGGCGTTCCGTTGGAAAGTGAGCTAGCAAGTCTACATTCTAGACCCGACCTACGCAGTCGTTTCAGGCTACACCCTTGCACAACTAAGCTGCCTCAGGCTCCTCCCGGGTCCCACCCAGCAAGCCCTTTTTGGCTCCTCCCGTGGGCCCCACCTTTCCCTGATAGCCAACCCCTACAGCCAGGTCCCAAACCCTCCTCAGTTCACTGAAGGCTTTACACCCCTGTCCTTGTCCACCATAGCTCCTCCAACCCCCATCCCGAGACTCCACCCAAACTTCTCACTAGCTTGGGACCCCCTCCACACCCTCGTACCTCCAGCAAGGCAGAGTTCTGCTTCAGGACATTGGTTTTGATTTCAGCGTCTTCCACTGAACGGGTCACCTTGCGGCAGTTCTCCTGGGTCAGGACATCAGGGCGGAGGCCCTGCCTTCCCATTCCGGTTCTGCCCCCCCACCTTCAGCCTCGTTTTTTTTTTTGTTTTTTTTTTTTTGCATCGCACCTGCCCTATGTAGGACGCACCCACTTCCCAACCAAGCTTCCTTCCTAGCCAAGCCCATACTGCACTACCCCTTCGACTTTCCCGCTTCTCCTGTGCTCTTTTTGTTTTAAAATTTAAAATTCATTTTTTTTTTTTTTTTTTTTTTGGCGGCCGTGGTACGCACGCCTTTAATCCCAGCACTTGGGAGGCAGACACTGGTGGATTTCTGAATTTGAGACCAGCCTGGTCTCCAGAGTTAGTTCCAGGACAGCCAGGGTAATAAAGAGAAACCCTGTCTTGGAAAAAAAAAAACTTATATGTATGGGTATTTTGCCAGTGTATATGCATATACATATGTATATGTGCAACAGCGCATGCAGTGCCCATGAGGGCAGAAGAGAGTGACATTTTTTGGTAGCCACGAGAGGGTCTCATGTACCCTGGCTTCCAACTCGTTATATAGCTGAAAAGAATCTTGTACTTCCAAGTTCTGAGATCAGAGGTGTGCTGCCACACTCAAGCCTAATACCACGCTAGGACTGAACCCGGGGTTTCCTGCATGCTAGGCAAGCCCTCTGCCCTCTGAGCCACATCCCAAGTCCTCCGCGGTCCCTGCTTCTCTCATCACTTTCTCCCCAAGCCATTCCTTCCACAGCGGCTCACCTTCAGCTGACTGCAGTACCCCTCCAACTCTTCTGCCTCCTGCCGTCTTCTTTCCAGATTCTCACTCAGCACAGAGCACTCGCTCTTGACCATGGAAGGGAGGCAGGGTTACACAAAGGCGTGTGTGTGTGTGTGTGTGTGTGTGTGTGTGTGTGTGTGTGTGTGTGTTAAAGCTTATATGGGGAGCAGGGTCTTAGCCTCCAGAGGGCTGGGCATGCGCAATGGAGAAAAGTGGCTACAAAGACGGGAACTTAGCTCTGGAGGAAGAGGCCATAGGGATCCTCAAGTATTATACCTGCAGTGTCTGAACGTGCTGATTAACCCGCGTGGTCTTTTCCTTCAAGCTGGTGATGGAGTCTTTGGCACGTACCAATCCACTGTTGACCCCACTCTGGTGAAGAACGGAAGACATGTATAGTTCAATACCAAGAAAGTTGTAGACGCAGCAGGGTGTGTTTTCAGTCTTGGTTTTGCTCTGGATGGGCATGTGGCTTTGGGCAAAGGGTGACATCCTTGAATTTAGTTCCCTTGTTTGGTAAAGCTAGAAGTAGACTAATATTCTTCACAGTGTGCTGGGACAAGGGAAGACAATTTCAGAAAAATGCCTAGAATCCCCCAATTGGAGGAGAGGGTGTGGCTAAGTGTAGAGCCACTGCCTAGAAGGCCCCAGTGAGGGGCTGGGTTGTGTCTCAGTGACAGAGTACTTGCCAGCGTGCTCAAGACAGTGGGTTCCAGCCACAAATGTGTACCCATAAAAACCCCTCCTTTTCTGTCTCCCCACTCTCTGAAGTATAGAACTGACATCTTGGGTCATCAGATAGAGGCCATGAGACCTGTCTCACCATGTAGCTGTGGCTGGCCTGGAACCCATAGAGCTCAGCCTGCCTCTACCTTTCCAGTGCTAGGATTAAAGGCCGGTGCCGGGCTGGCAAGATGGCTTAGTGGTTAAGAGTGCCAACTGCTCTTCCAAAGGTCCTGAGTTCAAATCCCAGCAACCACATGGTGGCTCACAACCATCCATAAAGAAATCTGATGCCCTCGTTTGGAGTGTCTGAAGACAGCTACAGTGTACTTACATATAATAAATAAATCTTTAAAAAAAAAAAAAAAAAGGCCGGTGCCATCACGCCTGCTTCCTGTGCTCAGTTGCTACCAGCTGTTCAGAGACGAGGCGGCGGCTTGTGCCCTGTGCACTCTTCTCTGACTTTGAGCTACAGCAGTGAGACTTGTTACATTATCACCGGCATTTACCCTCGTTTCTCAGGGAGATAAAGACTTTAAATTGGAGTACCTCTGCAGCTAGCTGAGACCATGTGGCCCACGCATGGGCGGGCGATGTGGATGGTGTGGACACTGCGTTGTGTGTTGAAAGGCCAGGCATGGCTTCCTCCACCTTCCTCTTCCTCCTGTTCCTCAGCTTCGGCTTCCTTTTCCTTGCCCCCTTTCTTTCCTGATTTTTATTTTTACTTTACTTTCTTTCTCTCAATTTTTTAAGGGGTCTGACTGTAGCCCAGGCTATGCATGCATTAAGTGATGGACTGAACAGTCCTGGAGATGCCCCACCTCAGCTCCTTAGGTATTGGCATCACTGGCAAGATCTCTGCACCCCGTTCTCCCTACCTTTTGTGACAGTCTTACCCCATCTGTGGTGGCTCACAGCACTCCTGAAGCAGAGGCAGGTGGATCTCCATGAGTTTGAGGCTAGCCTGGTCTATAGAGTGAGTTCCAGGACAGCCTGAGCTACACATAGAGACTCTACCCTGTCTTTAAAAACAAAAACAAGGCCGGGCGTCGTGGCGCACGCCTTTAATCCCAGCACTTGGGAGGCAGAGGCAGGCGATTTTCTGAGTTCGAGGCCAGCCTGGTCTACAAAGTGAGTTCCAGGACAGCCAGGGCTATACAGAGAAACCCTGTCTCGAAAAAACCAAAAAAAAACAACAACAAAAAAACCAAGGGCTTGAGAGTGATGGCTCAAAAGTTAAGAGTATCAACTCCTCTTCCAGAGGTCCTGAGATCAATTCCCATCTATAAGTGGCTCATAACCTTTTATAATGAGATCTGGTATCCTCTTCTGGCATGAAGACATACAGGCAGAACACTATTTACCTTATAAATAAATCTTTTTAAAAAGAGAAAGGAAAAGAAAACCCAAAACAAAACTATCATAATTAAAAACAAGCTTCCTTGACTGTAAAATGAAGAAAATACATTTCTTTTGTGATTACTATGAACATATATTGTTCTAAAGTCTGTTGGTGTGCCTAAGGTTAGGTATGTGGCATGCACCTTTAATCCTAGAACTCGGGAGGCAGAGGCAGGTGGATCTCTGTGAACTAGAGGCTAGCCTGATCTACACAGTGAGCTCCAGGGCTTCCAATGCTACACTGTGAGATCTTTTGGCTGGCGGGGACAAGGGGGTATTGAGACAGGGTTTCTCTGTGTAGGCCCCTGGCTGTCCTGGAACTTGCTCTATAGACAGACTGGCCTCGAGCTCAGAGATCTGCCTGCCTCTGCCTTCTGAGTGCTATGGTCAGAGGTGTACACCACTACTGCCAGCTGTGAGAATTTAAGGATGTAGTGGGCCAGGTAATGGAGGCACACATCTGTTGTCCTAGCATCTGGGAGGCTGAGGTAGGTGATCCTCTGAGGAATGCTGGCAGCCATGTCATGAGCATCTGTTTAAGGAGAAGCAGCCTATATGACCAGGACCCAGCTCTCTACTCAGGAACCAGAAGGGAGTTGAGGCACCCACTGGGACAATGTCTTTGTGGGACATCTTCCAACCCTAGTCTAGCCATCAGAAGAATCCAGCCCTGGCCAAAACATCGACTGCACATTGATCCCATCAGACGAGTGTAGCCCTAAGCCTAATATCGGGCTGCATGAACCTCTCACCAGAGGCCTACAGTCCTCACAGAAGTGACTGCACCCGACATCCATGGATGCAATGTCTACACCAACTTCATCCCACCCAAAGGTTAAGTCCTGGATGAAATGCCAACCATATTCTCACCCCACCAGAGGAGTATGGTTTAGGACAAAATATTAATCCTCCCCAGTCTCTTCAAAGGACCATAGCCTGGTAGAAATGTTGGCTGAGCCCTCATCATAGTCCTATGCCAGAATCTTCCAACCTACTCATTCCCAGCTGGTCTAAGTGTCAGAACCACTTTCAAAGCATTAGATAAAATGCAAACTCTTTCTGAACTGGAGACTCAGGCGTCTTCCATAGGGGGCTCTTCAAGAGACTTAGAATGTTCATCCTGGGTCAGCTCATTTCACTCCCCGTGTGACCTCGGGGGGAGCATCTTGGCCAGCCGTACCTCAGTTTCCCTGCCTGTGCAGTATAGGTATGACTAGTAGCCACCATCACAGGATGACCGATTCAAATGACATGGGTCAAAACTCGGGACCCCTAGAGGGGAGAAGGGATGAGAGACTGGCAAGCTAAAGCATTCCAGGCAGGTGAGGACGCCAGGCTCTGCCATCAGCCAGTGCCGTGCTCAACCACCCCTGACAGCATGGTTCCCTGCCTGAGGCTAGGTAGCTGTGATAGTAATGTTGGCCATGTGGCCAGGTCTATAGCCACAGGGTGATCAATATCTAGATTGGTAAACCCGGCGACCCATGTCAGCATGGCGGTGGAGGCAGGACGATCAGAAGTTCAAGGCAAACTTCGGGTACATGAGGGCTGTATCCCAGTTGGGGTGCTTGCTGCCGCCGAGCACATGCAAGGGCCTGGGTTCCACCCCCAGCCTCGTACAGACCTGGTGTGACGGTGCACACCTGCGCTCTCGAAGTGGCAGCAGCAGGATCAGGAGTTCAAGGTCATCCTTGGCTACAAAGCGAGTTTGAAACCAACCTAGGATGCATGAGGCTCTGTCTGAAAAAATAAATCAAGGGCCACAATACAGCAAAATTGGCAATGGCAGCACACGCCCGTGGTTTCAGCGCTTAGGAGACTGAGCGAAGAGGACCTTGTGCATTCCGGGCCAGACTGGGCTCTCTATACGGAGATCTCTACCCCAAAATAAAATAATGGAAATTATTATTAGTCCAGGAGGAACTAAGGAGCCACCACACAATGGGATAAGTGTGTCAGTGTGTCCTTAGCAGGGGAGACCCTGATGGTGACGGCTGTCACTCATCTCGTGACCACCCAAGACCACCACCATCTCTGCACAGCATTTCTGCCTCCAGTGTTTAGGAGTAAACACTGACGATGACCGGTCACCATGGCCCTTTGGGGCTCTGCTGTCTGTCTCTCGGGGTCTTGGTCTCTGTCCTCCTATCTCTCTCAGAGTCTATCATTCTCTCTCTCTCTCTCTCTCTCTCTCTCTCTCTCTCTCTCTCTCTCTCTCTCTCTCCTCTTTGCAGCTCGCTTGCATACTGGGCACCTCCTTCATCACTCCACCCCAACCCCAATGTGGTCACAGGTTCCATGTCAGAGAGGCGGAAGCTGCAGTAAGACACTTGAGGCCCACACATGCTCAAGAAGTTTTCATCCATAGAGCCTTAAAATCCCACGACCCAGAGCTGTTTGGATGTCACCAGCCCTTGGGGCACATGTTCATAGCTCTGCAGGGAGGCATCCAGCTCCAGACTTACATGAGAACCACTGGAAGGTACTGGGGTGGGGGTGGAGGGAGGGCTAAGTCATCTCAGGCCTGGCTTCCCATCCAGCACTAGCCCCACCCCTTCTGGCCTCCTGCCTCCTCTCCCCTGCACATACTGCCCTCCAGTTCTAAAAGAGTCTCGGGGAAGAAAGGAGTTTTCTTTGGTACCAAACCCAGCAACCTTCTAATCTAGCCTCTGGTCCCTGACGAGCACTCCACAGCCCTTTGATCTTGGGAATTGGCCTGCCTTCTGTCACTTGGTTAATTTTCTCTTCATTTAAAAACTGGGTCAAGGGCTGGCGAGATGGCTCAGCGGGTAAGAGCACTGACTGCTCTTCCATAGGTCCTGAGTTCAAATCCCAGCAACCACATGGTGGCTCACAACCACCCATAATGAGATCTGGTGCCCTCTTCTGGTTTGTCTGAAGTCAGCTACAGTGTACTTATGTATAATAATAAATAAATCTTAAAACAACCTTTAAAAATAAAAAATAAAAAAAATAAATAAAAACTGGGTCAATATACCAACTCCCTTATAGATGCTCTAAAAGGGGGAAGTGACGTCACTGGATATAGCACACAGTAGGACAGCAGTAAAGGGGTTGCTTCTACCTTCCCTACTGAATCCACAATGGCACCCTGTGGCCCTTGGGACAATACCCATGCTTTGTAGCCTGTGTGGGTAGTGTCCTGTTCTCCCTCCAGCCCCCATTTTCCCCATATGCCACAGCCCTGTCCCTTCTTTCCCAGACTTTTTCAGCCCTGTCTCTGCACATGCTGTTCCTGGTAGCCGCAATGCCTTGCCCTGTTTTTCTGCGTGGAGAATACATTATTTCAGCCTCAAGGTCCAGCCTGTGTGTTCTCTTTTCTGCAAAGCCACTTTGACTATTTTCAGGGTGTTCCTGAGCTGTCCCTGCCAGTGCAGGCTGTCACCACACCAACCTTCTGTGTGACTCCCCCTAAGCTTCTTCTGCTACTTTTAAGCTCTGTGACCTTGCTTATGCTACCTAACTCTCTGGGCCTCCACAGCGCCAACCAACAGAGAAACGAGGCTCAATGCTGACAGAAATAACCTCTTTTGCTGGTAGCACTTGGGGCTGTTGGCTGGCTGCCACGTCACAGCTCAGACATGAGTGAGTAGACTTACCTTCCTCCTAAGGACAATCTCTGGAGATGGGTCTAGCTTTCTGTCTTGGAATCTGCTGTATTCCTACACCCTATGTCATTAGTAAAGCAGTATATACAAATCCCCCACAGTGGGACATGTTCTCTGCTCTCCAAGACTCACAGACCATGACTGAATTGCTAACAGATTCTGCTTTAGATTTTTTTTTAAATACAAGGTCTGTGTAGCCCAGGCTAGCCTCCAAGTTACAGACATCAGCCTGGTTTTGCCTCCCAAATGCTGGGATTCAAGGTTTGCGACACCATGCCTGACTTTTTTTTTTCATTTATTTATCATCTCAGCGCCTAGATGCCAGAGCTTGTGTGTGGAGATGAGGGCTCCCTGGAAGAGTTGGTTCTCTCTACTGTGTGGATTTCTGGGATTGAACCCAGGCTACCAAGCTTGGAAGCACACACTAAACTATCACACTAGTCCATCCGTCTCAAACAATGACATCATCTTGTCCCAGTCACCTTCACAAGGTGACCTCCCAATCTCCCAGATGAGGCCTTCTTGTGCCCCAACCCCAACAAGATGGACCGAGGCTTTGGACCTCAGATAGATCTAGCCTATGACCCTGTTCAGTAAGGCAGAAGCTACAGAGAGCAGATCTGAGGTGATGAGAGACCTTGAGTCTGATCCCGGACCCATTCAATGAAGGGGAGCTTCACTAGGCTAGGCCCTGTAACTTGGAGGCTAGCCTGGTCTCCCAGGCTTCACTAGGCCCTTGGTCTCCTCGTTTGTCCTGTGGCATACACGTGCCCCACCTCACACAAGAACATAAATGTAACTTAAAAGAAATTGGCTGCTTTTGCAGAGGACGAGGCTTGGTTCCCAGAATCCACTTAGCAGCTCAAATCATCTGTAACTCCAGTTTCAGGAGGATCTGACACCCTCTTCTGGTCTCCCTGGGCAACAGACACACATACAGTGCTGCTTTTTTTTTTTTTTTTTTNTTTTAAGATTTATTTATTTATTATATGTAAGTACACTGTAGCTGTCTTCAGACACTCCAGAAGAGGGCGTCAGATCTTGTTAAGGATGGTTGTGAGCCACCATGTGGTTGCTGGGATTTGAACTCTGCACCTTTGGAAGAGCAGTCGGGTGCTCTTATCAGCTGAGCCATCTCACCAGCCCCACATACAGTGCTCTTACATGCATGCAGGCAGAACATTCATACACATAATTTAAAAAAAAAATGTTTTTTAAAATCCCAACACAGGCTGGATGGTGGTGGCGCACGCCTTTAGGCCCAGCACTTGAGAGGCAGAGGCAGGCAATTTCTGAGCATTCAAGACCAGCCTGGTCTACAGAGTGAGTTCTAGGACAACCAAGGCTACACAGAGAACTCCTGTCTCAAAGACAAAACAAAACAAAACAACAAACAAACAAACAAAACAGCTGGCAGACAAGAGAGATGGCTCAGAGGTTAAGAGCACTGACTGCTCTTCCAGAGGTCCTGAGTTCAATTCCCCGCAACCACATGGGTGGCTCACAACCATCTGTAATAGGATCTGACGCCCTCTTCTGGTGTGTCTGAAGACAGCATCTTAGTACTCATACATAAAATACATAAATCTTTAAAAACAAACAAAACAAAACCCCGCTGACCCAGCAAGTAAGGGTGAAGCCCGGAGCCTAAAGACCAGAGCTCTGACCTTGTCCACATCACGGAAGGAAAGAGCCTACTCATAAGTCATCCTCTGATCTCCTCAGGTGCACTCTGGGGCATGCCCCTCCCCAAATCACCCAGAGAGTCAGCTACGAAAACGGAACAAAAGCTTTCTTAGCAACCTTGAGCAAGAGAACCTGAGAGCCACCAGAATGGAGCCTGCAGCTGATTGGAAGACATTTCACTGGGACTCTCCCTTGGTAAGGCAACACCCACACTTGAGTGGATCTTGTTTTCCCTCAGAGCACCCTTCCTCTTAACCGGTGTGGTTAAAGTCTGTATTAAATGTTCTTAATGAAATCCCCAGCTCTGCCATATAAACCCACTAGTTAGTTCCAATTCCAATTCCAATTCCAATTCTCTTCTCTCTCTCTCTCTCTCTCTCTCTCTCTCTCTCTCTTTAAGATTTATTTATTTATTATATGTAAGTACACTGTAGCTGTCTTCAGATACTCCAGAAGAGGGCGTCAGGTCTTGTTAAGGATGGTTACGAGCTACCATGTGGTTGCTGGGATTTGAACTCCGGACCTTCGGAAGAGCAGTCGGGTGCTCTTACCCACTGAGCCATCTCACCAGCCCCTCTCTCTCTCTCTTTCTTTCTTTTCTACACAGAAGCCTCAAACCTCAGTTTGGCCCGAGTCAGGTCCCTGGGAGACTGAGATAATTAGTATGCTGCTGCATGTCTTTAATTCCAGCCAGTGACAGAGGCAGGAGGATCTCTGTGAGTTCCAGGCCAGTCTGGTCTACAGAGAGAACCCCAGACCAGCCAGAGCTGCATAGTAAGACCCTACCTCAAAAAACAAAGTCAACAACAAAATTAAGGCCTCAAGCAGCTGAGGTGACAGTTGGGCGTTGTCCCTACTCCTGACATCTCAACTTAGGCTTTCGGGGGAATATTTATCAATGACCAAACTGGGGGTGTGCGTTCAAACCTCTCATCCCAGCTATTTGGAAGGCTGAGGCAGGAGGCCTGCAAATTCAAGGCTGGACTGCACTAAGGAGTGAGATCCTGTCTAAGAACCTGTGTAGAATCTTCCAGTGAGGGCCTGGGGCCATAGCCCAGAGTGTTCTCTCTAGTGTTCTTTAGGATGAAACCAAGGGCTTGCACTTGCTAGCCAAGTGCTCAACCGCTGAGCTATACCCCTACCCCCAGGAGACTTTTCCTGATACCGTTATTAAAGCCTGCCTTCTGGTCTCAGTGACTATAACTTCTCCTTCTAAAACTAGATTGACCCCCCCCCCACCGCACCCCTTCCCCTGCCTCCTCAGATCTGCCTACCTCTGTTGAGTAGACTGTGACCCACCCCGTGCCAGCTGCTTACCAGTAGTTCTGTGATGTCAGGGTCCTCTGGAGCCCAGGGTGTTGTAGGGGAAGCAGGTGGCCCTGGCAGTGCCAGTGGACCACTGTCCTCTGTGGTCGAGTCTGTGCCGGAGGAGTCGGGCTCCATGGCAGCCAGGTTGAGCAAGGACACGTTGGTGCAGGCAGAGGACCGCTTGAGGTTCAGGCACCAGTGCATCGGCTCGTGGGACATCCGGGGCTCCACCCTGCAGATGACCCAGGACAGTGGGAATGGGGGACCAGAGGGGCGGGCCTTATGTCCTCGACACAGCTCCTGCACCCTCTGAAGCCATTGACCTCCTGCTTCCTTGATTTCTTCATCTACCATTTCCCTGTTGCCTTTCAGCCTCGCCCCCACCCCCATCCCCAAGCCCCCTGCCTGCTTCCTTCCATCACTCCTGACTCTCCCTTCAACCCACCACCTTTTTTTCCCTACCGCCTCTGTAATGCCCTCTTCTTCGTCCCTTCTTGCCCTAAGCATCCATGCTTTGCTGTAAGCCTTGTTGTCACCAACAGGGTGCAGGAAACCCACCCATGGAAGGACACAGCCTTCTTTTTCTTCGTTATCCCTTTGGCAGGGCTGGTCACCCCCCCGGGAGCCTCGGGGACCAGCTGGGCGCGGCTCTCTACCCCCGCAGGTGGGTCCCCCGCTTCGTGGATCTCTTTGGATTGCCAGATTGTCTTCACCACCACGCTTGCCATGGCGCGGGGGGCCTGCTCCCAGGGGGAGACTCACCATCTACTCTGCCCTCCCCCCCGGTGCTTAGGGTCCCCTAGCTCCTGGCCTGGGTCACAAAGGGCCTAACCACTGGGTCACAGAGAGGGGTAAGGGGGAGAACAGGTGCTGGCTCGGCTGTCCCCTGTAGACCTCAGTGGACTCTTCCGGCCGGCCCTGGCTTTGATTGTACAGCTCCCTCATTCCAGGCTCTAACCCTGCACCCAGCTCTGGGATCTAGTCCCAGGTCATCTATCTTGCTTCGTGCCTAGGATCTGAGAGACTGAAGGGGATCATTTCCAAGCCCTTCCCTGAAGGACTTAGTGCTCTGTGAGCACCTGGGAGGCAGAGTTGAGAAGAGAGACAAAAAGATCCCAACATCGGTCATGCCATAGGGAGAGTCAGGAGAAATCATGGCAATATGTCGTCACAGCGTCTTAACACACGATTGGGATTTAGCCTTCATACTGCGTGTGAACTTTATTTTTATTTTATTTAATTTTATTTTATTTTGGCTTTTCAAGACAGGGTTTCTCTGGGTAGCCCCGGCAGTCCAGGACTCCCTTTGTAGACCAGGCTGGCCTCAAACTCAGAGATCCAGCTGCCTCTGCCTCCCAAGTGCTGGGATTAAAGACGTGGACAGCAGCACCCAGTAATTTTACCTGTTAAGAAAAGAATCCAGGGTCCTGTAGCATTGGCTCCGTGTCTTAAGAACACTTACTGCTCTTCTAGAATTTAATCCCCAGCCTCAAATGACAGCTCACAAACATCTATAACTCCAGTCACAGGGTATTTGGGACTCTGATGACCTCTTCTGGCCTCTAAGAGCACCAGGCACACAAGGTGGCACACGGACATATATGCAAGAAAAACACTCATATACATGAAACAAAAATAATGAAATCTCAAAGAAAAATAGCTGGGTGTTAGTGGTACATGCCTTTAGTCCCAGCACTCAGAGACAGAAGCAGGCAGATCTCCCAGTTCAAAGCCAGCCTGGTCTATGGGGTGAGTTCCAGGACAGACAGAGTTATGCAGAGTATAATCCTGTCTCAAAAAGCCAGAAAACCCAAGAAACAAATAACTAAAACAAACAAACAAAAATGTAGGAGGTGGGGGAGAGAATGAATATCTAGGGCCAGGAGATTGCGCAGTGTGTAAAGGTGCTTGCTAGCAAGCCTGCCACGCTGAGTTCAATCTCCCTGGACCCACATTTCAAAGAGGAAAGCTAATCATTGTGATATGTCTGTAGTCCCAGGACTGGGGAGGTACAGACAGGCAGGTCCCTGGGGTTTGCTGGCCAAATCAGGGAACAAACAAACAAACAAACAACAAGGAAAACCACAGAGCATGTATGTGTACACACACAGGAGTACTGGTATCTTGGGCCTACTGCCCCATACTTGGTAGGTGGAGTCAGGAAGGTCGAGAGTTTAAGGTTGGCCCTGGCCGCACAGCAAGTCTGGGTCCAGTCTGAGCTACACAAGATCAACTCTTAAGAACAAAAATGGAAGCCAGCCTGGTTTATAAAGTTCAAGAGCTGCCTCAGCTTTGTTGAGTTCCAGCCTAGCACAGGCTGAGTTAAACCTCATATCAAACAGAATAGAAAGTTCAGAAAGGCTGCAGCTGTGGCTCAGCTGACAGAGTCCCTGCTCAGGCTCTTCCGGGAAGCTCTGGGCTCCATCCCAGCACTGGGAGATGGAGGCAGGAAGTCAGCGAGTTCAAGGTCATCCTCAGCTACATAGAGAGCTTGAGGCCAACCTGGATTTCATGGAACAAAGTTTTTAAGATGATAATATTTGAGGATTAAATAAAGTGTATAGATGGTCCTTGTGACGTCTAGCTTTTAAATTAAATTATTTTATGCATGGGTGTTTTTCCTGCATGTACATCTGTGCACAGCATGTGTGCCTAGTGCCTGGGGAAGCCAGAGCAAGGTGTCAGACACCCTGGTACTGGAGCTACAGATAGGTGTGAGCTGCTGTGTGGGTGCTAGGAATCAAACCCAGGTCTTCTAGAAAGGCAGTCAGTGCCCTTAACACCTGAAAAATCTCTCCAGCCAGTATACTTGGTTTTTAAGACAGACCCCCACTATGTAATATCTTGGTTGGCCACAGAGATATCTCTGTGTACTCATATAAATGAAATACGTAAATCTTTTTTTTTTTCTTTTTTTTTTCGAGACAGGGTTTCTCTGCATAGCCCTGGCTGTCCTGGAACTCACTCTGTAGATCAGGCTGGCCTCCAACTCAGAAATCCGCCTGCCTCTACCTCCCAAGTGCTGGGAAATAAGTAAATCTTAAAAGAAGAAAAAATTCCCAGCACTTGGGAGGCGGGGGCAGGTGGTTTTCTGAGTTCGAGGCCAGCCTGGTCTACAGAGTGAGTTCCAGGACAGCCAGGGCTATGCAGAGAAACCCTGTCTTGAAAAACCAAAAAAGAAGAAAAAATATCCATTCCTTCTTCCTGTGCTGTTTCTTCCACAGCATCTGAAATCAAGTTTCCCATTCTGCCTTGCCCTGTGTCTGGCTGCCACTTGTAGCTGTCTACATTGTGGGCTCTTCAACCCCCTAACACTATATAAGAGAGAAAAAAGGATAGAGAGGAAAGGAAAGAGACCCCTAAATAAAGTAGGAAAGGGGGTGACATTATCTTTATACTACATCCTACTGATTAGGGGCATTGAGTTTCCTGGGGCAAGTTTGATCTTCACCATCAGGACATCTAACATTTTCTTCTTCTTGTTGTTTCTTCTATGCGCACAACTACTTAACAAACAAGGACCGCCAACCAACCAACAGCTCACTTTGCCCCTTGGGGACCTAGTATTGATAGACCCTCTAAAAACCACCCAGAATTCCAAACATCGCGCAATCGAAAAATCTGCAGCTAGCAAAATCACACCCCTGCAGGAACACAAAGCTAATCATAGCTACTGGGGACAGTCTGAAGCGGCCCCGTATCCCACTCCTGGGATTAAAACAAAAACATGGGGCTGGTGAGATGGCTCAGTGGTTAAGAGTGCCAACTGCTCTTCCAAAGGTCCTGAGTTCAAGTCCCAGCAACCACATGGTGGCTCACAACCACCCATAACAAATCTGACGCCCTCTTCTGGAGTGTCTGAAGACAGCTGCAGTGTACTTACATATAAGAAATAATTTTTTTTTTTTTTTTTGAGACAGGGTTTCTCTGTATAGTCCTGGCTCTCCTGGAACTCACTCTGTAGACCAGGCTGGCTTCGAACTCAGAAATCTGCCTGCCTCTGCCTCCCAAGTGCTGGGATTAAAGAAAGGCATGTGCCACCATCGCCCGGCAAAAATATTTTTTAAAAATTGTTTTAAAAAAAAACCAAAAACATATTCTTAGGGTTTTTTTTTTGGTTTTTGTATTTTTTTTTTTACTTATTCACTTTATATCCAGCTCACTGTCCCACTCCCAGTCACCCCTCCCCACAGGCCTGTGTTTTTTAAAGAAATCAAAATTGCAAAATTTCTCACTTCCCTAGGTTCCAACCCTGAGCTCTCCTTATAAGCCAACAGAATTCATTCTTGGGGAAGTGGGTGGATGGGGTTCGAAACAGTTTTTCTCTGTGTAGCCCTGGCTGGCCTGGAACTCTATCTGCCTCTGCCCCTGCCTCAGGGGTGCTGGGATCAACAGCAGGCCTAAGAATTCATTCTTATCCTAAAGTACACGGATGCTTTGTTACTTAGGGAGTTTCAGTGTAGCCATCCCAATAGCTGTCTTAGGAGAACTGCCATGTGAAAACCCCATCCTAAAGTTTTACTCTGCTTAAATGTGTAAGAAGAGTAAACTGTAAGGTCAGTCCCTAGATGGCATGAGCCAGCGCCTGCCACGACGACGGTGCTGTCTTGAGTCTCATTCTTCACCTCACAGATTATCTCTCCATTGACCGTGAGACTTGAATGTGTTTGTGTGTGGGGGGTGTCCCTGACAGTCATCCTCAGAATTAGTGTTACAGTGCTAGTTGCAGGGATCCATTGGCTGATCCCTGTTGAGTGACAGCAGGGATGTCCAATCGAGGTACAATGAGAGGCACTTGTGTAACTTCTATCTAAAGCTACCAGGTACAATGAGGTCCTGTCCCAGCCATGGAAATACTTTAAGACATTAGCACATTCTACCACCCCAAAGCAACCACTCTCAATACATGTGGACCTCCCAGGTGGAGGGTTGCAGGAAACAGCCAGAGAGGTTCTCAAGCCTGGGAAATGACTCAAAATTCCAAGTAGAGCTGGTTGTAGTAGGAGAGGGCTGTTTCCCCAGTTACTCTGAAAATTGAGTCCAATCTAGACTATGTAGTGAGACCTTTTCTCCCAACAAACCAGCCAGCAAAATGGCTTAGTGAGTATATGGGTGCTTGCTGTCAAGGGCGATCACCTGGGTTTGACAACAACAACAACAACAACAACAACAACCTAGATGGTAGAAGAGAAGCAATTCTTATTAGTTCTCTGGCCTCCACACCGTGGACTGCCATATACACATAATAAATTTTTTTTTTTTTTTTTTTTTTTTGGTTTTTCGAGACAGGGTTTCTCTGTATAGCCCTGGCTCTCCTGGAACTCACTTTGTAGACCAGGCTGGCCTCGAACTCAGAAATCCACCTGCCTCTGCCTCCCAAGTGCTGGGATTAAAGGTGTGTGCCACCACACCCGGCATAAATATATTTTTAAAGATTTATTTATTTTATATATGTTAGTGCACTATCTTCAGACACTCCAGAAGAGGGCATCGGATTCCAATACAGATGGCTGTGAGCCACCATGTGGTTGCTGGAAATTGAACTCAGGATCTGTGGAAGAGTAGTCAGTGCTCTTAATCACTAAGCCATCTCTCCAGCCCCTGGATTTTTTTTTTTTCAAGAGATCAGCAAAAAGTTTATTTTGGCTACTACTGCTGAAATATTTCCTACTTTGTTCCCAGAGGAGATTTCCTGTATTTTTGTTTGTTTTGTTGTTGTTGGTTTTCTTTTTCCTCTTCTTATTTCATTTAAAAAAAGGTTGGAAGAATGACTGTGCAACTGGAAAAATTGAGGGTGGGAAGGGAGGGGGGACTGAGAAACAAACAAACAAGCAAACAATGCAGCTTTGCTTTCTCTTTTCTGAAGAAAAACAAAAGGTGCAGCTAGGCTTTCTCTTTTCTGAAGTTGTTGCAGAATTGGCTGTGCACCTGAAAGAATTGTGAGTGGACAAGGAAGCACTGGGGAGGTGAGGAGCCCCAGGAAAAGGGAGAACAGAAAGGCTCAGTCCCAGTGATTGAGCAAGAGATCGGGAGTTCTCCAAGGGAGAAAGAGAAAAAGACCTGGGCTGAAGAGCGGTAGGATCAGAGAGAAGCTGAAAAGGCTGGAGGACAAGCTGATGAAACAGCCCATTTAGAGAGAAAGGGTTAATCTCAAATCAACCAAACCACCACAGTTAGAGGAGGGGCAGCCAGGGGTTAAGGAAGGACCATCAGCTTTCCCCTCAGCAGCAGCAGCAGCAGCAGCAGCAGCACATGCCTGTGAATGCTGTGGAACAAAGTTATAGTGTCCTATATGAGTAAGAGATCTAAGGCAGTTTAAAGAGTCCATGATTTTATACAGGATGAACTCTCCTTATGTGAAATAAATTCTAAATAACTGAGCTACTCAAAATAGAATTATTCCTTAAAGCTGGAAGGGATTGGTGATGACTGTCCTAGAGACTGGTCTGCAGTTATAATGGTTAACATGGTGGAGGGAAGAAACTGTGAATATTAGACAATGAAATAGAGTGAGGGAAATGAATGTAGTAAAAGAGCAGGTGCTGAGGGAAGAGGGGAACTCTGATACACAGATTCAATTTGACGATGTTACTATAGAATAGTGTCACTTAGTGGCTTTAAGAAAAAGCTTAGGAAAAAGTTGATGATTCAGGGAAAAGTCTACCTTGTTTACAAAGATTATACAAGGCTCTGGAGAAGTCTTCACTGAAATTTTTATTTATTTATTTTTGTTTACATAGATTAGTCTCAGCTATGAACAAAGATGCATCAGACCCTGATACAAGACAGGTTTTGACAGAGACTTTGGCATATGAAAATGCAAATACCGAATGTAAAAAAGTTATTAGTCCATTAAAGGCATGGGCAGCACAATGTATGACTAGATAAAGGATATGACTGATATTGGTTTTAATATGTACCATGTGAATATCATAGTTGGAGCTATAGTTAGAGGTCTCAGATCTCAAAATTCCTGGTGTTTCAATTGCAGGAAATACAGTCATTTGCAAAAAGACTATGACCAAGCCACTAAAGGTCTCAGATCTCAAAATGCTTGGTGCTTTAGTTGTGGGAAATTTGGTCATATGTAACAAAATTGTGAACAAGGCAAGTCTAAGGGGAATGGGTTTTCTAAATATGAACCAGAAAGAAGACCTAGAGCAAATGATGTGGCAAGTGTTCCCATTGACCTGATGAATATGTCCAAGAGAGTTAGTCAATGCAGTTTCATACAGGAAGAAACAGTCTTTTGGGGCCTGGCTTGAGGCCCTGCAGCAAAAAGTGTGAGCCATTTGCCTCTTGTCAACCATGAAATCACAAGGGCAGAAAAAACAAAAAAACCTCAACTGAGTATTGCGGATCAAATGTATGCTACTAGAGGCAATACTGCTCTAGGCTTGGCCATGATAAACATCTGAGACTATCCCCTCCACAAAATCAATGTTATAAAATACCTACTGGAGTTTATGGTCTTTTGCCCATAGGGTAGTAGGGATGATCTTGGGAAGGAGTGAATTGACTTCCCAAGGATGCATTGTGGAGCTGGAGAGATGGATCAGTGGTTAGGAACACTGACTGTTCTTCCAGAGGTTCTGAGTTCAATTCCCAGCAACCACTTGGTGGCTCAAAACCATCTGTAAAGTGATCAGATGCCCTCTACTGGTGTGTCTGAACATAGCTTCAATGTACTCATATACATAAAATAAATAAATAATTCTTTAAGGGGAAAAAAAGGGGGGGTGGTGGTGAGATGGCTCAGAGGGTAAGAGCACCCGACTGCTCTTCCGAAGGTCCAGAGTTCAAATCCCAGCAACCACATGGTGGCTCATAACCATCNGTAACAAGATCTGATGCCCTCTTCTGGAGTGTCTGAAGACAGCTACAGTGTACTTACATATAATAAATAAATAAATCTTAAAAAAAAAAAAAAGACATTATGTGGGGCTGGAGAGATGGCTTACTGGTTAAGAGCTCTTCCTAGAGTTTCTGAGTTCAATTCTCAGCAACCACATGGTAGTTCACAAACATCTGTTATGGGATCTGACCCCCCTCTTCTGGTGTGTCTGAACACAGCGACTGTGTACTCACATACATTAAATAAATAAATAAATAAAATCTTTTTTTAAAGGACATTATGTGGTTGACATATCCATAGATATAAGGGGAAGGGATCTTTTACAACAGTGGGACACTCAGATTAATATTCCTGCAATCTCAGAGACACAGCCCATGATGAAATAAGGGCTAAAATGGTAGATGCTCCTGGAGAAGGTATTGATGTATGTCATCAAAAACCAACCCAGGCTGTGCCTGGGTCAATTGTCCAACACAGGGTATGATAGAGATTGAGTTTCCAATTTATAATGGGAGTGCTACTGAAGTACAAGGGCCCTACCCTTAAAACAGTTAACTGACAAGTCTGTGTGGCTAGATCAGTGGCCCTTAACTAAGGAAACATTACAGGCACTTGAACAGTTGGTACAAGAGCAGCTGGAGTCTCAACATATAGAAGAGTCTACCAACCCATGGAATTCCCCTGTATTTGTTACAAAAAAGAAATCATGAAAATGGATAATGTTAACAGACTGAAGAGCAGTGAATACAGTAAGCCAATCAGTGGGTCTGTTAAAGCCTGGCATTCCTTTACCTTATCACCTAAGTCATGGCCTATGGTAGTAATTGATTTAATTTTTTTTTTTTTACTGTCTTCTTGCAAGTGCAATATAGGGAAAGGTTTGGTTTCACAGTAATTACCCATAATAATGCTCAACCTATAAGAAGATATCAGTGGAAAGTTTTTCCACAAGGAATGTTACATATTCCTATGTCAATATTTTATGCATCAACTGCTAGAAATAATTTGTAGGCAATTTCCTCAATCCTTTATCATTACATGGATAATATTTTGTTGGCTGATTATGTTGCAGATACTTTAAAGAAAATACTTAAGGAAACAAAGAATTCTGCCATGCTACAGGTTACAGATTACTCCTGAAAAGCTACAGAGAGGAGAGTCTATTAACTACTTGGATTATAAAGTAAATGAGCAAAAAAAAAAAAAAATCCAACCACAAAAGGTATAGATGAGATCAATTGTAAACTTTGTGTGTGTGTGTGTGTGTGTGTGTGTGTGTGTGTGTGTGTGTGTTTCGAGGCAGAGTTTCTCTGTGCAACCCTCTCTTTGCTGAAACTCCCTGTAGACTATGCTGGCCTTGAACTCACAGAGATCCTCCTGCTTCTGCCTTCTGAGTGCTGGGATTAAAGGTGGGCACCACCACTGCATGGCCTGGTTGCAAACTCTTAATGATTTTCAAAATTTAATGGGAGCTATTAATTGGCTGCATCCTAACATTGGATTAACTACTCAAGAGTTAAGTAATTTGTTTCAAATGTTGTTACAAGGAGATTCAGACTTAAACAGTCTGAATGTTACCAGCTGAAGCAGAGAGAGTTAATTCTAGTAGAACAGAGATGGCAAAGATGTGTATGTGGTTACTTTACCTTCAACTTATTCTTCTGTTCTCCTATGGGGTTCATTATGCAAAGGGAAAATAGTATCAGTGAATAGTATTAGCACACAAAGTAAAAGATTAAAGACTTCAGACACAGAAAAAGTTTCTAACTTAATTATAAAGGGTAGATAGAGTAAGACTATGTCAATGGTTGGGAACAGACTTGGCAGAAATTGTAGTACCTGCTGAGATTATGTGACTACGGAAAACCAATGAAAACTGGCAAAGACTTTGTAGCAACTACTGGGAGAAATTAACAGCAAATATAATAAAAACAAGCCTCTTCAGTTTATAAAAAGAGCTAATTGGATTCTGCATGTATTGTAAAAACAACAACAACAACAACAAAACAAAACAAAACAAAAAAACCACCAATTCCTGAAGCACCTACATTCTCTACTGATACAAAGAAGTTGGGAATGGCAGGCTATAAGTTAGACAAAAGAAGCATAGTAATTCAAAGCCCATAAACTTCAGTTCAAAATTCAGAGTTGAATGAAATTCGTAGGGTAGTAGTATTAGATTTTCCTGAATCAACCTCGCTCTCTCTCTCCCCCCCCCCCCCGAGATAGAGTTTCTCTGTGAAGTCCTGGCAGTCCTGGAACTCACTCTGTAGACCAGACTGGCCTCGAACTCAGAAATCTGCCTGTCTCTGCCTCCTAAGTGCTGGGATTACAGGCGTGTGCCACCACTGTCTGGCCTGAATCTCTTAATATAATTACTAACTCTTACTATGCTGAAAGAGTTGTTTTACATATGCTGAATTTATTCTTGATAATCAAATATTAACCTTGTTATTTATACAGCTACAATAAGCAATCAGAAATTGAAACTATCCATTACATATCGCCCATATTCAGTCTCATACATGCTTGCCAGTTCTATTAGCACAAGGACGTGAAGAGATTGACTAATTATTAATAGGAAATTTATTAGAAGCCTCAAATTTTTATGAAAATCACCATGTTAGCCTCAAAAAGGTTTTAGGAAAAAATTGTGTATCACTTAGCATTAAGCCAAGAAAATTATAAGAAAATGTCCTACTTGTTCTTTGTATAACCAAACTCCATTACCTTCGAGAAGTAACCATAGGGGTACCAAAAGAAATGAAATCTAGCAGATGGTTGTGTTTCATTTTGCAGAATTTGGAAAAACCAAAGTTTGTACACTATACCATTGATACATACTTCGGATTTCAATGGGCAACTGCTTTGAGTTCTGCAAAAGCTAGTACTGTAGTTATACTGGAAGCAAAGGCTACTTATGGGAATACCTGTGCAAATTAAGAGTGGCAATGCCATGCATCCTTTTCCAGTAAGGTGAAGTAACTTTTTGCATATTATAACATAAAGCACATTGCAGGGATACCACACAATCCTACAGGACAAGCAGTTGTAGAAAGTTCTAGTCATACCTTAAAAGAAATGTTTACAAAAGAAAAAGGAAGAATAAAGACCCCTAGGGATAGGGATAGATTAAATAGTGCTGCGTTAACTTTAAATTTTCCGAATGTTAATGAGAAAGGAACAACAGCAGCCATGAGACACGGGGCTATAGAAGAGCTGGAGTTAGATCAGTCTATCAGTCTAAGGGCGTGCCAACATCAGACTGGAAGGGAAAGCTTTTCCTTGGGGATGCAGAATATTTATATCCATAGTCAATGAAAAGCTCTGATCACCATCAAAACTGACAAAGACCACAACTGAGCAGGGGAGGTTCCTAAAAACCTTGGCCACTGCTCTGAAAAGTGCTTGTTTCATTGACAATGTCTCTGTTTAAAGTTAGCTGTTACACGTAGTCTAATTCATGGGTTAAAACAGAAAGGGAGAAATGTAGAGAGAATTTTGGAACTTTGGTTTCTTAAAAAAAATACACAGAAATATAAGAATTATTTTTTTGTTTGTTTGTTTTAATGCCAGGTGTGAGATATGAGGCTGCTTCAGATTGTCCACAGCACCTGACTATGATGTGCCTTGCTCTGTTTCTGTAAGTGCATGACACGTATGGAATTCTGGGGACGCTTTAGAGGGTATATAAATGCTAGGGCCTGAGAGCTGGTGTGGCTGGTTGCAGGGTTGCTGGCTGTTGTTGTTCATCATGGTTTGTTGAATAGTCATGTGCAAAGAAGAAACAAGAAGATGAAGTGGGACATCCTGATGGTGAAGCTCAAACTTGCCCCAAGAAACTTACGCCCCACTCCCCCTTTCCTACCCCTAACTTTATTCAGGAATCTTTTCCTTCTTTATCCTTTTTTTCCCTCTTATCTTGTGGGCAGGAAAGTGGTGGAGAAGGGTGGAAGAAAGAAGAACTCACAACGTAGCCAAAGACAGATACATCCTGGAGGGAGTGATAAGCGTAGGGATAGACGCTAACTGTGGAAGAGGCAAAGTCCATGGGGTCTCTTCCATGTGTAGCCACTGATAGATAAAACTCAAGAGAGTGGAGGGACCAGGTTTTTTTTGTTTGTTTGTTTGTTTGTTTTTTGACTACATCCAAGTAGCCAGAAAGCATTCCTTCCTGTTTGTTGAAGCAAACAGGTCTGGTTTCTCCGATGCTTACTCTAAGCCGTGCTCCCCACAGATGACACTGCTGGGTTTGCAGTCTGAGTTCCTTCCCCTGACACTTGCTGCATTTCAGAAAGCTTCTGCTTTAGGTCTGGGGGCTGGAGAGATGCCTCGGAGGTTAAGAGCACTGTCTGCTCAGACAGAGGTCCTGAGTTCAATTCCCAGTTCAATTCTCATCTATCGTGAGATCTGGTACCCTCTTTTGGCCTGCAGTCATACATGTAGGCAGAATGCTGTATACATAATAAAACAATAAATCTTGGGGCTGGTGAGATGGCTCAGCGGGTAAGAGCACCCGACTCCTCTTCCGAAGGTCCAGAGTTCAAATCCCAGCAACCACATGGTGGCTCATAACCATCCTTAACAAGATCTGACGCCCTCTTCTGGAGTGTCTGAAGACAGCTACAGTGTACTTACAGATAATAAATAAATAAATCTTAAAAAAAAAAAAAAAAAAAAGCCAAAAGCCTGTGAACGGGGCATAGTGGCATACACCATTAATCCTAACTGTATGGAGTCAGAGGTGGGAGACTCCCTGTGGCAGTCTGGTGTACATAGTGAGTCTCTGTCTCAGAACAACAGCTACACAGACAGCCTGTAGGGGACATGTAGGGGAACAATGAGGTTCCGGTCTGTGTGTGAGGGGCCTGGAATTAAAGGCCTTTCTTTTCACCCAGAGCTCAGTAACTCCTCTTGTCCTTACCGGGCTACGTGAGCAGAGAATAGGAAGAGATGTCCTACTAGGCTGATTAGAGAAAGACTTTGTATATATTCTTGCTATGTTTTATATCTCCTCTTTACATCCCTCCATGGACGATTAATTCAAACCTCACTTGCAAGCTTAAGTATTTTATGATGTCTCTAATACTTAGAAACTCTTCAGGAAATAGTCGTCTGATTTTGTTTTGTTTTGTTTTTCAATGCTCAGGATCGAACTCAGCATTTGGATGTAATAGTCAAGTACTCTTCCACTGAAACAGGTCCCAGCCCCTCACTGGAGGATTCAAGGCAGGAGTTTTATATCTGAGCCACACCCCAGCCCCTCACTGGGGAGTTCTAGGCAGAGGCTCTACCTCTGAGCCACACATACACCCATTCTCTCACTGGGGGATTAAAGGTTACATCCTTAACCTTTTCTGTTTTTGAGACAGGGACTCTCCATGTAGTCGTGGCTATCCTGGAACTGTCTACATAGATCAGGCTGGCCTCAAACTCACAGAAAACTGCCTTCTATTCACAAGGACTCAGTGTTGCCTCTTCCTAGGTCCCAGGACATACCTACCTTCTAGACCCATTCTGGGGGTGTCAGAAATTAGAAAAGCCTGTCAGGGGTGCTGTTTTGTTCGTGGGGATAATAGACATGGACTCTCCCAAGTCCCTTTGCCCCAAATTTCTCAATAGTCCCAGGCATTGGTGTTCTGGGGGCTTTGACTTCCCTGCAACCAGTGAACCAAAGAACCCAGGGAGTGGGAGGCAAAACAAACTGATCCAGTTCTCAGCTGTGGCTTTAACTGGCTTTTCCTTGGGTGGTTCTCCAGAACTGATGGAGGAAGCAATTTTGATCTTATGATCATTATATGCAGATTGTCTTTGGTACTGGGGTTTAGGGAGGAAAAATAAAGTAACCTTTATAGAAAAATGTTTAAAAACCAAAATAGTAATCCCAGTTTTCCATTTTTGAGCTTTGGGGAAGCCATTCGATCTCTTTGGACCTCAGTGTCTACGGTGACAAGCCTTGACTGGCAGTCCCTCCTCTCATGGATAAGATAACAGGTTTGCAGACAAGTCAAATTTCCAGGCGTTTTTTTTTTAGGGAAGGAAGAGGGAAGGGGAACGCCCCCGAGGCCGGGGCGCAGGAGTGGAGACGGACTGGGGAGAGGGAGGCGCCTGCGTAGTGGACACCTCACGGTCTATCGCCTCGCCCAGCCCCTCTCTGCAGCAGGGAATTGCAGGCATCGCTCCACCTATCGCAGCTCAGCTGACTGACAGGCCTTCTTTCTCCTTCCTTCTCTACGGGTCGTCGCCCTTTTGCCCGCCCCCCACAACCGCCCCTTCGAGGGCGGAAGTATGACGCTTTCGCGAATCGGCAGAGCCTGGCGAAGGGGAATCTCCTCACCCATTGGTCTTCTTTTCCCGAAGTTCCGCCTCCTTCGGCCTCTTACATCCCGCCCTACTGGCGCGGAGCGGGTGGTCCATCCAATTAGCGTTGGTCTCGGCCGTTCAGGGGGCGGTCCCAGAGTGTGTCATCGACCTCCCCCTGTCTCTAGGGCAACGCCCCCTGCCTCCCAGCTCCGAACGGAAATAGCCCGGTACTACACCAATCGTCGCCTGGTGTCTTTACTATTTAGCCAATCAGAGCGAGAGGAGGGCGGGCGTTCTATTGTGAGCGGCAGGGCTTTCAGCTAACAAGTGGTGTACGTTCCCGGATGACAATCAGTAGGGGCGGGTCTGAGGCGGGGCGTCGGCCTGCAGCCAGCCCGCCGCTAGCCCGCCCTCCCCCGGCCGGCTCCTCGGCGCCGTCTGGGGTCCTTTCCGCCCGGTGCCGCCAGCCAGCCCCGCTCCCGTTCGGCCAGGCCTGGAGCCGAGCCCTCCGCCATCATGCCGGCTGTATCCAAAGGCGATGGCATGCGTGGGCTTGCCGTGTTCATCTCCGACATCCGGAACTGTGAGCTCATGACCGGGGCCCGGGGGTCACGCGGCGACCGGGCGGAGGGAGCAGGGAAGCGCGGGGGTGTCCTCCCGGGAAGGACCAGGATGGCGCGGGCGGACGTGGCGGGAGGAGGTGGAGGGAATAGAGCAACGGGTTAGGTAGGTCATTCAGTGCCATCCCGAGCCTAGATGGAGGAAATCAGGGACGCAGAAGAGATGGGAGGCGGGCAGCCACCTAGGGCCAGGGGCCAGAAGTTGGGGAACTGCCCAGGAACCAGAGATGATAAAATTGGGGGACAGCAGAAAGACCAGATATAATAAAGTGGGAGGACGGCAAAGGGACTCGAGATGATAAAGTGGGGGGTGGGGGGAGGATCAGGGTAACCAGAGGTGATGAAGTCGGGAGATACCAGAGGAATCAGAAATAGAAATGGGCTGACAGCAGAAGGATGGAGACGATAAGGTGGGGGACAGCAGCGGGATCAGTGATGGAAGTGGGGAAACTGCAGAGGAAGCCGAGATGATAAGGTGGGAACACCGCCATAGGGCCCAGAGATAAGGTGAGGACATAGCAGAGAAACTAGAGATGATAAGGTTAGGGGACAGCAGAAGGACCAGAGATGAAGAGGTGAGGGACAGAGGACCAGAGGATGATGTATGAAAAGACTCTACATGGAAGATTGTGTAAAAGACGTGGAAGGCACCAGGTGCGCTTGTGCGGGCCTTTAACCCTAGCACCTTAGAGACACAAGTAGGCTGGTCTCTGTGTCCATGACAGCCAGGGTTACACAGAGAGACCCTGTCTGAAAAAGCCAATGTCCCCCTAATCCCCCATCCCCAAACATGGACGGCACACACAAGAAATGAGGGAATATAAAGTCTTGGGGAACCTAAGATACCAGCAGGACCTGGGAAGGTGTCACAAAGTAAGTGTTTATGATGGAAGCAAGGCATCTTAATGCTCTGTGGGAAGACATCTAGCAAGCTGGGGGTAGGGGAAGTTTGTACCCTGAGGAAGGGAAAAGGCAGGCCTGGATCCAAGCCTTTTTTGGCTTATCATAGCAATGTGAGGACCACGGTCCCTTCTAGGAAGGGTTATAACGATGGCCTGGCCTGGCCTGGCTGCTGGTCAGCTCACAACTCCAGGGAGCAGATGCTCTGTGAGGAGCTGTCAGGAGCCTTCAGAGGGTCCATGAGTAGATGTGGTCAGCCAGAGCTGGCTTTGTGTCACAGAACTCTGGCACGGGGTGACCTTGAACGGGGGACCTCACCTCTCAGTTTATTCCCGTCAGGAGAAGCTGCTGATGGCTTCTTGATGAGGGGTGGCTGGGCTGATGTGGGCTGAGGTCCTAGGCCAGGTTCTAGTAGCTGCTGTTGGCATTGGCTAACATCTAAAGAATGACTCGTCCAAGCTGCTGGGCAGGGGGGTGCTGTTGAGCTCAGGAGGTGTCAGCAAAAGGCCGCTGGGAAGCTGTGTGCTCCCTTACATCAGGGATGCTTCGGACCCAGGGAGACGAGGCGGGGCTAGGAAGGGTTGTAGACTTTGGCATGGGTACCTGTTAAAAATGGGTGTGCTTTATCTCGTTAACTACTGGCGGAGGACCCTCTGTACCCCACTTAGCCCCTTTGTACCTCCATTTCTAATAGGGTGTTGCCCACAGAGATTTGATGACTTGTTTATATGAGTACTATTTGATCCCTCCTGTATAACAGTCCTTATTTGAAGTACTGGGGTTACAGCTCTGTAGAATTGCTAGCCTTGGAGCTGGGGCTGGTGTCCAGCAGTAGGGCATCTGTGCCCAACATCTCAGTGAAGGGCTGAGGGCATAGCTGGATGGAAGAGCATCTGCCTAGGGTGAACAAGGTCCTGGCTTCCATCCCTAGCACCACAAAGACAAAACAAAACTCTGTGTGTGTGTGTGTGTGTGTGTGTGTGTGTGTGTGTGTGAGAGAGAGAGAGAGAGAGAGAGAGAGAGAGAGAGAGAGAGAGAGAGAGAATAGCAGAAGGGAGCACAGGCTGGTCTGCCAGTGGCTGGTCCTGTGGAGAAAGTCCTGGGTGTGAGAGGAGCAGGATCCATGCAGGGAGGTAAAGTGTTGAGAGGTGCTGCAGTACTTGCAGGCTTAGGCCAAGTACATGGAAGCATTGGACCCGAGTGAGGACTGAGGAGACATGGAGGCTGAAGGGCTCTGGGCACCACTGTAGCTTCTCTGTGGCTAAACTAAGAGATGTAGGATGCTTTTGAGCAGAGGCAGGAAGTGGCTCACTGGACTCCTCTAGAACCAGTCATGGTGCGGCTGACAGGAGGCTGGTGAGTTCCAGGTTAGCTTAGGCAAGACCATGTGTCAAGGAGAAAGTCTAAACTTGAATGATTGCTCTGTCTGCGGTGAGAATAGACTTGAGAAGTTAGGGTGGCAGCGGGGAACCAGAGCAAAGGAAGCACAGACCTCTAGAGCAAGTGTGAGAGCAGGACTGCTCAGATATGAGCACAAGCAAGGGGCTGGAGCTGCGCACTGTCAGAGTAGCATTTGGAAGGCCACAACACCAGAATGGTGACTTTAAGGACAGTCTGGGCTCCAAAGCAAGACTTGGCTCAAAAAACAAATCAAATCAAAACAAAACAAAACAGAAACCAACCCCAAGGGGGCTGCAGAGGTGGCTCAGCAGTTAAAAATACTTGCAGAGAACCAACGTTTGGTTCCCACATCAATTGGCTTAGAAATGCCTATAACACTAGGTCTATGGGACGTCACACCCTCTTATGGTCTCCAAGGGCATGCACACTCATATACTCAGACATACACAGGAATAATCCATGGATAAAGGGATTGGTCAGGCAGTTTTGAAGGACTGGCAAAGAGAATTTATGCTGGGGTTTGGGGAAGGAAGAGAAGACAGGTATCACACTGTAGGACCCTAGAGAACAGCCAGGGGACAGTAAAGACACAAGTGCAGGCCTTGGGGTGGCTGAGCAGCTGGCCTCTGCTGCAACACCTAGCATTGCTCTGTCCTTGCCTCGGCAGCCAGATGTTAAGTGGCTGGTGTATGTGAAGCTCTGTGACAGCACTGGGGCACAGTGACAGAGAAGCCGAGGAGTGTATGTTCTGTGCGGCTGTGACCCTATGGAGAGATGGTACTTCGAGCAGATCAGGGTTCTCCTCACAGATGAGGACAGCTGTCTTTGTGGCTTGATACAAGTCAGACAAGAAATGCAAACAGAACCGTGACTAGAGCTCAGGCCTGTCATGCCAGCTATTCCAGAGACAGAAGGACTTCAAGTCCACAGCCAGCCTGGGCCTGACTGGATATCTCGGGAGGTAGAGTCACTTGCTGCCCAACCTGACATGGGTTCAGTTCCTGGAATCACATGGTGGAAGGAGAGAACTGACTGCTACAGTTGTCCTCCGACTGCTACGAGCATACCATGGTATGTGCACCCACACACATGCATACATACATGTAATGAATATATTAATAACAATTTTTAAAAGCCACCTTGTGTTGTAGAGTAAGTTCAAAACCAGCTCGAGCAACTTAAAATGAGAAGTAGGGGCTGAGCCAAGTAGTGGTGGTGCACACCTTTAATCACAGCACTGAGGCAGAGACGGGCAGATCTATGAGTATAAGGCCAGCCTTGTTTACAGAGCCAGTTCCAGGACCAAGGTGACTACACATAGAAACCCTGTAGGGTCTAGAGGGGTAGCTTAGTAGGTAAGTCCACTGGCTGCTCTTCCAGAGAACCTGGCTTTGATTCCCAGTATCAAATGGTATCTCATAGCCATCTGTAACTGCAGTTCCAGGGGACACCATCTGGCCTCAGTAGGTACTGCACACACAGACATACATGCCAGCAGTGTTAGCACATGCCTTTAGTCCCAGCACTTGGATGGCAGATGTGGGCAGATGTCTGTGAGTTTGAGACCAGCCAGGTCTACATAATGAGTTCCAGGACAGCCAAGGCAATGTAGTGAGACCCTGTCTCAAAAAAAAAAAAAAGAAAAAAGAGAGAGAGAGAGACTAGTATATAGTTGAAAGGCAGAGTACGTTTCTAGACTGTTGATTCCAGGGTTCCATCTCCAAAGAACCAGACCTGATGGTGGCTCGCTCTTGTCATCACTGAAGCAGGACAATTCTCTAATTCTCTCTCTCTCTCTCTCTCTCTCTCTCTCTCTCTCTCTCTCTCTCTCTCNCACACACACACACACACACACACACACACACACAGAGGTTTCTCTGTGTAGTCCTGTCTATCCTGGAACTTACTTTGTAGACCAGAGTGGCCTCAAACTCACTGAGACCTGCCAGGCAGGACAGTTTTAACTTGGAAGTCAGGCTAAGCAACACGGTGAGAGCTTGTCTCAAAACAAACAAAGCCATAGCAGGGATGACGAGGTGACTGTCACGTCTGAGGGGACCCATGTGGTAGGAGAGAACTGACTGCCACAGACTGTCTTATGACTACCACACTTGTGCTTACACATACATAATGCATATAATAAGTTTAAAAAGGTAGGAATGGATAGAACTTTCTCAAGTGAGAGCAGCCAACCTGGGATTCTATGTGGATGGCATGTTACCAGAGGCTGGACCACAGAGGAAACCAGAGAAGAGTGGGGCTTTGAGGTCAGGGTTGGAAGGGGATGGGGAGCCACTGCTCGTTGCTCAAGAGTCGGGCCTTTTGTGAAAGAGAATATTCTGGGATCGGATGTGGATGCTGAGTGCACAGTTCTGCCAACGGGATGTAAGAGAGCTTCACAGAATGCAGCTTTTTGCTTGTTTGATTTTTGTTTTTCTAGACAGGATTTTTCTGTGTAGCCCTGGCTGTCCTGGAACTTGCTTTGTAGACAAGACTGACCTCGAACTCAGAGATTTGCCTGTCTTTGCTTCCCAAGTGCTTTTTTAAAGATTTATTTATTTATTTTATGTATGTGAGTATACTATAACTGTACAGATGGTTGTGAGCCTTCATGTGGTTGTTGGGGATTGAATTTTTAGGACCTCTGCTTGCTCTGGTCAACCCCACTCACTCCAGCCCAAAGATTTATTTATTATTATACATAAGTACACTGTAGCTGACTTCAGACACTCCAGAAGAGGGTGTCAGATCTCATTATGGGTGGTTGTGAGTCACCATGTGGTTGCTGGGATTTGAACTCAGGACCTTCAGAAGAGCAGTCAGTGCTCTTAACCACTGAACCATCTTGCCAGCCCCTGAGTGCTGAGATTAAAGGCCTGCACCACCACAATCCAGCCACAGTGTACAGCTTTTAACTGAGATATTTTGTTGTTGTTATTGTTGTTGTTGTTTTAAGACAGGGTTTCTCTGTGTAGCCCTGGCTGTCCTGGAACTTGGCCTTGCAGACCAGGCTGACCTCGAACTCCCAGAGATCTGCCTGCCTCAGCCTTCTGAGTTCTGGGATTAAAAGTGTGTGCCACCATTGCCTGGCTATACTCTTTTTATTACCAACTTCAAAATTCTAGTTGAAATACTTTTTGACATTATTATTTCAATTCATCTATTCTTTCATTCAGTTCTAAATACTCCATAGACACCCTAGATCAGATTATCATGTACTAAAGTCTGCATGTATCATCTGAGGTACACATCCTCACCACCTGCCTGCAGTTGCCCATTGCAGGAGAAATTCACTGGAGACATTGCTTCGTATAAATTTTATCTCTCACTTAGTTTGTTTGTTTGTTTTTTTTATTTTGTTTTTTTGTTTTTCGCGACAGGGTTTCTCTGTGTAGCCCTGGCTGTCCTGGAACTCACTCTGTAGACCAGGCTGGCCTTGAACTCAGAAA
>NC_034590.1:17611625-17617487 GCF_900095145.1 Mus pahari | reverse complement strand
ACCATGTGGTTGTTGGGATTTGAACTCAGGACCTTCAGAAGAGCAGTCAGTACTCTTAACCACTGAGCTATCTCTCCAGACCCAGCTTTTGGTTTTCTAAGACAGGCAGGGATTCGTTTACTCATCAGAACTGGCTTTGAACTCGTTACGTAGATGAAGATGGCCTTCAACATCTGACCTGCCTGCCTCTACCTCCCAGGTACTGAGATGATAGGTTTGTGATTCATATTTTAGTATTGATTTATTTCAAACTAAGATACATGCACAACATTGTAAGTCCAGTAGGGGAGGTTTGTGGGGTTCTGCCTGGGCTCGGCTTCAAAGCACAGTGGGATATAGAGGTATGGATGAGTCAAGCCATGAGTGGTACAAAGGTCCTGAGGTTAGGGAGTTGTGGGTAGAGGTCAGGCTAATTGTCCTGAGAGCAGGGGTGCAGGG
Organism: Mus pahari; assembly: GCF_900095145.1. Classification (NCBI taxonomy): domain Eukaryota; kingdom Metazoa; phylum Chordata; class Mammalia; order Rodentia; family Muridae; genus Mus; species Mus pahari. Next base: position 17,617,049 of record NC_034590.1, on the reverse strand, counting down.
GTGCAGGTAGAAGTATCAGCAAAGAGAGAATAGAGTCAGGTTTGGGAGGGAGGAAGCCCTCTGTCTGGGAGCCCGTGGGGCACAGCAGGCAGGCCTGAGTAGGAAGCTCAGATTCTGAGGATGACAGCTGATGAGCCTGGGCTCTGTGAAGGCTTGGCGCTCCCTCCCTGAGCAGGGAAGCCTTATCAGAGGGAGCTGCAGCCTAGGGCTGTCTCCTATCTAAAGCCCTGTGCTTCTGGAGCAGGTCCATGAAGAAGACCTTGGGGCTGGAGTGCTGACTCCCTCTGCCTAAAGCCACAGCAAAGGAAGAAGCACATCCTGCCCCACGTTAGATCCACTGTGGCAGTGACTTGTGCCTCAGTCCTGGGGTCATCTGCAGCTCTGCCTTCTGCAGGTCCTGGCCCTTGGGGGGCCTTAGCAGATGTTTGATGAAGGTGGAAGTGAACAAGTAAGCCAGTCCTTGCCCCAGCCAGTGCTGAGGACTGGGAAGGAATACTGAAAACCCAGCGTCATGGGCAAGCCTGTTATCCTAGCACTTGAGAAGTAGAGGCAAGGGGATCAGAAGTCTGAGGTTACCCTTGGCTCAAAGCAAGTTCAGTGCAAGCCTGGGCTTTGGGAGTCCCTGTCTCCAACCAACCAAAGTAGGGCTGGCGAGACCCATAGCTGTAAAGGCACTTGCCAGGCAAGCCTGGAGACCAGAGTTCAATTCTAGAGTCCTCATAAATGTGAACGAGAGAAAACACACACACACACACACACACACACACACTCGGTCACAGCTGTCCTGGTTCCAGTGCCTCACACCACATGGCACATGGCCATATTTTGGATCAGGACCATCAGTCTCATGGCAATCCAGGGTCTGGAAGCAATGGCTGATGGGCTTTGGTCAGGGTTCACAGGTGTAGGGAATCAGGCCTCTACACTTTCTCCATGGATACACACAGGGTCCTCCAGGGCAGGGCCAGGCGCTGGCCCAAATTCCTTTGAGGGTAATTACAGACGCACCCTGATGCTGATGCTTCTGTAACCACTTACAGAGGTTGTCACCCCCACGAACCTCTGAGCTGGAAACTTCATGCTGGAGTAGGTCTCCGTCATGAAGGAAGATGATCTTGGGCAGCTGCTCCTGGAGAGATAGCCTCACTCCTGACCTTTCATCCACCAGCCCTTGGTCGGCTTGAGCGGAGATCCCTTCTGCTCTCCATCTTGTCAGCTGCCTGCCTGCCCCCTGCAAGCCTTTCTGTCTGCTGCTTCCATTACCCCACCTCTGCCCCTCACAGGAGGCTTCCTCCCCTGTGCAGTCCCGGTCTCCCCAAGGCTTGCTTCTGTTAAAACACTCACTGTTGTCCTCATCTGCCTCTTCACCAAACCAACGCTCTGCAGGGCCAGGAGTGGCTCATCCCCATGCCCACTCATGAAAGCCCTCCATTCCAAATGTGGCACTTGCGGGGAGAGCCAGGCAGATCTTTTATGGGTTCAAGGCTCGTCTTCTTTATATTAGTGAGTTATTCCAGGACAACCAAGACTACCCAGCTTTGGCACATTTGCATCCCTTCTGAGACGCCTGCCTGTCTATGCTGACGGGTGCTCGGTCTGTCTGGTGGCCTTGGGCCGTTCCCTCTCTGGAGCCCCGCTGCACTGTCCCTAGACCCTGATGCTGAGTGTTCTTTGTAGGACCGCCTTTTGTTTTTATTTCCCCCCAGTACTGGGAATGGGAACCAGGGCCTTAGGCAAGGGCTCTCTGATAAGCCTGCTCCCAAGCACAGTCAGGCTCCCCCAGACAGCCCCATGTAGCTTAGGTTTAGCCATGACGGCACTCAACTCTTGGTGGGCAGCACTGTCTGCAGGGATTCCGGGTGTGCTGCACCTGCTTCGTGGGGTGCTTGGATGGAGCCTGGAGCTTTGTGTAGGCAAGCATGCCACCAAGCGAGCTATACTCCCGGCCTTAGAGCTTATATCTATCCCTCTGCTCCAAAGTGCTAGGATTGTAGACTGGAGCCATTACACTGAGCTCTGGTTAGTGCCAGCTTTTTTTTTTTTTTTTTTGAGGTAGAGTATCACTAACTATCCCAGGCTGGCCTTGAACTTGTTTGTTTGTTTGTTTGTTTGTTTTGTTTTAATTTAGTGAGTTTATTTGTTTGTTTGTTTGTGGTTTTGTTTTTTGTCTTTCCCAGACAGGGTTTCTCTGTATAACTATGGCTGTCCTAGAACTCACTATGTAGACCAAGCTGGACTTGAACTCAGAGATCGCATGCTGGGATTAAACGCATACACCACCACTGCCTGCTGGGATTTGAGCTCGTGATTGCCCTCACTTAGTCTCCCAAGTAGCAAGGATGATATTCCTCCACTACCAGACATGGCTATTTTGGAGACTCCATTCTTCAAATTTTAAATTAAAAAAAAAAAAATTTTCTGGGGCTGGAGAGATAGCGTAGTAGTTAAGAGCACTGGCTGCTCTTCCAGAGGTCCTGAGTTCCATTCCCAACACAGGCATGCAGGCAGAACACCAGTGCACATAAAAATAAGTAAATCTTTTGTTGTTGTTGTTTTTCGAGACAGGGTTTCTCTGGGTAGCCCTGGCTGTCCTGGAACTCACTCTGTAGACCAGGCTGGCCTCGAACTCAAGAAATCTGCCTGCCTTTGCCTTCCAAGTGCTGGGATTAAAGGCGTATGCCACCACCACCCAGCTTTAAATAAATCTTTTTTAAAAATGTATGGGTGTTTTGCCTGCATATGTGTCTGTGCAGCACTTTTTTGCCAAGTGCCTTTGGCCCTCAGAGGATGGCGTTAGGACCAAGGTTACAGATGGTGTGAGCTGTCACATGGGTGCTGGAAATTGAACCCAGGTCTTCTGGAAGAGCAGTTGGTGCGTTTAACTGCTGGCTCCTTCATCCCCTCTTTTCTTTCTGCTAATTTAAGTAAAAGGTATATTTATCTTGGTTTTGTTTGGCTTGAGGCAGGGTTGATCTATGTAGCATTGGCTAACCTGGAGCTCACTATGTAGACAGACCTTATGTGTATGAAAGATTTTCCTGCATGTATGTATGTACACGATGTGCATGTCTGGTGTCTTCAAAGGACAGAAGAGTATTGCATCCCCTGGAACTGGAGTTACAGTTGGTTGTGAGCTACCATGTGGATTCTGGGAACTGAATCTGGACCCTCAGGAAGAGCAGCAAATGTTCTTCACCACTGAGCCATCTCTCTAGCCCCTCTGAATTCCTTTTGATAGCAGAATCCATCAATTATGCCCAAGCCACTGATAGATGTGGACTAAAGCGTAAAGACACACACTGACACAGAGAGATGACCCTGTAGTGGTAAGGTTCAGATGTGTGAATTCAACCAGACAGATCAAAACCATTCTCCCTTCCCTGCAAAACTGTATCTAGGACAGAGGATGGAACTGCAGTGGGGCGCTTGCTCAGCATCCCCCAGTAGAGGCTGGGGGTGTGGCTCACTAGTAGAGCCCCTGCCTAGAATCCCCCAGTAGGGGCTGAGGGCATGGCTCAGTGGTAAAGCCCCTGCCTAGAATCCCCAGTAAGGGGCTGGGGGGCCAAGCCCTGGGTTTAGTTCCTTACAGAACCCACAAACAGATACACATATTAATTTACAGATCAGTGAATGCCTACATGGAGAAGTAGGTCAACATTTAAGAGCATGTGTTCCTCATTTGTGTGGATAGGAACTGAAATTGGTAACATAGGGAGAGATTGTTCCAAAAGAAAACAGAAACATGGAGTATATTAATGTATATATTGAAATCCACTCTAATTACACATGTGTGTCTGTGCAGGCACACACATGTGTTGAGGTCAGAGGACGCCCTTATGTGCGAGTCCTCCCCCTCCCCTTGTGTGTGACAGGGTCTCTTGTTCACTGCTACAGTCGCCAATCTCCCTGGTTTGTGAGCTTCAGGCAGTTAGCCAGGCTTCACCTCTCATCCCTTGGTGGGGGTCACTTGGACTAGGGTGTGTGGGCATCACATTCTATGGTTCTGAACTCGAGTCCTCCTGCTTGGGCAGTAAGCGTCTTATGCAATAAGCCCTGCCCATGCCCTCCAGGAGCATTTTAACATGCTTTTAATTCCCGCACTCAGAAGGCCAGCCTGGTCTACAGAGTGACAGAACAGTCAGGGACACACAGAGAAAGCCTGGGATGGCAGGCCTACCCCAGTGGCACAGTCAGTACTGTCCTGGTGCCTTACTGAGCCCTTACTTGAGGAGGCTCTGTCCAGGGGAGAGGTTGACCGTATCTTAGAGGGCTCCCTCGCAGGGCTGGACACAGGCAGGCATGGCAGCCTGTGCTGACTTGCTAGTTATATGTTTCTGATAGAAGCAGTCTAATTTATTTTATTTTCTCTCTGTGTGTGTGTTAGTATACATGTCAAGGCCAGAGTATTTCCTCATTGCTTTGCACCTGGCTTGATGCAAATGGTCTCACTGACCCTAGAGCACATCTGGGGATCTGCTCTCTACCACCCTGGCACTGCAGTTGTGGATGTGTGCTTCCATGTCCAGCCATGTAGATGGTAGACACCTAAACTCAGGTTCTTGTGTTTACACAGTAAGTACTTTGCCCACGAAGACATCTCTCCACCCCCAAAATTAATTTTAGCTGTTTGTTTATATAAGCCAGCATATTTAGACTACTGCCATTGGAGTCAGTGTCTTAACATTCTTCTTCTGGTTCCAGTGCTGGTGATGGAGCCTGAGGGTTGGGTGTGCTCAGCAAGCTTGCCCATACTGAGCCTGCCCCTAGCCCTTTGGTGGTAGGTTGGTTTTGGTTGTTCTTTGAGATAGGGCCTCAGCAGCTGTGTGGCTCAGGCTGGCCTCATACTCACGATCCATCTACCCCTTTATCCCCACTGCTGGCATCACTCGTGTGCCCCCATGGTGGACACACCATAGCATTCTAGCCCTGTGTGTTCTTGCTCCTTACCACCTGTCTCAGTTTGCAGTAGCCTCGGTCTGGATGCTCAGGAGCTGCCTGTCTGCTGTCGCCACCCAGAAGGTGTAGCTCTGAGGTCAGGGTGCTAATTTCAGGGACTCCTGCTAGAGATGCTGTCTGAGTGGAGCTTGTAGATCTGCTCAGGAATTGAGGGCAGAGGTGAGGGGGATTTGTGGAGGAGGATGGCGTGAATGCTTATCTTCTCGGTCCTTCCTCATTCACTTAGTGCATCCTGGAACTGTCCGGCTGTTAATAGAGCGCCTGCTGTGTGCCAGGCACTGCCTGCAGCCCCTGCAGGCACTGTACCCATACCCATGAAAAAGATTACAGTTTTAACAATAATGAGTTTCTTGGACAAAAGTGAGTAGAAAGCACCTGTCTAAGGAGGTTTCAGGAGCTAAAACCAAAGTGATAGAACACAGGAGTGGCTGGAGGTGGAGGCCAGGGTCGCACAGGAGTGGCTGGAGG
>NC_034590.1:17594555-17610897 GCF_900095145.1 Mus pahari | reverse complement strand
TAAAAAAAAAAAAAAAAAAAGAATAAAAAGGGCCGGGCGTGGTGGCGCAGGCCTTTAGTCCCAGCATTTGGGAGGCAGAGGTAGGTGGATTTCTTAATTTAAGGCCAGCCTGGTCTACAGAGTGAGTTCCAGGACAGCCAGGGCTATACAGAGAAACCCTGTCTTGAAAAAAATAAAACAGTAAAAAGAGAGGTGGGCCTTTGGGCTCCCATGGCAGGGTGTGGTAGACCCTTCCAAAACAAGCTCCAGCACCCTGCAGCTCATGGGCCACCAGGAGGAGGAAGGGGTGGCAGAAAACTTATATATAACCTTGCCTGTGGCCTTGTGTGCCTTGCCCTCTCTCCACAGGCAAGAGCAAAGAGGCTGAGATCAAGAGGATCAACAAGGAATTGGCCAACATCCGCTCCAAGTTCAAAGGCAAGCTGCTGTCGAGGGCCTGGGGAGGGATCCAGGGCCCAAGGTGTTTACGGAATGCTTCCTCACTTGGCTCCCTTTCCCATCCTCTGCCTCAGGGGACAAGGCCTTGGATGGCTACAGTAAAAAGAAGTATGTGTGTAAGCTGCTCTTCATATTCCTGCTTGGCCATGACATTGACTTTGGACATATGGAGGCTGTGAACTTGCTAAGCTCTAACAAGTACACGGAGAAGCAGATAGTGAGTGCAGGAGACCGGGCAGGGCCAGGGGCAGAGGGAGGGGGCTCAGGTCCACTTAGACGCTGTTGCATGCTGGTCTAGTGCCTTTTAGCCACAAGTGCCCAGCTGTCCCTTCTCTGCCCCACAGGGGTACCTGTTCATCTCAGTCCTGGTGAACTCAAACTCAGAGCTGATCCGGCTCATCAACAACGCTATCAAGAATGACCTGGCCAGTCGCAACCCCACCTTCATGTGCCTGGCCTTGCACTGTATCGCCAACGTGGGCAGCCGTGAGATGGGCGAGGCCTTTGCCGCAGACATTCCCCGAATCCTGGTGGCTGGGTGAGGCACTGGGGACCACAGCAAAAGGGCACAAGCAGGAGATGAGAGCCAGCTTTGTTTATGGCACCTTCTAGGTTCTCCAACTGGGCTTTAGACCCCAGAGTCTCTGTCTCTCTCATGTCACCAGGATGCCTAGAAGGTGTAAGGACCCATCCCACCCAGTGGTCATGTGTCAGAGACACAGCGTTAGTATCTGTGGGTACGATGACTTGTTCCCTCATGTGTGCCTGCAGCACTGATGGCTGACACTGGTGCTACCAACAGAGGTGGACAGTCTCAGTGTTGCAGCCAGGAAGGTGTCCAGTGTCTGCTGGGTGAGGACACGCAGGGTTTCAGACTCGTTGGGTCAGCTGTGCTGCTTGACGACTTCAGGGAGCTTCCTGGCTGGCTCCTGAGCAGGTTACATGCCGAGCTATGGGAATACGGCTCTGATTCTCGAGGAGCAGTGGCAGGAAACCCTACGTTCCCAAGTGCCAGGGTACCTGAAGATGCACAGGTGGGATGCAGCTGTGACCTGCAAAGGACCCTGGGTTCCTCCCACCTGCGCACCTGTAAACCACATATGAAGGTCAGAGGAGCAGAAGTTGAAGGTCCTCTTCTGATAGTCAGTGGTTTCTAGGCTAGAGAAGACACTGTGTGCAAACAACTTCTTCCTTTTGGTTGCTTTTTGTTTGATTGATTGATTTAAATTTTATTTATATGAATTTATTGTAGCCTTCTTCAGACACTCCAGAAGAGGGCATTTGATCCCATTACAGATGGTTGTGAGCCACCATGTGGTTGCCAGGAATTGAACTCAGGACCTCTGGAAGAGCAGTCAGTGCTCCTAACCACTGAGCCATCTCTCCAGCCCTGTTTTTTGTTTTTAATTCAGGGTTTCTCTGTATAGCCCTGGCTGTCCTAGAATTCATTCTATAGACTGTGCTGGCCTCAAACTTAAAGATCTGCCTGCCTCTGAATCCCAAGTGCTGGGGTTAAAGTGTGCACCACTACACCCAGGCTTTTCTAGGTTTTAGACTTATTTATGAGACTGGAGAGATGGGTCAGTGGTTAAGAGCACTGACTGCTCTCCCACAGGACCACATGGCAGCTCAAAACTGTCTGTCATTCCAGTTCCAGGGGATTGGCTGCCTTCACACAGATAGGTATGTGGGCAAAACACTAGGCACATCAAGTGATAAATAAAGTAAATTCACCATCTGACTTTTATTAAGTGTGTGTGTGTCAGAGTAAGTCTTTTGTGAGGCAGTCTCTCTCCCTCCCTCCCCTTTCTAGATAATTTATTTTTTATTTTATAAACATTGATTGGTGTTTTACCTGCATGCTTGTCTGTGTGGGGATGTCAGATCCTCAGGAACCGCGGAGTTACAGACAGGTGTAAACTGCCATGTCCGTACTGGGAATTGAACCTGGGTCCTCTGGAAAAGTAGCCCCCTAGACTTATTTTTATCATTTTAAATCACGTGTCTATGTGCAGGTGCACCTCAGTGCAGGTGGCCACACCATGGAATCCTCTGGAGCTGGAGTCACAGGAAGTAGAAAGCTACCTGGCGTGGGTGCTGGGAACCAAAGCTGGGTCCTCGGGAAAGCAGCAAGTGCTCTGAACTACTGAGCCGTCTCTCCAGCTCTGAAAAAGGCTTTCATTAACAAGTCGGGGGGGACTCCCCAGGAGGTGATGGATAATGTTCTAGAACAGTCAGGAGTCAGTGATCACTTGAGGATATTGGGTGCCTTCTGCAAAAGCAGGTGTCAAGGCTCTGGGTGGAGGTGTGTGGTCCATCAGGGGTTCTCTGTAGATGGGGGATAGGGAGCATGGAAGAGACTTGGGGGAGTCTGCCTCTGCTTCCCATGGAAGTTGGGGTGACTGGCGTCTGTCAGGCAGTTGAACAACAGGAGCGGTGTTGTCTTTTAGAAAAGTCACCATGGCTGTTGTGCCGAGGTGAGATTTCTATTTCTGGCATTGTAGACAGGTGCTGCTGGTGTCCTTGACAGTGTGGCTGATCTGGGTGTAGTGAGGCCTGTAGGAAGGAGGAGGACTGGGACAAGTCTGAGGCCAGCCTGGGCTCCACAGTGAGACCCTGTGTCAAAAAGAAAAGAAAGGCTTTATTTTGAACAAAAGAGCAAGAGTTAGTATTAGTTAATGGAGTCTTAAGCCAGTATTTGAGGCACATGGAGACCCAGGCAGGAGCAGCCGACTCTGACAGAGTTGGGTCTCAGGCAGCCTGGGCTTCTAAGGCCTTTTGTGATGGGGGGGTGGGGAGGGTGCTGAGTGTTGTATTTTTGGGTGGGGGAGGAATGTAACCTCTGGGAACAGAGAAAAGCTTGTTCAAGGAGAGGCTGTGGGAAGCCACACATCAAAGTGTAGGTGGCCTAGAAATAAATGCCCCAGGGAACTGCAAAATTACCTGTCTCCATCCTTGTCACAGAGCAGCCAGAGTTAGCTGCCAGCCTGCCCCGTGTGTTTGTTTGAAACGGGATCATGTAGCCCAGGTTGGCCTTGAGCTGATCCTCCAGCTTCCTCCAGTTTAATGCTGGGATTGCAGGCCACAACGCCACGGCTGCCTCATCCTGGCTGGGTCGCCAAATATCCACCCCCAAGTTCACCTTTGAAGCAATCAATGTAAGCCAGGCAAGGCTAAGCACCTGCTGTTCCAGAGGGTCCTTCCAAGATTGTTATTTTTATTCTATGTGGATGGGTGTTCTCCCTACGTATGTATGTACCCCATGCACATGTATGTAGTTCCTGAGAAGGAGGCTGTGAACGGGGAAAAGAAGCAGCTTGGAGGTGGACCCCAAGGTGGCCCAATGTGCTGGGTAGGGCTAGAGGATGGGCTGGCGTACAGGAGGGCAAGGATTAAAGGGCTGTTCTGGGTGCAGCACCGGGGAAACTTAGGCAGGAGGATTAAGAATTTAAGACCACTTTGTAGCACAGCCAGATCCCGTCTCCTAATTGGTCAGTTAATAGTTTTAAACTCAGAGTTTGAGCTAGGCTCTCACTAGGGAACCCAGGCTGATTGCTTGCCTGCGTTTGGTTTGATTTGCTTACTGAGGTGGTCCAGTGTAGCCTGAGCTGACCTTGAACTCCCTGGTAGCTGAGCACAACCTTGAACTGTTTCCCCTGCTCCTTAGCCTCTGAATTTAGACAGACATAAAGTATGTATTATCTGTCTGTTTTTGAGGTAGGGTTTCACTGTGTAGCCTAAGCTGGTGTAGAACTTTTGGTGATTCCTGCCTTTGCCATACAGTCATGTGCCACCATATCTAGCTCAGATCTGCTAATTATGCCCAGGGCAGTGGTTTTTGATGTACTCTTGTGTGCGACCCCAAGAGAGTGGGCCCTGTGCTGCGGGCAGGTCTGTCACACCTCACCCCTCGGAGCCCACGAGCCTATTGTGAGGCTTTGAAGTGCTGTGGAATGGGCAGTGAGCAGGTCTGTGGGTTTCTCTCAGTAAGGTGTGTTTTGAGTTTGTTCGTCTGTCTGTGGTGGTGTTAGACTTAATGCCGGGAGCTGGGAGCAAGCTCAGTTGGTAAAGCGCTTGTGGTGCAGGCATGAGGCCCTGGTGTCTGGAGTCCACAGCACACAGACAGCTGAGCATCAGTACTGTACTGTAACCCAGCCATGGGCTGCCAGGATGGAAGAGCCTCAGGTTCAGTGAGAGAGTCTATCTACAAAATTGGATAGGCAGCTACAGGGGAGGTCACTAGTGTTGATTTCTGGTCTTCATATGCACATGCACACACATTATGCACACACAAAAACTGTACAGTATACACATATACTGCATACACTATATAAACATACACTGTACAGATATGTGTACTATATATACACACACATACACACATGAGCAGACCCACACACGCATGCACACGCACACAGGAGCTTGACAGAGCATGTGTTCTGTGTCCATTGTCACAGAGCTCTCCCTTCTGACAGACATGGTGCTCTCACTGAGTGAAGTCTGCGGAATTCTCGTGTAATTCTCTGTGGCTCCTCGCTGTAAAACTGCTAGGTCAAGGTTTTGTTGTTTTTCCGAGACAGGGTTTCTCTATGGAGCCCTGGCTGTCTTGGAGCTCACTCTGTAGACCAGGCTGGCCTCAAACTCACAAAGATCCACCTGCCTCTACCTCCCGAGTGCTGGGACTAACGGTGTGTGCCACCATGCCTGGCCTGGGTTGATTCTTTTTGAGACAGAATTTTCTTTGTTTGTCTGGGGGCACATAGTCTCTCGGAACCTAGGCTGACCTTGAGACCACTATGTAGCCCATACTGTCCTTAAATTTCTTCTTTTTTTCTTTTTTTAGGTTTTTGAGACAGGGTTTCTCTGTGTAGCCCTGGCTGTCCTGGAACTCACTCTGTAGACCAGGCTGACCTCGAACTCAGAAATCCGCCTGCCTCTGCCTCCCGAGTGCTGGGACCAAAGGCGTGCGCCACCACGCCCGGCTGTCCTTAAATTTCTAACCCTCTGTCTCAGCCTCTCAAATGTTGTGGTTATTTGACTCAGCTGCCAAATCTGTCTGCAGACCCCCTCATACCTTAAGGGTTTGGGTTGTAGTTAATATTTGAGGGTTTCCACCCACCTTAGATCTTTTAGTTCCCAAATAAAAACACAAAACCTTTATATTTGCAATAAGCCTTAAAGCTCTAGAGCTGGGCAGATATCAGCCCTCTGTGCTATTTGGTCTGCTCCCCTGTCAGTGACCCTGATACAGGACTCACCGTGTTCCTCCTGGGCTGCTCCTACTCCAAGGGGCGTCCCTTGTGGCCCTGCTCTCATGGTCCATCTATCCCATAGCAACTTTATTTTTCTCTCTCCTCTTTCTTCATGGCCTCTGCTTCAGAACCCCAGCCCTGGGAATGGAAACCTTGCCCGTCTCTCTCTTTTGCCCAGCTACAGGCTGTAGGCATCTTTATTGACCAATCAGTGATAACTTGGGGGGCAAGGTTACATAGCATCACCACTTTATGTATGTGAGGATCTCCTCATACGGGGCGACCTGATGTTGGGGTCCTGTATTTAGTATTACAATTCATAGCAACAGACGGAACCTCAACAGATTTTGTTTGTTTGTTTGTTTGTTTGTTTATTGAGACAGGGTTTCTCTATATAGCCCTAGCTATCCTGGAACTCAATCTAGACTAGGCTGGCCTCGAACTCAGAAATCCACCTGCCTCTGCCTCCCAAGTGCTGGGATTAAAGGTGTATGCTACCACTGCCCGGCAGATATGCTTTAATTTGATTTATTTTAAACCCTGTGTGTGTGTGTGTGTGTGTGTGTGTGTGTGAGAGAGAGAGAGAGAGAGAGAGAGAGAGAGAGAGAGAGAGAGAGAGAGAGAGTGTTTGTGCATTTGAATAGAGGTGCCCTTAGAGGTCAGAAGAGGGAATAAGATCCCCACTGTTGGCAGTTAACAAGGTGGCTGTGAACTGCCAACTTGGGTCCTGAGCAGTGTGCTAACCACTGAACCGCCTCCTCTCTTGCCTTGATCCTTTATTTTTATTTTAAGACAGGGTTTTACTGGGCATGGTGGCACGTCCTGTGACCCAGCACTCAGGACAGATTGATGGGAATGGGAGGCTACTCTAAAACACATACTGGGTTCTAGGCTAGCCTAGGCTCCATGGTAAGAGACTCTTCTCAAAATAGATGGGACAAAGGTCTTGCTCAATTGCCAGCCTAACCTTGAACTCACTCTGTTGTCTAGACTGGCCCTGAATTTAAGTGTCATTTTGCCTCAGCCTCCTTAGGGTTTGAATAATAGATGTGTGTCACCAGTCCCAACGTATCACAACTTTAAAAAATATTTATTGCCAGGCGTGGTGGCACATGCCTTTAATCCCAGCACTTGGGAGGCAGAGGCAGGTGGATTTCTGAGTTCGAGGCCAGCTTGGTTTATAGAGTGAGTTCCAGGACAGCCAGGGCTATACAGAGAAACCCTGTCTCGAAAAACCAAAAAAAAAAAAAAAAAAAAAAAAAAAAAAAAAAAAAAAAAATATTTATTTTTATGTGAGTGTGTGCTTAGGTGTACCAGATACGTACAGGACACCACAGAGACCATTGCACGTCCTCTGGCTTTACCCTCTCCCTTCCTGCTCCCCCGAAGTCAGCTGGGTCTGGATTCACAGTTGTGTCCATCTTCCCTGCTGGGGTGCCTCCTCATGCCTTGTCTTTTGCACCCAGCCTGTCTGGCTTCACTGTTACTGAGTTGCTATGGGAAGAAGGTGGGGCTGAGCTCCACGGGTGGCGTGCCCACCTAGCATACCCAAAGCCCTAGCTTCTTTCCACAGTGCCGTCTAAACCGTGTGCGGCGGAGTCCATGTCTCACTGTGAGTGTAGAGAGGGGATCAGGAGGTGAAGGTACTTCTTGGCTAAAGAGTGAGTTCCCAGCCAGGCATGGAGACGCGGACCTTTAATCCCAGCTCTTGGGTGGCAGGTGGATGGATCTCTGTGAGTTCAAGACCAGCCTGGTCTACACAGTGAGTTCCAGGTTAGTCAGGGCTATATAGAGAAACCCTGTGTCCAGAAACAAAAAGAAGGAGGTGGGGGATCCAGACTAGCCTGGGTTAAAAGACCCAATCAGCCAACTGATAAATTCTCCAGTCCAGTATTAAAGAGACAGCCAGAGAGCGCAGACATAGCTGGAGGGTGGCAGGGTAATTGCCTAGTATGCATGACACCTGGCTTCCAGCCTCAGCTTCCTAGAAATGGTGCACACCAGGAATCTCAGCCAAAGGACCAGAAGTTGAAGGCAGCCTTGGCTCTTGAGGCCCAGGTTGCAGTGCAAGAGACTAACGTCCAACGTCGTCAGCCTAGAATACTGCATGGGAAGAACGGGACCTCTAAGACTTCACGGAGAACTGTTTTCTGGCTCTCCTCTGATTTGTTCTCTCTCTGATGCATCGGTTGCAGGCGAGGTCTGGGTGCACAGATGCGACCCACAGTGTGTCTGCTGGTCTCTTTATTATCTACAGCAATGCAGGGTACACGAAGGTGCTCACGATGCAGGGCTGAGCCAGCATGCACATTTTCCCTGGCCCTGCCAGTTGTTTTGTGGATGAGGAGACAATCCCTGGAGCAGCCAGGGCGGTGTCCAAGTGCATTGGGGTTGCTCTGGCTGCCTATGTAATATCCTGGTCACGTGGCAACAGATAGGAAGGTATACTTGAACCATGTAGCCCTGACTGCCCCACGGTGTCCCCACAGAGACAGCATGGACAGTGTGAAGCAGAGTGCAGCTCTATGCCTACTGCGACTCTACAAGGCCTCGCCTGACTTGGTGCCCATGGGCGAGTGGACGGCACGTGTAGTGCACTTGCTCAATGATCAGCACATGGTGAGGTGCCCAGCTGCCCCACCCTCAAGTGCCTGAAGCCCATGTCTTGACTTCTGCCCTGACATTCCAACCCAGATCTCCTGTCCCCAGTGTGTGCACCCTGCCCAATTCCAAGAAACCTTCCTCCTCCCTTGATAACTCCTTGGCTGCCTGAGACTCATCTCTGATGCAGTGCCTTAAAAGGATTTGCCTAGTTCTGAGCCTAGAGAGCCCATAGCAAGGCCAGTTGACTGACTGCCTTGCAAAGACTGACCCCACCCTAGACTCCCAGTAGCCCACCCTGCTCCTGACTCCTGAGCTGACTTACCCTGATGCCAGGGCTTTCCCAGTGACACCCAGCATGAAGTCCCTCACGCCTGAGCTCCTTGCAGGGAGTGGTCACAGCTGCTGTCAGCCTCATCACCTGTCTCTGCAAGAAGAATCCAGATGACTTCAAGACCTGTATCTCCCTGGCTGTGTCTCGCTTAAGCAGGGTGAGTGTGCTGTCCCACTGGCCGTGGGAGGGTCTGGCTCTCCTCCCTTCCCTAAAAGACAGTCAAGTCAGCCTGTGCTTAAAAGCCAAGACTCTGCATTGGCTTCCTCAGGGCTTCACTTCTTTGTGCTTCTTTTCCTGTGTGGTTCAGGGGCTGGTGTCCGCAGCACAGCTGCTGTGGTAAGGTGCTGACAGCTCCCCTGCCTGCTCTTCTTCCTCCTCTTTGTCTATACATCCCTCCTTTGCCTCCCACCCCCTCCACCCTTGTCCTCAAAGCCCCCGAGCCTTCTGTGTGCCTGGCTCTCTATGTCTGAGTCAGACCTTAGGGCGGCCTTGTCCTGCTGCGAGGGCGTGTGACAGGGACGGAGACTCATCACAGGCTGCTAACAAGGGCTGTGCGCCATGGACCGGGCTCAGCATCGTGGGCATCTCGCGGAGGTCCTAGTCCAGTATGGGAGACAGGAGAGCTTCTGGGATGGCAATCCAAATGGAGACTCGGAAAAATAAATGAAAGAAAGAAAGGAAGGAAGGAAGGAAGGAAGGAAGGAAGGAAGGAAGGAAGGAAGGAAGAAGAAGAAAGAAGAAGGAAGGAAGGAAGGAAGGAAGGAAGGAAGGAAGAAGAAGAAAGAAAAAGGAAGGAAGGAAGGAAGGCAGACAGACAGACAGACAGACAGACAGACAGAAAGAAAAAAAGAAAGAAAGAAGAAAGAAAGAAAGAAAATACTGTCCGGGAGGCCATAAGTGTCTCAGGTCCTGGGGAGAAGGAACACCTATGCCTACCATTCATTCTGTCCCCAGCCCCTTGTTACACACATCTGAATGCATTAGGTGCCAGGCCCAACAGGGTACAGAGATGAGGTCACGTGGTCATGCCGCTGGCACAGAGCACTATGAGAAGGCTTCCTGCAGAAGGTTGTTGGTTTCTTTTTGTTTTTTGTTTTTTGGTTGTTTTTTTTTTGTTTGTTTGTTTGTTTGTCCGAAACAGGGTTTCTCTGTGTAGCCCTGGCTGTCCTGGAACTTGCTCTGTAGATCAGGCTGGCCTCAAACTTACAGAGATCTGCCTGCTTCTGCCTCTGGCATGCGGGACTAAAGGTTTCTGCCACCACTGCCCAGCTTGCAGAAGGATTTTCAAAGTGGAGTCGGAGGGTACCCTGAGGAGTGATTGTCATACGATCTGACCAGGGACGGAGGAAGGATGAGACCCAGCTCCTGACCCTTCCGTAGTTATCCCGTGCTGAGAATGCAGGAGCCATGGTGGTTAGGGCTGTACGCGGCAGAGCCCAGCAGTCAGAGAGGCTGTAGCCTGCCCTAGGGACTGTCACAGCCTGCCCTAGGGACTGTCACACAGGGAACTGCAGAGACTTTTGCTCCACCGTTCCCAACATTGCTTGGGAAATGGAGTGAGGTGGTGGCGCAGTGCACACACTCAGGAGGCTGAAGCAGGAGGCTCTTGACTGAGGCTGTCAGGCTTAGTTCTGGTCCCACCCGCAGGCCTCCCTGTATTCAGGCCTTGGCTTCCCCTTTCTTTTCAAACCTGACTCCCACGATGTCCTGGTGTGACCATGTGACCTTCAGGGGACAGGCCCCTCTGCTGCTTCCACCCATCCATCACTCTTTCCTCCTGCAGATCGTCTCCTCAGCCTCCACTGACCTCCAGGACTACACTTATTACTTCGTTCCTGCACCCTGGCTCTCTGTGAAGTTACTGCGGCTGCTCCAGTGTTACCCACCCCCAGGTAAGTCCCGTGGGCTGCCAGCATCCGTGTTCCCACTTGTCCTGAGCGAGACTGTGCCTCCAGGCTCGTGGGAGGCTCTGGGTAGGAGTGGGGGGCACAGCCTGGTGCCCTGCCCCGTGCAGCCCCTGGGATGGCACAGTTCCTCCTGTCTTAGGCCCATAGCCTCCATCCTGTGGAATGAGCAGGTTAGCATGCGGCTTTCCAGAAGAGGGCCGTTGTCTCACTCTGCCCGGCAGCTGTCCTGTGCAGTTGGGGTCTGCCTAGTATCCCTCCACCACAGCAGTGAGGCACTCTGGGGACGCTCATCAGCTTTATCTCTGTTAAACTCATAATCCCTGGCACCCAAACAGTGTGCAGTGGCCTTCGTGGCTGGTGCTCAGAGTCAGTCGCTTGAGCTCCATGGGTAGCTCCTTGGGGAAAGCATGAGCGCCGTGTGGCTCTGGGACAGGCTTCTGGGTTTTCCATACTTCTGTGAGAAGCCTAAGGAACATCAGTGCAGCAGAAGGGGAAACTGGGGCTCACAGGAGTGGGGCAGAGTCAGTATGGGGTGAGTGGGAGCCCAGCCCGGGACTGCCAGGCTTGAAGGCCGCTGGGCCCCTCCATGGATGGTGAGAGCTGGAGCAGGCTGCGGTCTTTGGAGCCCACTGAGCAGAGGGCTCAGCCTCTTCCCCTCCCTCTCCCCCAGAGGACGCGGCTGTGAAAGGGCGGTTAGTGGAGTGTCTGGAGACTGTGCTCAACAAGGCCCAGGAGCCTCCCAAGTCCAAGAAGGTGCAGCACTCCAATGCCAAGAACGCCATCCTCTTTGAGACCATTAGCCTCATCATCCACTATGACAGGTGCTGTGGGCCTGAGGGGCCATTGGCCTGAGGAAGGGAGGCTGGCATCTGACCCCTGGGGCTGAGGGACAGCAAGGCCTGGGAAGAGGACAGGTGTGAAATGTCCCCTGCGGTGGCTGCAGAATGGCTGCGGCTGCGTATCTTGTTGGTTCAATCCTGTGTACTGAGGCTTGAAGTCAGAGCTGGTTTCTGCTGGCCGTATCCCCACTCTAGTGCTTCTCTCTATCTGGGCTCCTGAGGGTTCCTGGGAGGGACACAGTAGGATGCTGGTGTGGGCAGGAGTGAGGAACTGTATCCTTAGACTCACATCTCATCTCCATCTACACCTCACTTGTGCCTGCCAGTGAGCCCAACCTCCTGGTCCGCGCCTGCAACCAGCTGGGCCAGTTCCTGCAGCACCGGGAGACGAACCTGCGCTACCTGGCTCTGGAGAGCATGTGCACGCTAGCCAGCTCTGAGTTCTCTCACGAGGCTGTCAAGACCCACATTGATACAGTTATTAATGCCCTCAAGGTACAGCCCTCTGCCCCACTCAGAGAGGCCTGGTGCTTGGTGGCCCTGCAGTGGGCCCAGTCCAGCTTAGATCCCAGCTTACTCCTGCTCGCCTTTCCTCAGACGGAGCGGGATGTCAGCGTGAGGCAGCGGGCGGCTGATCTCCTGTATGCCATGTGTGACCGGAGCAATGCCAAGCAGATTGTGTCAGAGATGCTGCGGTACCTGGAGACTGCTGACTATGCCATCCGAGAGGAGATTGTGAGTCTAGAGGACAGGGCTGGGCACCTGAGTGTGAGGGAGGAGGGCTGGAGGCTGGACCTCTAGGTCTAAGGGAAGAAGACTAAGAGTTAGGAATCCTGAGGCTAAGGGAGGAGTCTGGGGAGGGAGAGCCCCTGGGTGTTACGATGGGGCCAGCCATGATCATAGATCCAGGACTGGCAGTAGTCACCCTCCCATGGGCATGATCGTCCTCTCACACATCACCACCTCCCATCGCAGGTGCTGAAGGTGGCCATCCTGGCTGAGAAGTATGCAGTGGACTACAGCTGGTATGTGGACACCATCCTCAACCTCATCCGCATCGCAGGCGACTATGTGAGCGAGGAGGTGTGGTACCGCGTGCTGCAGATCGTCACCAACCGTGATGATGTCCAGGGTTATGCTGCCAAGACAGTGTTTGAGGTTAGTGCCTTCGCTTCAACCTGTAGTGGGGCTCGGCTGCCAGTCAGGAGCAGCTGGGCAGTCGTCTGCCCCACCAGCAGGGGCCAGCTTCCTGCTCAGCTAGCCTTAGCTGAGTCACCCAAGGATGCGGGAGCTGCAGCTGTGGGACCTTCCCCGGTGTGATGTGGACACAGCATCTGTGCAGGAGAGCTGGCCCTTTCATTCCTCCCTGTGCAGTGCTCCACAGGCTCGGGTTGCAGTCAGTCATGACAGGGTGTAGACGGCTGTAGGGATGTGTGGGTAAAGTGCCTGCTGGGTAGGGCAAGAGTCTGGGTTTCAGTCCCTTTACTCATGCAGAAGCCAAAATGGGAATTCTGGTTCAGTGAGATACCCTGTCTCAAAAAATAAGGTAGGGAGTGATTGAGGGAGATGCCTGACGTCTTCTGGTCTTCGTATCCTTGCACATGGGCATGGAGTCCTCTGTGCACACATGCACACATGAAACGAGAAGTGGAAGCTACTCATGAAGTAATCAAAGATAATGCACCCCCTAGTGCCCTCCCTTTTCCAGGTAGGTCCCACCTCCCACAGTCTTTAGGACCTTCCTAAACAGTGCCAACAGCTGGGGAGCAAGCCCTAGAAGTATGGTATGTGTGGGAGATCTGTCACAGTGTAACACTGAGTCAGGCTAGTCACCTCACAACTCCCCCAGTCCTCTGCCTCCCCGTGTACACTTGCAGAGGTCACAGCGACTCTCCTGTCCTTGTTCTCACCCTGCCTTCTCTTGCTCCGTCCACAGGCCCTCCAGGCCCCAGCCTGTCATGAGAACATGGTGAAGGTCGGTGGCTACATCCTTGGGGAGTTTGGGAACTTGATTGCTGGGGACCCGCGCTCCAGGTGAGGGAGCCTCATTCTGGGGCCCTCTTAGGGATCTGGGGAAACTGTGCGGCTGCAAGCTGGGGAAAGGTGGGGTTCCTAGGAACCCTCAGCACACGACCCAGTTACCCCTTCATGAGGACACAGCCTCGTCTAGGGAGTGTGGGTGACGGGCACGTCTGCTGACGCCACCTCCTTCACAGCCCACCGGTGCAGTTCTCGCTGCTGCACTCCAAGTTCCACCTGTGCAGCGTTGCCACTCGTGCTCTGCTGCTGTCCACCTACATCAAGTTCATCAACCTCTTCCCTGAGACCAAGGCCACCATCCAAGGTGTTCTGCGTGCCGGCTCCCAGCTGCGCAATGCTGACGTGGAGCTGCAGCAGCGGGCCGTGGAGTACCTCACCCTCAGCTCCGTAGCCAGCACCGATGTTCTGGTCAGAGCCTATGCCCCAGGCCTTGGGACCACCCACCCTCTTGGGCCAGAAGTGCCCCTGACCTCCTTTCCTGCCCACAGGCTACGGTGCTAGAAGAAATGCCCCCATTTCCCGAGCGGGAGTCGTCCATCTTGGCCAAGCTGAAGCGCAAGAAGGGCCCCGGGGCAGCCAGTGCCCTGGATGACAGCCGCAGGGACACCAGCAGCAATGACATCAATGGGGGTGTGGAGCCCACCCCCAGCACTGTGGTGAGCCCAGTTATGGACCATGTGCCCAGGCTGGGTCCACTCTGCCTTGCCCTGCCTCATCTGTATCCTGTCTTGCCTTGATTGCAGTCGACCCCCTCACCCTCCGCGGACCTCTTAGGGCTGCGGGCAGCCCCTCCCCCTGCTGCACCCCCAGCTCCCGTAGGTGGGAACCTCCTGGTGGATGTCTTCTCTGACGGCCCCACTGCACAGCCCAGCCTGGGGCCCACTCCCGAGGAGGCCTTCCTCAGGTACCTCCTGTCCTTGTCCTACTCAGTCCCACCCCTTTGGTCTGGACTCTGCGGCCCCAGCTACCCTTGCTGTCCTTTCCCATAGCTGTGTCTCAGTCCACTCTCCCTTCTCTCCTTCCTCTTGCCTCTCTTTCCCTGGCCCTCTTGCTGCCTCTCTGGGATTGGCTGCCTGCCACACCTGTCTTCTCTGTCTGCTCTGGGATTGGATGGCCCAGCGAGCTGGAGCCCCCTGCCCCTGAGAGCCCCATGGCTTTGTTGGCTGACCCAACTCCAGCTGCTGAGTAAGGGGTGGCCTCTGGCTTTGGGTTGATGGATGTCCCCGGGGTGGGCTTTAGGGGTTCCTGGTGACTAGCAAATGCAGGGTTAAAAAGCAGTGAAAGCTGGGGTTCTTGGGAGATCCCTCTGCCGGGGTCCCCCTCCCATAACTGAGGGTCTCAGGGGAAGTTTGGCCTGTAGGTTCTGGGTAGTCTCCTTCCAAGAGAGCGTTTCCTGTGCCTCTCTCCTCCACCCCCAGGCATCACCCTTCTTCCTCTCCCCCAGCCCAGGTCCTGAGGACATAGGCCCTCCCATTCCAGAAGCAGACGAGCTGTTGAATAAGTGAGTTCTGGGAGAGATGGGCAGGGGAGCGGGGACAGGTGGGGAACACAGGAGTCCTCCCATTCTGACTCCCACCACCCTGCCTAGGTTCGTGTGTAAGAACAGTGGGGTCTTGTTTGAGAACCAGCTGCTGCAGATTGGAGTCAAGTCTGAGTTCCGGCAGAACCTGGGTGTGTCCTGGTGGCCCAGAGGTGGAATGGGGGTGCTGGGGAAGGGTGGGGTTGTTGGCCATACCCCCTGGCTGGGCTGGTGGCAGGGTATGGGCTCAGAGGAGCTTGGATGGAGCCCTCACCCACCCGCTGCAGGCCGCATGTATCTCTTCTATGGCAACAAGACTTCTGTGCAGTTCCAGAACTTCTTGCCCACCGTGGTCCACCCTGGGGACCTCCAGACTCATATCCTGTGTTCTTGTGCCCCATCCCATCCCTGTAGGCCCCTGGGAAACAGACTCACCAGGTCCATACTTGCTCAGCCCCTCCCTCTGAGTTAGGCACATGTCACTTGTACAACTATGCATAGCGGGTAGACCTCTTTATTCTGGCACAGGTGGCAGTAAGCCAGTATGCAGGACGTATGTATGACTTCCAGCGCACCAGGTACCCTGCCCGGCACCTTACTTGTGCCAGTCGGTTCCTTTTGGGGCTCCTACACTCGGGTTAGCCAGAGATGCCTAGTGCTGGCCTGCACTCCGTCAGCTGAGTGACTCTCCCAACCTCTCTCTCTGCTTATGAAGACCTTGTGTTGTTTTGAAACTTTAATATTGCCCGGGCTGACCTCCACTCACTCCAGACTGGGCCGGCTTTGAGTTGAGGCGAGTCTTGTGTCCCTGCCTCCCAAGCGCTGAGTGTAGGTGTGCAGCAGTGAGCCTGGCTGGCTTCCTCAGCCTTTGTGGAGGAGCAGTTGGGATGGCCTGGACTGTGTATGGCAGAGCCAGGCCCCCTTTCCCTTATATTGGCTTCATTCCGAATGTGTGAGACTAACTAGCCCTGCCCCCTTTGCTTCGTTCACCAACCTTTCCAGAGCCCAGGGTAGACAGCTCTGTCAGAAGTCGGGCAGAGTAGGTGAGTGCAGATACCAGCCCCATACCCTAGAAGTCAGGCTGCATACAGATGGTGACAGTAATTGCTTCCATCTGGGTGCATGACCGCTACTAACACAGACATGTAGTGGTGCGGATGCTTTCATCCATGCCTCAGGACACTTCCATGTACCTAGTTTGCACTGCAGGCTAAAAATCCCAGCTTGGGGCTGGTGAGATGGCTCAGCAGGTAAGAGCACCCGACTGCTCTTCCGAAGGTCCTGAGTTCAAATTCCAGCAACCACATGGTGGCTCACAACCACCGTAACAAGATCTGACTCCCTCTTCTGAAGTGTCTGAAGACAGCTACAGTGTACTTACATATAATAAATAAATAAATCTTAAAAAAAAA
>NC_034590.1:17563384-17594095 GCF_900095145.1 Mus pahari | reverse complement strand
AAAAACCAAAAAAAAAAAAAAAAAAAAAAAAAAAAAAACCCTCAGTTGTGCCACCGCTGTCTCTGGCTTCCTTGACTATGAGGCCACAGCTGGCGGTGCAGACGAAGCGTGTGGCGGCACAAGTGGACGGTGGTGCACAGGTGCAGCAAGTACTCAACATTGAGTGTCTGCGAGACTTCCTGACGCCGCCACTACTGTCAGTGCGCTTCAGGTAAGTGCGAGCAACACCGTGTGGGCTGTGGGGCAGTGAGGCAGGGTCTTCAGGGATGGGGCCTGGCTGAGTTGCTCCTCATCTGCCCAGGTACGGTGGCACCGCCCAGTCCCTCACTCTGAAGCTCCCAGTGACCATCAACAAATTCTTCCAGCCCACAGAGATGGCGGCCCAAGACTTTTTCCAGCGCTGGAAGCAGCTGAGCCTGTGAGGGGCGGGGCTGAGGGGTGGGCGGGGCTGAGGGGCGGGGCCTCAGGTGCCTGACAGTGCTTTCAACCTCCCAGCCCCCTGCAGGAGGCACAGAAAATCTTCAAAGCCAACCACCCGATGGATGCTGAAGTTACTAAAGCCAAGGTGAGAGGTGTTTACGGGGTGCTGGCCTCTGGACGGACCAGTTCTCACCCCTGAGGGTTTAGCCTGCAGTAGGCTGGCGGCTTCTCAGCTCTGCTTCCCTAATACCCACGCTGTTGTAGCTTCTGGGGTTTGGCTCTGCTCTTCTGGACAATGTGGATCCCAACCCTGAGAACTTTGTGGGTGCTGGAATCATCCAGACGAAGGCCCTGCAGGTGGGGTGTCTGCTTCGGCTGGAGCCCAATGCCCAGGCCCAAGTGAGTGCTGAGGGCGGGCCTCCCTGTGACCCCGCCTTCCCTGCGCCCAGCCCTCCTTCCTGTGCCTCTCATTGTCTTCTCTGTCTTCCTTTACCTACCTTACCCCTCTGACTTTGTACCCCTTGTTGGGCTCTCTCCTCTCCGCACAGATGTACCGTCTAACCCTGCGCACCAGCAAAGAGCCTGTCTCCCGTCACTTGTGTGAGCTGCTGGCCCAGCAGTTCTGAGCCCTGGACTTGCCCTGGGATATGGCCAGTGCCAGGCAGCCCTGGGATGGAGGCAGCTGTGGTGGAGGGGGACAGCGAGGGGCCCTCCAGTGGCGACAGCAAAGAGCCCAGGGTGGGGGCGCCTGGGAGCTCCCTCTGGCCTTTTGTATTTTATTTTTGTTCATCTGCTGCTGTTTACATTCTGGGGGGGTCAAGGGAAGCACCCTCCCTCCCTTGTCCCCCGAAGCACAGAGGGGAGAGGGGCCGAGGAAGTAGGTACCTCTTCCCCCTCCCCGCCCCCGTCACCCTCCCCCTTCCTCCCTTTCCCCATCCAGGGGCCGTGTATTATTGTGAGCGAATAAACAGAGAGACGCTAATATTACCCCAGCTATTGACTGCCCACCCTGAGTGATCAGAGGAGCGGGGTGAGGGATTGCAGGGTGCGGGTGGCCAGAGTCCGCAGCCCGTGGGTGGGGGTCTGAGGGGACAGCAGCAGCAGCAGCAGCCGGAGCCCTAGCTGCACAGCCACCAGCTGCCACCCCATGCCTGGCCCTAGCACGAGGTAGCAGGCTCTGGGCGTCTGGGCTGAGTGGACTGTATCCTCGTGTTTCTCTGCAGGCCCTGGTTCTGAGGGAAGACAGAGAGGACTGTGTTGAGCAGCACAGCCTCCTCATTGGGCCCGGTACCTCTCAGCCCGGCCCGATCCTTCACAGTAACTCCCAGATCAGCCGCTTCCCACCTAGCCTTGCTGTCTTCCTATGACCTACGTGTGTACTCACACACCTAACGTGCCCTCAGCACTGGGGTCACCCTCCTGAGGATCACTCCCTACCCTCGAGTGCAAGCCTCCAGATTTGCACGCTTGTGAGGTCTTTAGCTGGGCACCATTAGGTCCCTGCCTGTGTCTCTTGGGGCCTTGGGGACCTGGGACAACTTCCCAATGTGGAGTCTGCAGGCTCCTCACTTGCCTCAGCTTGAGCAAGGCTCTGCCCCGGCACTGTGGAGGGTGACAGGAGTGGCTGCCCGAGTGCTGCCACCTAGCATTGGTCACGGTTAGGGTCGCTGGAACTGACAAGCCTAGGAGGCTGCAGCAGTTAGTTCTCAGGTCTCTGAAGTGCTCGATAGCCCAAGCTGGCCTCAAACTCCTGGCCATTCTCCCTTGGCCACAGTAGGGTTGACATTCCAGGCGTGGGACAAAATGCCCAGCCTGTGCTTACTGTAAAACCACTGGCTGGAGAAGAAGTCCGGGATTTAGGAAGATTGACAGGGGCAACTCAGGCATGTGGTGGGGTCTCTGCTACAGGGTGTGCATGCCGTGTGGGAGGCATGCCCACCACTCACCTGGAGGGAAGTGGGTGGTGGCCATCAGCGTGTAGAAGTTTCTAAGGAGGCGCCTGCGCTGCTCAGGGGAAGGCTCTAGAGAAGAGGGAACACCTTGACTAGGCGGCCTCTGGCTCACTCACGGCCTCCCCACTCACTGCTTCCCCACGCACCTTTATCCTTCGAAGGCTCCACAGTAAAGAGGCAGCGTCTCAGTTCCAAGTGGAGTAACAACAGACTGGGGGAAAGCACTGTCAGGGAACCGGCAGAGCAAATGGCCTTCCCGGCCCTGGGCACAACCATCGAGCCTTACCCAAGAATATCGCTGTGCAGCGGGAACCCTTCGGGGAGCGCCCTAGGGCCTAGTGGCAGGCAGGCCCGTAGGGGCTCCAGCAGAGGCTGCCACCAGCGTTCCAGCAACTACGGGGGCGAGATGGGGAGCGAGGTCAGGGCTGGTCCCTAGTGGCGCTTGGTTGGCCAGGGCCTGCATGCAGCGGGTGGCACTCGTGGAGGGGATGTGCAGGGGCAGCACAGCAACTGTCCGCCTCACCTGTGGGTCCAGCTGGCCCAGGGGCGGGCGCGGCCCACACAGCAGACACAGCTCCAGTCCCCGCAGCAGTGTCAAGGTCAACAACCTGTGTGGGACCTGTAGTGGGGGCATAATATAGGGCTAAGCATGGCTCCACCCTGCTGGAAGCCCCACCCTGGTCCCGCCCACTCACCGTGGGGCTCCCGTGGGGCAGATACACCGGGTAGTCACGAGCTGCTTGTGGTGGCAAGGACCCCACCAGCCAGGGGAGCAGTACAGCTTCAGGCATGCTTAGGCGCCACCAGCCCTCCGTCGCCGCCACCACTCGGCCCGATACAAGCAGGCTGACAAAGGCCGTGCCAGTGGCCTCCGCGAACCCTGAGAGGGTTTCCTGGTGAAAAGGTCAGACTAGATGTCATAGCGCAAGGAGGGACCTTCCCGGCTAGGCAGGGAGGGGAAGAGCAGCCATGAGACCAGAGACACCCCAGCATGCAAGGCTCCTGTTTCACACCCTCTCTGTGAACAAGAATGCTTTAACCTTTCTGATCAGTCAGCATTCTCAATTCTCCATACACTTATTTTATCTGTCTGCTTCTTAAAATTTATTTCTCCTTCAGTTATGGGGCTGCTCCTGCCAAGTCATACTGAATTTTTGAGTCATGAGCTACCTAGGCCAGCCAGGCATACTCTTCCCCAGCCTCCAGAGTAGCTGGGGTGACAGGCCTGCACCAGGAGGCCCTGCGATGCCAATAGTTTTAACAGCAACATCTACAACTTGCTAAGAAGGCACAGTCCTGCCCTATGGAAGCTCCGAGGTCAGGACACACTGCCAGGAGAGGCATAACTTTAGGAAAGGACGATTGGGCAGGCGTGGTGGAGCACGCCTTTAATCCCAGCACTCAGAGGCAAAGACCGGTGGATGTTTGTAAGTTGGAGGTCCACCTGGTCTACAGAGAGAGTCCCAAGACAGCCTGGGAGCCCTGTCTTAGTGTGGGGTGGGGCGGATTTGCCATGACAGGGCTCCCTGGAAGGCAGGAAGGCAGTGCACGACAGGAGGCTAACAGTGTACCCTGGTGAGAAAGAGTTCCAGGTAAAACTTGATTCCAGGATGATAAGAGGGGGTTAGGACAATGTCCAGAGGGAGAAAACAAAGGAAGGCTGAGCAGAACCATGGGGACACAGTTGTTTCTCTAGCTGCCCCAATACCTGGATGGCAGACCCCTCTGGAGGAGTGACACAGTCCACACACTGGGTCAGGTCTCCGATGAGCTCTGAGTTCCCCAGGAAACTGTCAATGAGACAGTAGCTGGCCTGGTAGAGGAAAAAGGAGGACCCACGTGGGCCAGATCAGTCCAGAAAAAAACTGGGGCCAGCTCCAGGGTCAAACAAGCTAGCTCTCCAAGAACCCATGGGCCCATGCTTTCCCTGTGCATACTGGGAATTGTAGTTCCTGACAGACCGGCACGCCGGAGGGATCCTAACTGCATTCACATCCCACAGCCTCACCCTCAATTCTTTCTTCAGTCTTTCTACATTCCGGATAGTGGTCAGTTCCTCGAGTCCCACGACGAGAACCTAGAAGAGTCACATAGGATAGCGGGGTCCTCAATAGGATCTAGTCAGAGAGAGGACAGGATCTGGATGGGTGTTGAGGGGCAGGCCAGGTCGGGCTCCTGGACTCCCAGGTGTGCGGGAAGAGGGCTGAGGTCTGGATGCCTGGGTGTGAGAAAAAATGCAGGGGTCTGGACCAGGGAGAAGAGGCTGGGGTGCAGCTCTCTTGAGTTTTGGAAAAGAAAGGGCCCAGTCTCACCATGGCCCCAAACACCATGTGGAGCATTCTTTCCAGCCTCAGCTCAGAGGTGCCCTCCTCAGATGACAGAACAATGAGGGTGATACTGTGGGGAGGAAAGAAGAGAAGCAAGCCGGAGGTCAGGCCTGGGGAACGGAGCCAAGCGCTTCAGCGTCTCCCAGCTACTCCTGCTGCTGGCTACATCCTGACGGGAACGCAGGGAACTGAGAGGGTGAGTAGCTTATCAAAGATTCCCACAGCCAGGTCACCACTGGCAGGACTCTGGGGTCACCTAAGCCAGGGACCACTGCCCAGATCTTGTTCCCTTGCGCCCGCCAAGGGACCTGTCATGGAAGTTCTTCCACACTACGGTTGTGTCTTCCGTTCTTGCAGAGTTCAGTTGCACATCCAGATTCTGGCCGAACATGTGGACTCCATTGAGAGAGCCGATGACAGAGAAAGGAAGCTGAAGAGTGGGGAAGCATTGAGACCCCACTGTCCCACTTTGCCGTCTCCCCATATCCACCCCCAAGTTCTTCAGGAAACCAGGCTTATTAGTCCCCTTATTAGGCCCCGAGCACGGTATGCCATCCCAGCTTCCCAAACCCCTTATTGACGCAGGAGTCGAATGCCCCCACCTGTTGACGGGAGGGGGCGCCGCCGCTGCTACTCCGACAGAACAGGGGAACCCCGCTAGAGGCTGCGAGGCACAGCAGATGCACCGCGCTTCCTGGCCCCTCATCCCCCATCTGGAAGCCCGCACCCGACAAGTCACCCCCCAGGAGACTCTCGGGGTGGATCTGGGAGCGTGCGGGTAGTCAAAGTAAGTCGGCCTGCCGTTTGGCGCCGCCAGAGGGCGAGAAGCCGGATGGCCAAACTCCTGCCTTCATCAACTCAGCCCCTCCAACAGGATTCTTCTCCCGCTCCGGCCGGAAGTCATCATGACCCTGACAAAGATGGCGACAAGTACCGCTTGCCAAGCGTTCAAGTTGTTCCCGGACAGCTTCACATCTTTTGTATAACGAGAATGAAGAACCTAGTTTGAAGATGGTGGTGGTGCTAAGGTGTTGCCCGCAAACCTTCTTGTGTGCTGTAATAATTCACGTGTTAATTTTTTTTTTTTTTTTTTTTTTTTTGGTAAACAACTGGTTGAAGACGGAGACAGTGCTAAGGCACTGCCTGGCAACGTCAGCGTGGCTTTTTCATTCCATGGTGGGAAATACCCTGCCCCAGTCAAAGATGGCGGTATGCGCAGGCGTTGCCTAGCAACCACCATTCACAATCATTTCTGTTTCAAACCTCTGACCCGCTGTGCCACCGTCTCCCTCTCATTTTTTCAGAATGGTTTGATCCAGGCACTGTTGCCTAGTAACCACCAAATGAGATGGTTGTTCTTGTTATTAGTGAAAGGCAGAAGAAAAGAGAACCTTTTCCAAAATCATGAAAACCACATAATTTCTGTAACGAATTAATGCCTGTGATGGTGTATCGTGTCGAAAGGTAAAACGGAAAACTTCGTTCCGTGCAACAATAGAAGTTAGCACCGAGGTACCAGGACAGATTTCCACAGATATGATCACTGTATTATCACTTCCAAAGCTTTCTTCCAAAGGATGGCTAGGAGCCAGTGAGATGGCTCAGCGCATCCCAGGGTTTGCCATGAAGACCTGAGAAGCCTTTAACCCCTGGAATCTTCACTGTAGAATAGAGAACTCACTCCACAAAGCTGACCTCTGAGTTCCAGGCTAGCCTGGTGTACAGAGTGAGTTGCAGGACAGCCAGGGCTACACAGAGAAACCCTGTCTTGAAAAAACAAAAAACAAAAAATTTTATTTCCTAGTTTTAAATAGTACGGCTACAGCTTCATTTCTTTATTTTTTTTCTATTTTTCTTTTTTATGTTTTTATTTTCTACTTTCTGTGGGAGTTGTAGCCTGTGGGACAGGTTGGCCTGGAACTCAGGACAGCTGTTTGGCCTGGAATAGCAAACACCAGCCACTTTCTTTCTCTTTGCTTTCCTTTCTTTCTCTTTTTTGTTTGCTTGTTGTTGTTTAGTGTTTTGTTTTGTTTTGTTTTTTGGTTTTTCGAGACAGGGTTTCTCTGTGTAGTCCTGGCTGTCCTGGAACTCACTCTGTAGACCAGGCTAGCCTCGAACTCAGAAATCCACCTGCCTCTGCCTCCCAAGTGCAGTTCACTGTAGCTGTACAGATAGTTGTGAGCCATCATGTGGTTGGTAGGAATTGAATTCAGAACCTTTGCTCGCTCCGGTCCTGCTCTGGTCCTGCTCACTCCGGCCCAAAGATTTATTATTATTATTATATCTAAGTACATTGCAGCTGTCTTCAGACACACCGGAAGAGGGCATCAGATCTTATTACAAGTGGTTGTGAGCCACCATGTGGTTGCTGAACTCAGGACCTTTGGAAGAGCAGTCAGTGCTTTTAACAGCTGAGCCAGCTCTCCAGCCCCCATCTCAGCCCTTCTAATGTCTTTTTTATCCTCAATTTTTATTTTTATTTTTTTCTTTTTTGGTTTTTCTTTTTTTTTTTTTAAAGATTTATTTATTTATTATATGTAAGTACACTGTAGCTGTCTTCAGACACTCCAAACGAGGGCATCAGATTTCTTTATGGATGGTTGTGAGCCACCATGTGGTTGCTGGGATTTGAACTCAGGACCTTTGGAAGAGCAGTTGGCACTCGTAACCACTAAGCCATCTTGCCAGCCCCCATTTTTTTGGTTTTTCAAGACAGGGTTTCTCTGTGTAGCCTTGGCTGTCCTGGAACTCACTCTGTAGACCAGGCTGGCCTCAAACTCAGAAATCTGCCTGCCTCTGCCTCCCAAGAGCTGGTATTAAAGGCATGTGCCACCATGCCCGGCATCCTCAATTTTTATAAGTGCAAGGAATTGAACAATTTTTCCACTCACAGATATTAGATTTCTCCTTGTGTATTTTATTTTATTTTATTTTTTAAAGATTTATTTATTTATTATATGTAAGTACACTGTAGCTGTCTTCAAACACTCCAGAAGAGGGCGTTATGATCTCATTATGGATGGTTGTGAGCCACCATGTGGTCGCTGGGATTTGAACTCAGGACCTTCGGAAGCCCAGTCGGGTGCTCTTATCTGCTGAGCCATCTCACTAGCCCTCCTTGTGTATTTTAAATGATACAATAAACAAAAGAATTTTTTTGAGACAAAATCGTGCTGCTGTGTAGCCCAGGCTGGACTTGGTTCTTATGTTCAGTTCTCCCCAGTGTTGTCATTGCCATACACTGCTGATTCTGTAAACCCTGAGTTAGCAGTTTTAGCTGCTTGATTACTGTATGTTTGAGAGCAATTGCTTTATTCAACTAAATAATTTAAATAACTTGTTTATTTTTATTTTATGTACATTGGTGTCTTGCCTTAATGGATGTCTATATATGAGGGTGTTGGATACCCTGGAACTGGAGTTGAATCGCCTTGTGGTTGCTAGGACTTGAACAGCAGTGCTCTTAGCTGCTGTCTCTCTAGAGCTTACAAAACAATATTTTATTTTTAATTTTTTTTAAGATTTATTTATTTATTATATGTAAGTACACTGTAGCTATCTTCAGACACTCCAGAAGAGGGAGACAGATCTTGTTCTGAATGGTTATGAGCCACCATGTGGTTGCTGGGATTTGAACTCTGGACCTTCAGAAGAGCAGTCAGGTGCTCTTACCCACTGAGCCATCTCACCAGCCCACAAAACAATATTTTAAAGTAACTGTTTTGGGGCTGGAGAGATGACTCAGCAGTTAAGAGCACTGACTGCTGAGTTCAAATCCCAGCAACCACATGGTGGCTCACAGCCATCTGTAATGAGATCTGATTCCCTCTTCTGGTGTGTCTGAAGACAGCGACAGTACTCATATAAATAAAATAAATAAATCTTAAAGTAAATTTTTTGGATGTTGTTTTTATTCTGGATTTTATTTCCTGTAGTTTCTCAGGAATAATTAACAAATGTACTCTGTATATGGAAGAAACAGATGCATAGAATAATTTTAAAACGTATGCATGATTACACAGTCCCTTAAGGCCAGCCTGGCCTACTCTCCCCTATCTCCCACTAAGTACACAAATAAACAGATAGATAGACAGATAAATGAAACCTCAAAAGTTCTATGCATGCTTTTAGTTCCAGCACTTGGCAGACAGACACCGGAGCATTTTTTGAGTTCACAGCCAGCCTGTTTTATAGTGAGCGTCAGGACAGCTAGGGTTACACAGAAAAACTTTGAAAAGAAAACAAAGCAAAACAAAATTCAAGTGGAAAATTGTGGTTTATGGGTTAGCATTGGGTTAAAAAAGCTTGTTCACGCCAGTGCCAGTGGTTGGGTGGCCTGTGCCATGAATCCCAGAACTCCAGAGGTAGAGGCAGGCAGATCTCTGAGTTGTGGGAGGCTCCACAAATTTACAGGACAGCCAAGGCTAACACAGAGAAAGCCTGCCTTGGGAATGGCGGGTGGGGAAGAGACACCAAAAACCAAGTTCTGGGGCAATGTCTCAGTTGCTAACCTGCTTGCACATCAGATCCCCACCACCTACGTTTTAAAAAATCGCTTTTGTCCTTTTTTTTTTTTTTTTAAATCTTATTTTGTTTTTCGAGACAGGGTTTCTCTGTGCAGCCCTGTCTGTCCTGGAACTCACTCTGTAGACTGGGACTGCAACTCAGTCCCACTTGCATCTGCTGTGGACTGGAATTTAAGGCGTGCGACATTGCGGCTTTGTATTTTTCTACATTAGTACGGTTTATTTAGTAAATTTCTGTCCACACATAATTTGGCAGATCATTTTATATTCATTTTGGCTTATGCCGTTAGCTACAATGCTGAGACTCAGTTTCCTCGACTATACCACACTTACTATTACACTGTTTTTATATATTTAGTATTATTTTTTATTATTATTGTTTTTCTTCTTTTCTTTTCTTTTTCTTTTTTCTTTTTTAAATAAGGAATGTATTTTCTTTGAGTCTGTTTCTGGCTTCTTTCCCAGAAAACAGAGATTAGGTGTTGCCTAGCAACCTCCACTTAAATTGGAATTCCCCTCTTTCCCAGCAAAAACAACTGCCTCGCTTCCAAGTCCTGGGCAACTTTACAGTGTTGCCTAGCAACGTCGTTTCCGATGTTGTGATTGGACCACTCTCTTTCACCGGTCAGAAAGAGCAGAATTTATTAACTTAATCTCTGTGTGAGACCACAACGGAGGAGTACGCGTTGCCTAGCAACCGGATTCCCGACCCTCCCTCTAGCCCGGAGTCGGAAACTAGATTTCGACTCCAAGATGGCGGCCGGATGTGCCGTTTTTCGATTTATTTCGTGCTTGATGTGGTGCGCAAAAGTTTGCTCGATTTCAAGAGGCCCTTAAAGGGGGCTCGTTGTGCCCATTCTGAGAGTTTCGTGTGGTTGGCATGCCCCAGGGTAGAGATAAAACCACGGCTCGCAGGATGCCCCGCACAAACATGGCCGTATCAGCCTCAGCAGAAGCTGCCAGACGTCCGGCGGGGGTGCGCGCACCGCGCAAGCGCACTTCTGTTCGTCCCGGGACGGCGACGGCGTCGGCGGCGCTGGCGTCGGCGGCGCGGGGCATGGTCCCCGGATCCGAAGGCCCGGCGCGGGCCGGGGGCCTGGTCGCCGATGTGGTGTTTGTGATCGAGGGGACAGCCAACCTGGGGCCGTACTTCGAGGAGCTGCGCAAGCACTACCTGCTGCCCGCCATAGAGTGAGTGAGAGCCCTCGTCGCCTCCCGCCGCCCTAGCTAACCTAAAGCTCGTGCCGACCCCGCCTCCCCTCCGTCTTTGCAGGTACTTCAACGGGGGACCCCCTGCGGAGACGGACTTTGGGGGAGACGTGAGTGCGCGGCCGAGTCACGGGAAGGGAGCCGGTAGACCCCTGTGTCTGAGGGAGGGAAGATGGGGTCCTTAGTCTTGGGTTTGAGAGAAGAGGGGCTCACAGTTTATTTCGAAAATGATCTGAAGTTGGGATGGCCTGTTTCCTGCCAGAGATACCAGTTGTAAAGTTCTTCTGTCCTGTCTTCCCAGTATGGTGGAACCCAGTACAGCCTTGTGGTGTTCAACACAGTGGACTGCGCTCCAGAGTCCTATGTACAGTGTCACGCACCTACCAGCAGTGCCTATGAATTTGTCACCTGGCTCGATGGCATCAAGTGAGCTTTGCCTTCATTTGGGGCAGGATGGGGACCCCCAAGAAAGACTGTGGGCATGGTGGCCTGTGGTTGAATAATGCCCCGCCCTCAGCAGAACTCAGCGTGGGTCCCCACAGTCTGTGCCCGAGTGTGCAGTCCTGGCAGCTTCCTCTTCGCTCTTCCTCTCTACTTGTCTGTCTCTTCCAGAGGAGTCTGCAGGATGGGTCTGGGCCTGAGAGCTCCTTATGTGGTTGGGTCACAGTTTACACTGTAGCCTTTTTGTTTTGGTTTCTCTGTGTAGCCCTGGCTGTCCTGGAACTCACTCTGTAGACCAGGCTGGCCTCGAACTCAGAAATCCACCTGCCTCTGCCTTCCAAGTGCTGGGATTAAAGGCGTGCACCACCACACCCGGCACAGTGTAGCCTTGAATTGCTGATCCGACTGCTTCTACTTTCTGGTTGCTGGGATTACAGATGCCTGCCTCCATGGCCAGAACCAGGCAGCCTGTAGTAGAGTCATGACTCCTTCCCAGATAACTCTCCGACTGCCGGGTCCCAGGGTCCTTTGTGCTGCCTGCTTCGTATTTGTTCTCTGTGCTCTTGGATGTCTGTTGCTGTATAGCGTAGAACGGGGGGTTTCCCCGCTCCCACCCCCTTTTCAAGGATTTCAGAGTGCACAGTTGCTCCTTGTGATGCCATGTGTATGTCAGGAACTCAGGAGAATAAGTGGGGCCATGTGTGTTTGGTCTCCCAGGGCTGTGTTCATCCACTCCCTGGCATGCCTGAAAGAGCCACGGCCATGAGGCCGGGATGGCTGTGGTGGCTGTTCTGCGGCTGTGGACAGAGCCTTAGTTCCTTGCTGGCTGTTTGCTGTCATGCCCTGGCATATGGCAGAGTGATGCCCAGACTGGCAGCTGGCTCTGCTCAGAGTGAATGAGTGAACCCAGGGGGCAAAGAGGAAGCCACCAGGCTTTTTGATGACCAAGTGACACCCCATCACTTTTGTCACCACTTATTTGGTAGTTGAGTCTGTCCTGTTCCAGATAAGAATGGATGACCAGTGGGATCCCTGGGGGACAGACCACCAGAGCCCGGTCGGGTGCTGCTGCCCAGCACACAGTAAGCAGTGCTGAGTGCCTGCAGTTAATGCTTGCCCTGTTCCTGTTCTTGGTTTGCAAATGGGTAACTGTAGACTGGTGGGTCGCTGGTGCTAATCTCTCCATGTGGATTCCACAGGCTGGTTGTGATCAAGGTTCATTTAGTGGTGCCGATCTAGATCCTGCTTTGATGAAGCAGGTGTGTGTTGAATGTCTGCTGTGTTCCAGGTGTGTGTGTGTGTGTGTGTGTGTGTGTGTGTGTGTGTGTAAGTGACTTGGTAGGTGGCATGGAAGGCTGTCCTGTGCACTGCGCCACCCCCTCCCGGAAGTTGTTAAGATTAGAGTTAGTATAAAGTAAGCCTCCCCATCCTTGACATTGTTGACGGGGCAGGATTTTTCGTAAAACACGGGTTTTTCTTCCTGCTACATTAGATGATTGTAGATTTTTCTGTACAACGAGCATATGAAAAAGCCTCCAGCCGGGCGTGGTGGCACATGCCTTTAATCCCAGCACTTGGGAGGCAGAGGCAGGCGGATTTCTGAGTTCGAGGCCAGTCTGGTCTACAGAGTGAGTTCCAGGACAGCCAGGGCTATACAGAGAAACCCTGTCTCGAAAAACCAAAAAAAAAAGAAAAAGCCTCCAGTTCCTGAAATACAGGGTGTTCCAAGAAAAACGTCCATAAATGTTTTTAAAACAGATTTTTTTTTTTTATTTAATGTGTAAGAGGTTTTGCCTATATGCATGTGTATGCAACACTAGTGCCTGGTGCTCTTTGAGACCAAAAGAGGCCATCAGACCCTCTGGAACTGGAGTTACACTGTGTCATGGAGGTGTTGGGACTGCAGCCTGGATCCCCCGGAAGAGCAGCCAGCGCTCTGAACACTGCTTCATTTCTAGGCCCCCAGTCCAGTTTAAACACCTGACAGTGTCTTGTCAGGTTTTCTAGGCTAGCCACACAGTCCTTTCCATCCCCCTGCCTCAGCCTCGCCAGTGCTGGGTTTTCTTGTTGGAGCTGCTATACCTAGCTTGGATTATATAAATCTTTTATTTTATTTTTTTGTTTTGTTTGTTTGTTTTTGGTGTTTTTTTCGAGACAGGGTTTCTCTGTNTAGCCNTNNCTNTCCTGGAACTNACTCTGNAGACCAGGCTGGCCTCGAACTCAGAAATCCACCTGCCTCTGCCTCCCGAGTGCTGGGATTAAAGGCGTGCCACCACGCCCGGCGTCTTATTTTATTTTTTAACCCACTCATCTCTCTGTCCCCTCATATCCACCCACGACACTTGCAACTTCCCTTCCAAAATAAATAAACCAGTGTATTGATGATTTTTGTCTGCAAGTATGTCTGTGTGAGGGTGCCAGACTCGGTAACTGGAGTTAACAGACAGTTCTGAGCTGCCTGCTGCTCTGGAAGCCGAGCAGCCAGTGCTCCTAACCAGGGAGCCATCTCTCCAGATCCCGAACTAGATTATTGTTTGTTGGGAGGCCTGTCCTGGGTGCTGAGCCACCTCCTGACCCTGGGAGAATGGCTAACAGCCTCCAACGGCATCCCTAGAAAGTTGTCTTCAGGCGTTGTCAAGTGTCGATGTCAGTTTCGTTGATGGAGGAACCCCCATCTGGAGTTCTGGGAAGCCCCAAGGCCCTCATTGCTGCACATCAGGGTTGGTGCATACGAGGCTTCCACCACATTTGGTCAGATGTGAGGAATCTTCTGTGACTTTTCTTATCAGCCAGTTGTCCTCTTTTTCTGTGAACCATGAGTGATGGCTACGGGGAACAGCTTCAGCCAGACTTCAGTGGTACTGACGGTGGGAAAGGCTGGACAGGACACTGTGGCTCCCACTTCTGCACTTAGAATCCTTTAAACACGAGTGCCCCATTTTAGAGGCCTCTGCTGCTGCTTGGCATTTCAGCATCATTTAACTCTCCCAGGATTGCAGTGTTGCTCAGGGTCTGTGACTCATGTCCAAGATGTTCTGGGCAGGGCAGGAATGGGAGTGACCGTGGCCGGGCTGGTCCCTGCTTGGTAAATCTCACCTGCTGTTGATGGTGCTGGGAGATAGGGTGGGGTGTGCAGGACAGTTAAGAAGTGGTAGTGCTACTAAGGAGTAGGCTTCTGATGTTACATCTCCCTTCTGCCAGGAGCTGTTCTTGAGTCACAGGTAGTGGCCTTGAGTCAGGAAGAACAGGGTGTCCGTGTCACAGCCCTTGGCTGACTGTCCGTTTATTCAGTCATGAAGGTGTGCGGCACAAATGCTTAGTGGTCATGAGGTGCAGACGCTGTCCTGGCCCCTGTGGAGCTGCTGGTCACACTCACCGTGCCCTGGGCCTCTGGGGCAGGGTGTAATGATGGGCAAAGGCAGCTGAATTACTTGGGAGCTCTTTTGTGTGTGTGTGTGTGTGTGTGTGTGTGTGTGTGTGTGTGTGTGTGTGAATTCTCTACTTCCCTCCCTGCAAGAGTTGGCTGATTTTGCACTGGAAGTTCTAAGGTTCGGACTCGGGTCATCAGGCTCAGCAGCTCTGTTTTTATCTTGCTGGGAGCCTTGTGTTGGAAGGTTCAGTGTGTTATCACTCATTTGCTATCTGTGTTGGGGGGCTAAGCAACCACTGTGCAGTGAGCTGTAGGCTGGAAAACCAACCAGGCTGGCTCCACACCTCTTCGCCTCTCCAGGACAGGCTGTGCCACCACCCAGGGTTTTGGTTGTTGTTGGGTTTTTTTGTTTGTTTTTAATTTACGTTATGATTGTTTTGTTTGTGTGTGTGCCGAGTACCTGGTCTCAGAGACATTGTTATTTCTGACTTCTGTATGAGATTCTCTGGATCCGGAGTTAAAGATGGTTGTGAGCTACTGTGTAGTAGTTGAACCTGGGTTCTCTGAAGGAGTAGCTGGTGCTGTTAAACTGTTGAGCCATGTATAGACCCAGCAATCAGGTTTTGAATTGGAGGTTTCGGGTGGTGGGCTTCCCGGAGGAGGGCAAGCTGGGCACATGTCAGGATGGATGAGCTGGGTTTTCACCTCGTCCAGAATGTAGTAGCTTTGGGGGAGTCTAGGCAGACATATGTGCATCAGCCACTCTGCAAACCAGTCAGGCAGAGGACAGGGACAGGAGGGTAGGCCCAGCTAACAGCTTTGCTGGCTGGACAGTCATTTTATTCATTTACCAGTTTTTTTCTACCATACGCCTCTTATGGGCCAGACAGGTGGGCCAGTCTGGGAACAAGAAATGAGAGGCCCAGACCCTGTCCCTGTCTGTAGGGAAAATGAGACATGAGGCTGTCACATTTTAGCAGTGTGTGGCTATGGCGGCCATACAAGTCCACACAGAGATTGTAGCATCAGTTGTGCTGGAACAAAGGCCTTTCCCAGGATACCATGCAGAGGGACACTGTGGGTGGGTTCCTAGGTTGCCATGGACAAGTACCAGAAACCAGGTTCAAAAACAGTATGGCGGCTGCAATTCCAGGGTCACAGTGCTGACTGAGTGGGAAGGGCCTGAAACTCTGGGGAAAGGCTCCTCCCCGACCTCTCCAGCTGCGAGTGGCCCGGGAGCTCTGTGGCTTGACCTTCCTGTGGCCTGTCCACATCTGCTTGCCACCTTCCCCCTTTTCATGGACTTGGAGGTGTCTGTGGATTGGGGTCCTGTACTTCCTCTCTCTTCCCGCTTATACATTACTTGTCTAGAGCCTGTTTCTAGGAAGCTGACACTGGGCTCCCGGGTTCCTTCTGCCTGACGTGTCACTCTGAAGTACATTTCACCCATGGCACTGTGGAGGAAACAGGAGCCTATCTGGTACTAGTGCTGCTTGTAGCAGTAGGAGATTGAGGCTGGAGAGATGGACAGCTCAGTACTTAACAACACTCACTTGCTGCTTTTCCAGAGGACCCAGGATTGATTCCAGGCATTCGTGTGAAGGCATACAAGCACGTGTAACTCCAGTTTCTGGGCATCCGATTCCCTTTCCTGGCCTTTTAAGGGCGCCAGGCGTGTGCATGGTGTATACATACACATTCAGGCAAAACACCGTACATATAAAATAAAAAGAAAATCTAATGCCACACACCTTTAATCTCAGCACTTGAGAGGCAAAAGCAGGCAGAGGTCTATGAGTTCAAGGCCAGCCAGGTTTACACAGTGAGTCCTAAGACAGCCCAGCCTATATAGTAAGTGACGCCTTGACAAAACAAAAGAGAAAAAAGAAATAAAGGACACCAATGAGGCAGATGGCCCATTTGGGAGGGGATCCTTGCATGGTCAGGGCATTGAGCCTCCCGGACTGGGAAGCACAGAGGCCATGTTCAGAGTCCTGGCTCTTTCTGCCCCCTCTTGATGTCCTTCCTTCTTAGCGTCTCCCTGCCTGGTGTTCCCAAGTCACTGAGTAAAACTTAAGGACAGTGTCCTGTCAGAGGGTGCAGTGCCTTGTGGGAGGGTCAGGAAGAGTGCTGGCTGGCTGCGTCAGGCACTGTTTCTAACTGGCGTTGCTCCTGCAGGTTCATGGGCGGTGGTGGCGAGAGCTGCAGTCTCATTGCTGAAGGTCTGAGCACTGCCCTGCAGCTGTTTGATGACTTTAAGAAGATGCGTGAGCAGATGTGAGTGTCCGGCCTCCCGGGAAATCCTCCTCGATCCTTACCCTGGATGGGGGACAGGAAGTGGGACCCTGTGTAGGGCAGGCCAGGTCAATGCCTGACCAGACACTAGGTGGGGACCTCCCTCCTATGCCCCTTGCCCAGTAGATGAGTTAAAGTTGTCACTAAATCCGAGAGCCTCAGTGTTGTTAGCTGTAAATGACCTCAGAGGGTGAGGACATGACATGAAGTTGCCACTAGCTTGGAGAACCTGCTATCCCATGACTTTGTCCCTGGCAGTGGCCAGACCCACCGAGTCTGTCTCCTCATCTGCAACTCGCCCCCATACCTACTGCCCGCTGTGGAGAGCACCACGTACTCAGGCTGTACCACAGAGAGCCTGGTGCAGAAGATAGGAGAGGTGAGGTGGTATTGAGTAAGGGGGCTGCACCCCTGTGTGTGAGGGAGGGAGGGGTGGCCCACACCTGGATCCTAGGAAGCAGGCTGGGGTCCAAAAACCCAAGGCGAAAAATAGCCAGTCTCCATGCTTACGACTGTCCATACTCAGAATTCTGGGTAACCTAAGGCCGGGCTTTACATGCCGGCTTTGCTGTCCCACCACGCGGCAGGGGCGGAGACTAACTCCATCCAGCACATTCATGGAGGCTGTTATTGCTTTCCCCTTCCTGCAGCGTGGCATCCACTTCTCCATCGTCTCTCCGAGGAAGCTGCCAGCCCTCCGGCTCCTGTTTGAGAAGGCGGCTCCTCCTGCCCTACTGGAGCCTTTGCAGCCACCAGCAGATGTCAGCCAGGACCCCAGGCACATGGTGCTTGTGCGTGGGCTTGTGCTGCCTGGTGAGGCCTGGGTACTGCGCACGGAAGGGGGTCCTTTTCTGTTAACATGGGCTTTAGGATATCCCTTTTCCACCCACAACTCCTCCTCGGGCCTGTGTTGTCTCTCCTGTGCTCAGTTGGTGGCAGCTCGGCCCCAGGCCCTCTGCAGCCCAAGCAAGCAGTCCCCCTGCCACCGGCTCCAACTTCTGCTGCCACACTGTCAGCAGCGCCCCCACAGGCTCTGCCCCCTGTCCCACCACAGTACCAGGTATGAATGTAACGGGGGCCAGTTCCTGGGGCCCTGTGGAGGTGTGTCCTCATTCGAGGACCTCATGAGACATGGTTGGGGGTGGGGCGCAGAGTGAAGAGCTGGCAGAGGCCAGGGAGTGGCCTCTGGGAGTGGAGTCAAAGCTCCTGGGACGTCAGAACTGTGTATTTCGCTTCGGGGGTGCAGAAATGCATAGTTTTAGGGGCACATGGCCTTCTCTCCCATGACAGGTCCCTGGGAACCTAAGTGCTGCTCAGGTGGCTGCGCAGAATGCTGTGGAGGCTGCCAAGAGCCAGAAGGCCGGGCTGGGCCCACGCTGTGAGTTCTAGAAGAGGCAGAGTGGGCTTCACTGGCGTTCTGACCCAGCTCCCCACTCACGCTGCTTTCTCCCACAGTCTCACCCATCAACCCTCTCCAGCAAGCTGCTCCAGGAGTGGGGCCCCCCTTCAGCCAGGCCCCAGCACCCCCATTGGCTCCTGTGCCCCCTGGAGCTCCCAAGCCACCTCCTGCCTCACAGCCTAGCCTAGTGTCCACCGTGGCCCCCGGACCTGGCCTAGCAGCTCCTGCACAGCCTGGGGCTCCGTCTCTGGTAGGTGGCTCGTCGTTGTCCCCAGCCTCAGGCCGCTGCTGTGTGCTCACAGTAGGTGAAAGGCGGCACCTGCCTCCCGCAGGGGCCTGAGCACCACGGTGAGGCAGGGGTGTCACTGTGATGTGCAGCGCATCGCTGTGATGTGCAGCTCTGGGGCAAGGCTGTGGGTTTCAAACTGTCCTGAGGAACCCAGGTGTCCTGGAATTTTGGGAGTCTGGTTCCTCGTGCTTGGCATGGATGGCCTCAGGCATGTGGTTAGTGGTCTCGGAGGTGTGAAGGAAGGGGCCTTTGTAAGGTGTCTATTCCCTGACAGCACGCTCTCCTCATTGCTGTTTGTCCTTAGCAGGCAGGCACTGTGACCCCGGGTGGGGTCAGCGGTCCATCAGCAGCCCAGCTTGGAGGTCCTGCACTTGGTGGGCAACAGTCAGTATCCAACAAGCTCCTAGCCTGGAGTGGTGTCCTCGAGTGGCAGGAGGTGAGTGGCTGAGAGTTTGTTGGAGGTGTGAAGGGGGGGGCTCCCAGAACACTTAGGATGTGCAGAGGAAGGCTAGGATGTGTGGCCCAGGTCTCAAGTTGGCATTTAAGAATTATGTTGGAGCCAGGCATGATAGCATGTCCCTCCATTCCCAGTACTGGGAAGGCAGAGGCAGGTGGATTTGAGTTTGAGGCCAGCCTATTCCAGACAGTGAGTTCTAGGATGGCCAGGGCTACACAAAGAGACCCTGTTCCGAAAAACCAAAAACAAACAAAACATTATATTGGAGCTCACTGGTTGAGCAGTTGTCTGCTAGACACAGGCCTCTGTCCCCAGTCAATCAACATGCACGCACATACAGCAAAAGGGTTCCGGATATTGGGCTCTGGAGGATAGTGACTATAAGATTTAGGGCCCAGAAGAGAGACCTAAAGTTTGTGAGATGTAGGCACTTGGGTGGGATTGCTGGGAAGATGGGGCTGGGGGGTTGTGGGCCTGCAGGAGCTGGTGAAGGTTAAGTCACCAGGCCTTGGCTGAGTCACCCTTTCTCTTTCAGAAACCCAAGCCTGCATCTGTGGATGCCAACACCAAGCTGACAAGGTCTCTGCCTTGCCAGGTCTATGTGAACCATGGAGAGAACCTGTAGGTACTTGGTGGGGTGGGGCAGGCTCAGCCGGACTGCCCTGACTCTCCCTCCCCTGTGCTGCCTTCCAGGAAGACTGAGCAATGGCCCCAGAAACTGATCATGCAGCTCATCCCTCAGCAGCTGCTGGTGAGTCCTGCCAGCCAGGCCCGCCTGACCCTCACACCGTGTTCGTCACGTGTGTTGCCCCATGTGATACCTGTGCTTCCAGACCACCCTGGGCCCGCTGTTCCGGAACTCAAGAATGGTTCAGTTCCACTTCACCAACAAGGACCTGGAGTCCCTCAAAGGCCTCTACCGCATCATGGGCAATGGCTTTGTGAGTGGTGGGCACTAGCTCCTCTCCCCTTCTCTGCCAGCTTGGCGAGGACCCTGGGGACCCAGCCTCAGGAGCTGCTGATCCTCGTACCCTGTGCCTTATTGTGGCGCTGCAGATGGAACCTTGCTTAACTACACGTGTCCTAGGGCCTGCTAAGTCCCTCTCCCATGGTGCTAGTTTTTTGTTGTTGTTTTTGTTGATTTGAGACAAGTTGTACTGTGCAGCAATACCTCCACATGGATGTCCTGCTGTCCCAGGGGCCCTTGGGTTGCATTTGTACACTTGTGCAGTGGAGCCTGACTTCTCTGTTCCTCTTGTTTTCTGTTGGATAGGGCCTGCCCTTGCAACGAATCTGACGTGTTGTAGAGGCATCTCCCGAATCATCTCACCTTCCTGGGTGCCAGTGGGTTGACATTTGTGTCTGGGGAAGACACAAGTGCCTGTGTCCGTGGGATTAGGCACAGTGACTTCTGTGCCTGCTTTTTCCCAGGCAGAGTACTGTTGGTCATCAGCCTCACGGCCCTTTTCACCTGTACTCTCTTTTGTGGGTGGGGGTCAAGCACTTGGGAATTCTGCTGGGGCTGTCAGCAGGACGCTCAGCTGGTCCCAGAGCCCTCAGTGGTGTGGCTTATCAGTGCAGACGCTGGATTCTGAGTTAATGTTCCCAGAGAGTAACAGGAACTGGTGTTCTTGCTG
Organism: Mus pahari; assembly: GCF_900095145.1. Lineage (NCBI taxonomy): Eukaryota > Metazoa > Chordata > Mammalia > Rodentia > Muridae > Mus > Mus pahari. Next base: position 17,573,773 of record NC_034590.1, on the reverse strand, counting down.
TAGAACAGGACCCAGCAGGAGCCCAGTGATGTCATGCCTAGACCTGTAGGTATAGGATAGTTAGTCACCTCAGCTTCTGGTACCCTTTCAGCATGTGGAAGAAGCAATGGCTGGACTCTCCTCCTTCAGGAAATGAGAAATGTCCACAACTTCTGGCCAGGCCTCCTTTAATCTGGGCCAGAGTTGGGTTGCTAGGCTGCACCCCTTGTAGAGGAGGGCATTCCCCAGCACGCTGGCTCCTGCGGCACCACCCTGTTCTGTACTGGACAGTGAGCAGCAGCTGCAGGCCGAGGGAACCCAGGTCCTGAGAAGGAGACCATGGTAGCCAAAGCTAGTTCCCTGAGAGTCTGAGGGGGCACCCTGACTCCCAAAATGGCTGCCTTGTGATGTTGCTGTTCCCTGGTCCATGCTGGTGGACACTGGCAGAGAGATAGAGCCACCCTTAAGGGTCTAACTCCATCTTTCTGGCTTCCTCCCCAGCAGAGCCCTTTCCAGTGTGATTGGGGGAGGGAGTCTAGTGCTGAGCTGAAGTGAGACAAGGAGGTGGAGGCACTCAGTCAGGGTCGCTCTGGGTTTCTGATGTGGCCTGCTGTCTTTCCCTCTCCTTAGTGGCCAGCGAGTGCTTCGATCTTGCTATGCCCTTTGACTACCAGCTCATTGCTTGCACTCTCAGTTTCTGTCTCTGGGGCAGATGCCAAGCAGACCTGCCCTCCTTGGCATTGTACAGTGAGATCTCCTCGCCTCTTGCCCACAGGGCTTGTAGAGTGTTGGGGAGAGGAGGGCTATCCGGGAGCCCCCGGTGGGCAGGTCCTGAGAGTGTCTGTCCACAGGCGGGCTGCGTGCACTTCTCCTACAAGGCGTCGTGCGAGGTGCGCGTGCTCATGCTCCTGTACTCGTCTAAGAAGAAGATCTTCATGGGCCTCATCCCCTACGACCAGAGCGGCTTCGTCAACGGCATCCGCCAGGTCATCACCAACCACAAGCAGGTCCAGCAGCAGAAGCTGGAGCAGCAGCGTGGGGTGAGTGTGGAGTCCGGCCAGCTAGTCACCATGGCCTCTTCTCTCCAGACATCTCGCCTGAGTCCCATGTCCCCTGTGTCCTAGCAGAGCAGCCTTAGTCCCTTCTCAGTGTCCACTTCAGATTCCTGACGCAGGACCCATCTTACAGCCAGGCAGGGTGTGGTGTGCCTCCTCGATGGTGTGCCCCCAGAAAAAGGCACCCCTACTTCTGCACACCAGGTCTCCCCGACAGGGTCAGTCACCTTCCCTCGTCTGACCTGTCCTCTCTGTCCCCGTGCAGATGGGGGCACAGCAGGCACCTCCAGGCCTGGGCCCCATTCTGGAGGAGCAAGCGAGGCCCCCGCAGAATCTAGTGAGGACTGGGGTGGGGACGGTGGGGTTGGGGATGGAGGTGGGTGGACTTGGGGCGGCCACTCTACTGTCCTTCCTCATGCTTCTGTTCCCCAGCTACAGCTCCGTGCACCACAGCCTCAGCCTCAGGGTGCTGTGGGAGCTTCTGCGGCTACTGGGCAGCCCCAGCCCCAAGGTGGTACTCAGGCCCCCACAGGCGCACCTCAAGGTCCTCCTGGAGCAGCCCCTGGCCCACCTCCTTCTGGACCCATCCTGCGGCCCCAGAACCCTGGGGCCAACCCCCAGCTGCGGAGCCTTCTCCTTAACCCAGCACCGGTGAGGCTTGGGGTTAGAGCAGCAGGGATTGCAGGTTCTGACCCGGGGTCTCTGGGAGGAAGCGGGGGGCCGGACAAGGCTCCCAGGGTGGTGGACCTTCCTGGAGTTTGGACTAGGCCCTCTGAGTCATTCTTTGTCTTCTTTAGCCCCAGACTGGGGTGCCCCCACCTCAGGCCTCCCTACACCACCTACAGCCTCCAGGGGCCCCTGCATTGCTGCCACATCAGAGCCTGGGGCAGCCCCAGCTGGGGCCGCAGCTCCTGCATCCTCCACCTGCCCAGTCGTGGCCCACACAGCTTCCCCAGCGAGCACCACTGACAGGTAAGGGTGCTCCAGGGGAGTACAGGGGTCTAGAGTGGGAGCCCCTGAAACCACTGGTAAGGACCCTATTACCGAAGGGCCTCCCATGGCTCAAGGGGACTTACAGGGCAGTTCAGCTATAAGAGCAAGGCCTCAGTGGCTGAAAGATTCCCACAGTCTTTATCTTCTGACCCTGGGGTGCTGGAAGGTGTCTCAGGGTCAGTGAAGCCACACGTGTGGGGGAAGGGCTCCCGAAGGGTCAGAGGAGAGTGTCCACATTCAGTGGGGCTTAGAAGGACTTCTGGCATTCCCTGGAGCTTCCTAGGGCTCTTACTGCCTTGGGTTCCCAGAGGAAGTGGGATGAGAGGCCCAGGGTCCTCAATGGCCCCAGGGACCACTGGGAGATGCAGTCCCTTCCCGCTGCCCCCCAGGTCAGATGCTGCTGAGCGGGGGTCCCCGGGGCCCGGTCCCCCAGCCGGGCCTGCAGCCCAGCGTCATGGAGGACGACATCCTCATGGACCTCATCTGAACCCAACACCCAATAAAGTTCCTTTTAACAATGCCCGGCTCCCGTGACTGACGCCCCTAGGGCTGTCTTAGCTCTTGCCTTGCAGACTCCCCATGGCCCCCGGCTGGGCGATGCTGGGCCCTGGGATGAGTTAGAGGCAGCATGGTGGGCCTGGTTCTGGGAGACTTGGAGCAGGTGGGCAGGTGGTGTACAGCTCATGTGCACTCAAGGGGTTAGAGCCCAGAATACCTGTGACCCAGCCAGGGTTCCCAGGAGCCTGGAAGGAGAAGCAGTAATTGGGAGCCAGAAGGACCTAGGTGCAGCTAGCCAGAGCCACAGCAAAGGGCCAGGAGGGCCAGCAGGTGGATGTCACTGGAACATGAGCATTCAGGAAGGAGCCAGAGCTGGAGAGTCCAGACTGGGAGGTTGGAGATTGGTCCTGGAGATGCAGGACTGCATAGACTGCTGATGGGGCAGGCGTCAGGAAGGTGTGACGGATTGTAGGAGCAGGGCAAGCAAGAGGCAAGGTCGTGGGAGTGTCTAGGTGATACATGCCACACCAGGAAATCAGATGTCCCCCCGAAAGTGTGTGCTGTGCTTGAAGCCATAGCAGTCGCGGTGTCACAAAGAGCAGCCCTGGGTTCAGCTGAGTGTGGGTAAGTTGGGTAGCTCCTTTCTCGCAGAGAACCCCCAGGCTTGTGTGCAGGGCTTCCCCCTGGAGATGGAGTGAGGTGTTTGTCACACAGTCACATGTTGTCCTGAGTGTGGTCTGTGCCTGGACCACCACTGCCTGGGTATGGGACGCTGGTTAATGTGCAGGTGACCCACCCATTCCAGGAGAGAGGCTGCAATCTAGTGGCCCATGGGCTACCACAGATAGGTTTTGTTTGGCCTTCCCTGTGTTAGCATGGCACTTTGTCCTCCCGTTAGCTGTAACGCTCCAGTGAGGCTCACACAGTCTGCAGTCTGTTCCTCTTGATGTGTCAGAGACTGACACTGGGCCCACCCTTCTGCCTGGCAGTCGTAGCCCCGTCAGTGGGGCTCATGCTCCTGGGTTCGCCACAGTCCCCACCACTCTCTCTTGTTCTTCCACGGTGAGGCAGGGGCCCTGCCTCAGTCACGGGGCTGGCACCATAGTGGTTGTGTGGTAGCATTCAGAGAAAAGTGAAATCTTTCTTGTACCCATGTCTCCTTCAAAAGTGGCCAAACGAAAGAGAGAAGGAGAGGGCCGCGTGTTTCGAGAAAAGTGGGAGCGAGACTATTTCTTTGTGGAAGTGAAGAGCATGCCTACGTGCTTAATATGCAAAAAAAACGTGTCAGTGCTGAAAGAGTACAACCTGAAGCGCCACTATGAGTCCCAGCACAGTAAGAGCTACGATCAGTACACAGCCCAGAGCCGCGACACACTCCTGCAGGAACTGAAAAGGGCCCTGAGAGCCAGTGAGGCGCTGGAGAGCCAGGAATAGCCATGCGGTGCAGTGGAAAGAACTCCCGTGTTCTGAAGAGCCTGTCACCAGGGCTGTCCTATGAACTGACAAGGTCTGCAGGCTGAAGCGCACAGGAGTGAGGCCTTCCGGATCCACACAGAAACTCCGTACATGGCTAGCTTTAGTTATGGGTGGTGGTGGTGGTGACGATCTCCATGCAGCCGAGGCAGTCTGTGAGGTGGCACCAAGCCAGCCGCTGACTTTGAAGTGACTTGCTCCTGTGCATGCAAACACATCAGAATTCTTAAGCACAACTACAGTCCCATCATGGTGACCAGGATGTCCATCNTGGGGGCTGTCCCATACCTCGATCCCAAGTGGCACTGTTTGCAAGGACCCAGGTCAGGTCCTAGCCTGAGTAACCAGGAATTGAGATGCTCAAAGAAACACCATGACGCCTTCCTCGACTCNGGCATTCCTGTACTTGAACTGAGCCTGAGACCAGGACATGCAGGAGATCTGAACCGGCATGTTTGGTTCATTTCAGAGTGTGCAGAGAGCCGTGTCCTGGTTCCCTGGAGGACAGTTAGAAACTTTTGGTTGAAGTTCCCACCCTTGTGAACACTGACTCTGTCTCAGAAGGGATATTCACAAACAGCTCCTGAATATATGACTCTGGTGTGGTCCTGGCAGATGCATGCCTTTGCGAGGAACAGTGGGACTGCTTGCCTTTGCTGCAGCTGGTTTCTGGAAATGAGAGGCNGCCAGGACCAGTCACCCACACTGTGAGACCCAAGACCAAGTCNCCNGAGGGCCATACTCTACTTGAACCTGANCTAACACTGGCTAGCTCCCCCTTAAGATGATGTGAANGCAGACCCCGGTCNGAGTTGGCAGTGCGACAGGGTGCTTGCAATTCTGCAAGATGGCGAGGTTCCTTTGCCTCTGCCCAGCAGTGTCCTAAGTGTCTGGCTGCCCACGCTTGTGACAGTCACTGTTTTCCNTTACATACCTAAATCAAAAACTCCGTTTTATGGATNAAGGTTGACGTTTCACCTGCCNGTCTCTGTCCCAGCCAATGCCAGCACNGACATCTGGGTGAAGAAGGGCAGGTGTCAGCCTTCAGCTCAAAAGGCACAAGAGAATTACAAGAGAGAAATTTTAATAACTAAATATTTCTATTTTTCAATTTGTATTTTTTCAATTTTGAATTTAAAGTATGACCTTTAGTATCATACGTGTTTGTGTTGTATTCCATGCGTTCCATAGCTCAGTAAAGATCCAATTTGATTATCTTTCTGGCCGTGGGCTCTCCTTCTCCCTGACTATTCCACCCACTTGTGTGATAGCCTGGCCCCTGCTAGCTGGTTCACTTCTGCCCCTGCCCTGGGGCCTGGCTGGGAGGAACTAGGAGTCCTCTTGTCCCACGAGGCCCCTCCCCTGGGTGATTCTCAGAAAGTAAAAGAGGCATAGGGGACCCAGGTGCAGCTGAAGATGTGAAGGCTAGGTGGTGGTGTGGCCATGCAGCCAATGTGTGCCCGTGGCTCTGAGATGTGGGGTGCTAGGGACTGTGGCGAACCTGGAGAGTGCGTGCCCTGCCTGGTGGCCTTCAAACCCAAACCACTACACACACTGAGGACCAAACAAAATCTGCTGTGGGTCTCATGAAGCCATTAGACCACCATTTTGCGACCTCTGGAAGAAGGAGACTCCAGACCCAGGACACAGCCTCAATGGGGTGGGCAGGGATGGGAGAGCTATTGAAGCAGGCAGGTTTTCTGAAGATGAACTAAGTCATCAATAGGAGAGACAACAGTTTGTATGTAGACCAGGCAGAAGTTTGGAAAATGTGAGTTTGTCCTCAAAACAAATTAAGCATGGTGTGGTGGGCTGGAGAAAGGGCTTGGCTGTTAAGAATGGGTCCCGCTCTTGCAGAACCCATATCACGGGGCTCACAAACACCTGTAACTTCACTTCCAGGAGGAAGAGATCCCTCTGGCCTCCGAGGACACCTGCACACATGCATACACACAGAAAGAAGCCGTGAGGCTCGGCCTCGCCCTCCCAGCTCTTCCACAGGCTAGCCTCCCAGGCTCACCTTCCCATGTGTATTCCCTGCCCAGAACTCTATACAGGAGAGCAGGGGATTGTGGTCCCTGACCAAAACACTCCTCAAGCCAATCGAGGCCAGACTTAATAACACAAACCAGTTTGTTCTGACTAGCAGCCAGCCTGGGGACCTGGTAGAGCCTTGCAGTATGCTTGGTTTGTGTGGAAGTGGTGTCATGTATGTAGACCAGGCTGGCTTCAAACCCAGACCTCTCCCTCCATTGCCTCCTGAGTGTCCAGCAGGCCAGATGTAATGGTGCACGCCTTTAATCCCAGAGGCAGGTGGATCTCTGAGTTTGAGGCCTGTCTAGTCTACGGAGCAAGTTCCAAGACAACCTGGGCTACACAGAGAAACCCTGACTTGAAAACAGATGGAAAAAAAAAAAAAAAAAGAAAACAGATGGAAAAAAAAAAAGAGGAGGCAGCATGTTGGGTCCCTGGTGCTGTCCTAATTCTGTACCAGGCAGATTGAGGCAAGACCAGTCTACATAGTTCCAAGCCAGCCAAGGAGACCCTGTCTCAAAAACAAAAGAAGAAAAATATATTTGAGGAATATTTGTTTTAAAACACACCAAGTCTCTAAAACATGTTTTTCTTTTGTCAGGAAAGTCTTGGGTTGCATAAAGTGCTGATAAAATTCTTGGGGGGGGGGGAGACCAAGTCAAAGTGACAACCTCTCCAGGTAGTGGTGGCAAATGCCTTTCATCCCAGTATTCAAGAGACAAAGGCAGATCTATATGAGTTTGAAGCTAGGCTGGTCTGCATAGCAGGGCCTACACAGGACACCCAGGGCTACACAGAGAAAGCCTGTTTTGGGGTGGGGAAGGAGGACAGAAAAAAACAAAACCAAAAAAAGTGATGTCTTCTTCTTCCTCACTTTCTCTTACCCAAACAACCAATCATGTCTCAGGCTAGACTCAATGTAGAGCCCCTGCCTAGGATCCCTCAGTGAGGAGCTGAGGGCGTGGCTGTGTAGTTTGAACTGTCTGTACAAGGTAATTGGGTAATTGCTTCTGTCTTCTGTGGGTCCACATCAAGATATGGGAAGTGGGTAACATAACAAACTCAAGTTCGTGGCTCTGAAGGTTATTTGCTATTATTTATTGTTTTGTTTTTGTTTTTTTTTTTTTGAGAAAGGAGAAAGGGTTTCTCTGTATAGCCCTGGCTGTCCTGGAACTCCATCTGTAGACAGGTCAGGCTGGCCTTGAACTCAGAGATCCCCCCCCCCCGCCTCTGCCTCCCAGGTGCTGCGATTAAAGGTGTGCGCCACCACCTGCAATCATTTCTGAGAAAAAAATAAATCAGAAGCTGCTGCTCACCAGGCACAGCTCTCCCTCCGGTGGAGCCAGCTCTAGGGCATATCTGTGCAAGGCCAGCTGCGATCTCATTGCCAGCGTCTGGGGTAGACGGTAGCGACGGTGATCCCCTCTCAGATTAGCAGGCACATTTCCTCCATGAGGAGGTGTGTAAGGTGGTTCGAAGACACCTGGCCCAAGGGGGCTTTGGAAGGGACAGAGGCATGGCCAGAGCGACATGGGATTCCTGTTACTGTTAGCTCAAGGTGGAGGGCCATTAAGCTGAAATCGAGGCTGGAGTCTTTTGTTTACCATTGTTTGTGTCTTTGTTTTTCTTTTCTTTTCTTTTTTTTTTTTTTAAAGATTTTTTTATTACATGTATATGCATACACTGTGGCTGTCTTCAGACACACCAGAAGAGGGCATCAGATCCCATTACAGATGGTTGTGAGCCATCATGTGGTTGCTGGGAACTGAACTCAGGACCTCTGGAAGAGCAGCAGTCAGTGCTCTTAATTGCTGAGCCATCTCTCCAGCCCATCTCTGTCTTTTGTTTTTTGGCCTGTGTGCCAAGATGCATGCGTAGGTCAGAGGGCTTCAAGGGCTCTAACTTGGGTCCTCAGGCTTGGCAGCCGGCATCTTCATCAACTGGGCCAAACAGCCAGCCCCCCTGAAGAGCCCTTTAAGAGTTTAATGAGAAGTCGAGGTTTCATGCTGAATAAAGGGAAACTGAGCTGGGTATGGTGATGCTGGCTTGCCATTACACCTGGGAGGATGAGATCCTGTCTTAAAGGAACAGAAGAATGAGGCCCATGAGGACCGAGTCTTCCTAGGACTTTGTTTAGGGTTCTGATTAGAACAACGAGGCTGTTAGGACTCCTGGGGGCTGGTGCAGGGGGAGCTTTTCTCCTCAGCGCCACTGTTGAGGGGTGCTCACACACAGGTTAATGACAGAGCCCCCTGGTACCTACAGTTCCTTAACTTCTGGTGGGGTCTTTAAATCCAGGCTGTGTTCTAGCAGAAAGCTGGCCATGCCCATCTTTGCTCCTTGTTCATCATGGTCATTGCTACACCGACAGAATGACCCAGTCTTATGTTTACACATGACACACATTCTTTGTGATCCTATCTATTCTTGTCCACCCAGGACTGCACAGTCTCCATGGCGAGACCCCTTTTTCTTTTGAGCCAGTCTAATGTAGTCTAGACTGGCCTCAGAACTCTTTATGTAGCAGAGAATGACCTTGAACTAATCTTCCCGCCCCTACTCAAGTGCTGGGATTAGAAGCCTGCACAACCCCATCTGATTCTGTGGTGCTCACACTGAACCAAGGGCTCCCTGCCAGCTGGTTAAGCACTGGCCACCTGATTTCCAGCCTGCCCTGCCATGTTGTGGTTGTGGTTGTTTTGTGTGGTCAGAAGGTAACTCTTGCGAATCCTAATGTTTCAGCTATAACTCAAGTCATGTCAGATTTGGGCAGCAAAGTCTGTGTCATTCTGCTGAGCCACCTCACTGCACGCTCTCCGAGTTTGCCTGTTATTTGAGTCAGGATTTCTCTGGGTAGCCCTCTCTGGCTATCCTGGAAACTCTGAAGACCAAGCTGGCCTTGAACTCAGAGATCTCCCCCACCCCTGTCTCCTTAGTGATTACAAGGTATGTGCCACTATGTTGCTCTTTGCTACTTTGTGGGTTCTTCCTTTAACCTCTCTCCATCCTTTTTGTTCAAGCTTTTCAACCCCTTACCACTAGACAGGAGAGAGAAAAGGATAGAAAAGAGAAAAAGATCCCTGAATAAAGTTAGGGATTGTAAAGGGATTAGCATAACATCTGTAGAGTGCTTCCTGCTAATTAGGCACCTCAGGTTCCTGGGGCAAGTTTGATCTTTGCTATCAGAACATCACATTTCTTCTTGTTGCTTTTTGCATACGACTACTTCCAAACTGCACCCAACAGCCCACTCTGCCTCTTGGGGTCCTAGCACTTTCAGAGGGTCCAGACCCTCTGAAAAGTCATCAGAATTCCAAACATCACACAATCACATAAACTAGCTGCAGATGCCAAAATCGTGCCTCTGCTAGAGCAGGAGGCGAATCATAGCCAGGAACAGAACAGTCTGAAGCGGCCCCTTATCCCACCCCTGGGTTTAAAACAAAAACATAGTATTATATTAGTGTTAAAAAAAAAAATCCCAAAATTGTAACTACACCATCACACCTGCTTTTCCCTTGCTTTCTTTTTATTTTAAATGTTTCCTTTATGTTTGTGGGTGTTTTGCCTGTATGTATGTCTGTATGTGCTTGGTGCCTGTAGAGGCCATAAGAGGGCACCTGATCCCCTGGCACTGGAATCACACATATTCGTGAAGCTGCCAGTGAGTACTGGGAATCCAGCTTGGATCCTCTGCAAGAGCAGTGTTCTTCATTGCTGAGCTGTCTCTCCAGCACCTCCCATTTTTGAGACAGTCTGTCAAATGTATGGCCCTGCCTGTCCACAAACTTGCAAGGATGATAAAATCGGTTGTGGGTCCGGAAGGTGGTGGTACATGCTTTTAATTCCAGCACTTGGGCAGGGGCAGGTGGCTGTGAGTTCAAGGCCAGCCTGGTCTACAGAGCAAGTTCTAGCCAGAACTACACAGACAAACTCTGTCATGAAAAACAAAACAAACTGCTTGCCCTTGACAGTTTTGAAGTTCCGGCTTTGTCCTTCATCCTTTATCTCTGTCGCCCTGCAAAACCCTTTGGGCTCAGCTTCAAAATCAGTTGTTGCCACTGCTGCCATCAACTTCATTTGTAGCCAACCTGCTCCGCTAGTCAGCTTTGGGCTCTGCCCGGATTCGTTACTATTGTTGCTATCGTAACTTTTGTGTAGACCAGACTGGCTTCAATCTCACAAAGTTGCTGAGGATGACCTTGAACTCCTGACCCTTTTCCCTTACCTTTTATTATTATTAAATTATGAGACAGGCTATCGTATTAAGTCAGTTTCCCAATCAGGTTTTGAGCTCACTTTGAAGTACACGCACATGCACATGCAACACACCTTCCAGTTTTTTTTTTGTTTGTTT
>NC_034590.1:17556699-17563179 GCF_900095145.1 Mus pahari | reverse complement strand
AGGCTGGCCTCGAACTCAGAAATCCGCCTGCCTCTGCCTCCCGAGTGCTGGGATTAAAGGCCTGCGCCACCAGGCCCGGCCAGTTTACCTTTTTAAATCAATTATAAAACACGAGATTTTTAAAAAGCCAGCCTACTGCCCAGGACATCTGCTCCAGGTGACAGGCATCATAGCTCGCGGTGTGCTGTCAGGGGCCTGTATGAATCAGCAAGGAAGAACGAAGTATAGTCCAAATGGGTTTTCTAGTTTAAAAGAAGGCAGGAGGGAACTTCTGGCATGCAAGACGCTGTAAATTCAAACCTCAGTACCCTATATATAGCTCAGCAGCCAAGTGTAGTAGTGCACACCCAAATAAAGGTTAAGACAGAAGGCTTAGGAGTTCGAGGTCAGCCTGGGTGCATAAGCTGACACTGAGTAAACACAACGCCACTTACACTGAGCTCAGATAATCTAAGGCTGGATAATATCACAGCTTAAAAACAAACGGAAGCAAGTAATGCCACTGCACAGTCCTTTCAGATCAAGAACGTGATCTGGGAAAGGCAACTGCTGGAAGGCGCAAGGGCCAGTGGGCAGACCCTACACAGCTATGCTGGTCACGCCCAGGCCGCGAGAGGCCCACTGGAAGTTGTAGTCTTTTAGCCACCTTGCCACGTCACCGCCTCCAAGAGGCAAGACGCCTGGTTCCTACGTCTACCCCTCAGTCTGGTGGTAGGTTCCGTCGCGCCACCCATTATCCTGTCTACCGCCTTCTGTCCCTCCAGCAGTGAGGACTTGGTATTGTCTCCCCAGCTTGAACTCTTGAAGCACAGTTTCGCTCTTGTCATTTCCAAGTCTGAAATCCTCCCTCCCTGACCTTCTTGGTTCGCTCCAGCCACACCCCCTCACAGTCCTCCGTCCCTGTTTGTCAGCGCTGGCTCCCCAGCTCCATAGTCTGTTGGTTAGCGCCGGCTCCTCCTCTCCCCGGCGTTGGTCCCGGCTCTCCCTCTTCTTCCACGTTGGTAGGCGCCGGCCACCCCCCCCGCAGCTTCCCCCCCCTGCTTCGCGTTGGTTGGCCCCGGGCTCCCCTGCTCGCTGCAGTGGTTCGGCCGCGGCGACCCCTCAGCGGCGCGTCCCCCGCCGCGGTCCCGCTCCGCTTCTCCCCGAAGCCGCGCGCCCGCGCCTGTCGGTCGGCGGACCCGCTGCCCCCCGTGAGGCCCACGGCCTCCCACCCGCCATGGTCCGCCCGCGCCGTGCCCCGCACCGCTCCGGCGCCGGGGGCCCCCTCGGAGGTCGTGGCCGGCCACCGCGGCCCCTGGTCGTCCGCGCCGTGCGCTCACGTTCCTGGCCCGCCGGTCCTCGAGGCCCGCAGCCACCGCGGATCCGGGCTCGTTCGGCCCCTCCCATGGTGAGTCCCACGGCCTGTTTCCAGAGCCTTCCACGCACGCCCCGCCCCGCCACCCCTCCCCTGGCGGGCGCCTTTGTCCGCAGCGCCCACGGGCCTCCCGCGGGAGGGCGCACCCCGGGGTCCGGGATCAGTCCTTGATCGGCTCTGGGCGCTCCCCTTTGTTGCGCGGCGGGCTGGGCGGGGGGCGGGGTACGGAGGCGGGGCGGGTTCGAATTACTGCTGACTGCGCGGCCGGCTGCACACGCGCGCGGGGGGCGCCTGGGGTGCACGCTTGTTTTTTCCAATTGCAAAGTTGGTCCTCGGCCTCCGGGTCTGGAAATGCGCGAGGCGGCCGGCGGAGGAGCGCATACACGCGCGCCCAGCTGTTGCTCGCGGGGGCGTTGTCCCCCGGGGCCAGATGGCGACCGTGGACAGTCCCTCTATTGGCATACCCGCCCGCCCCGCAGCTAGTCCAGACCTTAAGCCTTAAGGTAAAGCTTAAGGTAAACATTCAGCCCTGTAAGTTCCCGGGGCTGTCACCTTTTTGTCCACTGAGTAAATGTGCGCGCACTTTCTAGAAACATTGAGGTTTTCTTGGGGCAACAAAATTGCCCCCATTGTGATGGTGGACTCGTGGCCACACCTGCGCATGCTTGGCCAGCGGTAAGCTATTCCCTGGCGTGGCTCTGACCACTTCAGACTTCTGACGACGTTGCTCTCCGAGGAGCTGAGGCGGATCTGCCGCTTGGATCACCTGAGGAACGCAGACACACCCCTCGCTGTCGCACAGCCGAGGCTTGAAGTTTTCTCTTGGTGTCGGGAGCCGTTCCTGGGGTCCTCAGATGTGTCCCTTTTCTACAAATGTGACTTGGCTCTGGCCATGCAGTGCGCACGCAGCAAATCAGGCATGCGTAGACAGGAACTTAACTTCGGAGTGGCGCCTAGTGGGCTTCTTGTTCCTAGTTTGTTTCCCTGCTGTTGTGGGCATACAGGTGTTTCGGGTGCCCAAACACACATCGTAAGCATCTTAATGGTTACCCCCCCACCCCGCACTTGAATAGTCTCGCATTTTGTGTAGGTTCCTAAGTGTATTTGCCTGATTTTCACCGACCGTGTGGTGGTGTACATGCTGACACTTGTAGTGTCTCAAGGCACGCCCAGCCCAGACAGCCAGGGTGCCGGTTTGCTGTAATCCTGAGGGCCCCTCAGCAGTGTTAACTAAAGACCTAGGCTCTTCTGCTACTTAAGTCACCGGGAGAACACTTTCTGGTTTGTCCTCCTCACACCGGGTATAAAGGCCTCATGAGCAGCAGATGTGCTGGTGACAATCAGAAGGGTCTCTGGCCAGGAGTGTCTGTCTGGTCAGAGACTGGCTGGTCTTTTGGAAATGTTTTGGCTGAAAAGGAGTTTAGCTTGCACCCTGGGGTGGGGGGAGGGGACACGTGGCCATGCTTGGCACCACTGTTGAGCATGCATTCAGGTAAACGCTTTGGTTCAGGGTGGACTCTGCTTTCCTTCTTTCCTCAGACCACCTCCCCTCCCCCATTGTCCTCCAGGGTGCTCTTTTTTACTTGCTTGGTTTCTGGTCGCTGCCACCTTGCGGTCCTCAGTGAAGGCTGTCCTTTGTGGGAGGCTTCTCTTAGGGTTGACAGTGGCCTTGGGATGGCTCTGAGCACTGGGGATGCTGCCCACCGTTTTCTGACACATCTCTAAGGGTCAAACTTTGAGGTCTGGCCTGCTGGGGACGGCATCAGGACGGGAAGTGTGTACCCAGAGACTGAGTCTGGACCTGAGGGTGACCCCTCCAGGATGTGTGGAAAGGCCTAGCCTGGAGTGACCTAAGAATTCTCCCCTCTGCTGCAGGAAGGTGCTCGAGTCTTTGGGGCCCTGGGGCCTATCGGGCCCTCTTCTCCTGGGCTGACTCTTGGGGGCCTCGCAGTGAACGAACACCGGCTCAGCAACAAACTGCTGGCCTGGAGTGGCGTGCTGGAGTGGCAGGAGGTGAGGCTGGCCGGGCCACCCAATTCCCTGAGCGGGTGGAGGGTATGGGGTGCCCAGGCACTTTGCTGAGTCTCCCCACCCCCCGCCCGCCCACCCACCCGCAGAAGCGTAGACCCTTCTCGGACTCCACAGCCAAGCTGAAACGCACCCTGCCCTGCCAGGCCTATGTGAACCGGGGCGAGAACCTGTGAGTGTGGGAGTGGGCAGAGCCTGGGGCGGCCTAGGATGCGGGCATGGCTTCTGATGCACCCCCTACTGCAGGGAGACGGACCAGTGGCCCCAGAAGCTGATCATGCAGCTCATCCCACAGCAGCTGCTGGTGAGATTAGTGGGGCTGTGCCCCCCCCAACCCCGGCCCCACCCGTGTATCCCAAGCCCTGCCCCCAGAGCCAAACTTCCACCCAGAATCTCCCCCACACTTGCCTCACCGTGATCACCGGCTCCGCCTGTCATCCGCAGACCACACTGGGCCCCCTGTTCCGAAACTCTCAGCTGGCCCAGTTCCACTTCACCAACAGAGACTGTGACTCCCTCAAGGGCCTCTGTCGCATCATGGGCAATGGCTTCGTGAGTGGGAGTGGGGGGCAGTGGGGGGGGACCTAGTTCTACCCTGTAGTGGGAGGCTTCCTGTGCCTCTCCAGTGGTCGTTTCCAGGACGTTGGTGGGTGGAACTGTAGTGGAATCAGCACAGGAGCCTATAGGGGGCGCCAGAGTGCATGCTGCCCCTGTGTCCTGCCTGGGAGGTCAACCCAGCAGGCTTTGCTTCTCAGGGCCCCTTTGTGTGTGTGTGTGTGTGTGTGTGTGTGTGTGTGTGTGTAGGGGTGTCATCTGGTAGCCAGCCTCTACTGCTGTGGAGCCAGTTTGAGGTCACTGGACTGCAGCAGGTGGCCGTACAGGGTGAGAGGAAGTCACCGGGCCATGCATGCAGAGGATTGAACTCCAGGCTCAACCCCAGCTCTGCCTTGGACGGTCTACTCCTCTTACTTGGCCACCTCCAAGGACTTATCCCTTTTCTGGGCCCCACAGACTGGGACATGGCATGGCTGCAACCTCGTGCCAGCAGCAGCTCTTCCGGAGTAGTATCCCAGAGCTGGGCTCAGGGTCTGGAGAACCAGTCTGGCCTGCCAGGTAGAGGGCTTCTGTGCCCTGGCACAGCACAGGCCAGCCTACAGATAGCTGTTTTCCCACTGAAGAGGGACCGGCACCCTAGCTAGTGTTATGTAGTCGTAGTGTCCCTGTGCGTGCTGCTGGTATGTCTTACAGATGGGGAAACTGGGATCCTAAGTGGCTTCCCTTGGGTGGCACAGCAGCCTGGCCTACCACCTGCTCTTTACAAATTTAAGGATTTTTTTTGTTTTGTTTTTTTCGAGACAGGGTTTCTCTGTATAGCCCTGGCTGTCCTGGAACTCACTTTGTAGACCAGGCTGGCCTCAAACTCAGAAATCCACCTGCCTCTGCTTCCCGAGTGCTGAGATTAAAGGCGTGCGCCACCACGCCCGGCTTTTTTTCTTTTTTAAGTGGTATGTGGGTGTCATGTGTGAAGAGGCCGTCAGATCCCATGGGATTGAACACAAGGTTGTGAACTGCCATGTGGGTGGGAACCAAACCTTGGTCCAAAGAGAGCAGCCAGTTTTCACTCGGGAGCCTTCTCTCCAGCCCCCTGCAGCCGCTCTAAGCCAGCAGCAGGGCTGGGTTTGGAAGAGAAGGAAGGGACACAGCCATACGTAGTCCTTGGCTCACACCTACCCCTGCCTTAGAAAGTCATCAGGTGCTTAGGTGGCCAAGAGCACTTCTGCTCTGGGGAAAGCCTTGCTTGTGTTTTGGTGAGTCGGGGCCTCCCCAGGCAGTAAGATGTTGAGTGTGGAGGCCCAGGCCCCTGACCTGCAGCCCTGTCCCCCCACAGGCAGGCTGCATGCTCTTCCCCCACATTTCTCCTTGCGAGGTGCGCGTGCTCATGCTCCTGTACTCGTCTAAGAAGAAGATCTTCATGGGCCTCATCCCCTACGACCAGAGTGGCTTTGTCAATGCCATACGGCAGGTCATCACCACCCGCAAACAGGTGTGCCAGCTGAGGGTAGCCTGCTCCTGTTCCTACCTACCCTTGGTAGACCCACTGCATCCCATTGGTGTGGAGTGTAGCATCGAGGCGGAGTCTGTGCCGAGGGAGCTGCCATACCCAAATGGGCTCGAGGGAAGCGTAGCTTTGGAGGGGCCGAACTAGAGGGTGGGGCCTGGGTAGAGAGGCAGAAGTGGGCTGGCAGGTTTGGCAAGAGGCCAGAGTCTCTGGAGGGTCACCGTGTATCCCGGCACCTGTCAGACGCTGATGGACATTTCTCAGGAGCCTGATAATCGTGGTCCTGTACCACCTGGGGGACGGGACTTGTCTTGGGCTATTTGAGAGCACAGAATGGCAGCAGTGAAGGAGGGCTTTGAAGTCAGGGCTGCAGCTGGCTGGTGGGGAATTGTGAGTGAAAGCTGCTGACCGCATGGTGGTTTCCCATCCACAGGCCGTGGGCCCCGGGGGTGTGCACTCTGGACCTGTTCAGATTGTCAACAACAAATTCTTGGCGTGGAGTGGTGTCATGGAGTGGCAGGAGGTGAGCTGCGGGGGCTGTGTGGGCTGCTGGCCCTAAGCTGCCCTCCCCTGAAGTGCCCTCTCGCTCTGCCCCAAAGCCCAGGCCTGAGCCCAACAGCCGGTCCAAGAGGTGGCTGCCGTCCCACGTCTACGTGAACCAGGGGGAGATCCTGTGAGTGGCGGGGTGCCGGGTGGGCGCATTGGGGGTGCAGCCCCCCTGGGGGAGGACTGCTGACTGACACCTGCTGTCTCGTGTGGCAGGAGAACAGACCAGTGGCCTCGGAGGCTCTTCATGCAGCTCATTCCGCAGCAGTTGCTGGTGAGGGGGTCAGGGGATGCTAAGCTAGGGGTGGGCCGAACACCCTGTGGTGGGCTGATGCAGAGGGCTGCCTGGCTTCCCCAGCAAGCTAGGATTCCACAAAGTAGCCCTCGGCCTTTCCACAGACCACCCTTGTGCCACTGTTCCGGAATTCACGCCTGGTACAGTTCCACTTCACTAAGGACATGGAGACTCTGAAAAGCCTGTGCCGGATCATGG
>NC_034590.1:17545116-17555474 GCF_900095145.1 Mus pahari | reverse complement strand
GGTCAGCTGCTTCTGAGCAGGGGCTCCTGGGGACTGTACCTGCCCGGCAACCTGGAGGACAGTGTCCTGAGGTCTCCCAAGGATGGTCCTTGCCCCTGTATGTTTCCCTAATAAAGCCTTTTAACCCACATGCTGTCCCTCCCTGCTTGTGTTACACAGTGTGGGTCGACCCCAACACAGCTGCTAAGTCTTGAAGTCTGGGGGATGTGTGATGTTAGACCATTTCTAATACGGAAAAGCAGGTTCATCAGGATAGCTACCCACATGACAGCCTTTCTTTGACACATTATTATAATCTTCCTGTACCTGGTCAAACTTAACATCCCGAGACTCCAGTCTCAGGTCCAGTGTCCCACAACTGGGTTCTGAAACCTGGTGCTAACTGCTGAGTCACACCACAAAATGGCTGTGGCCGCTCAAGCCCCCCTGCTAGGTATGCTGGCTGCACAAAAGCCCACTTGGAAGCCCAAACTCAATGCTGGACGCTGTGGCACCTGGTTTGCCGACCACAACCCCAGCAAGATGGCTGTGCACAGAGTGGCACCAGTGTTTATTGAGGGCTCAGCCCTCGGAAAACTGGCGGTACAGTCGCTGCAGTGCAGGGTCCAGATGCTCCTGTAACCGGAATGGAATCTGAAGGATCTCCAGGAAGCCTTCAGCCAGTGTGGGCGGCTCAAACTGCTTCCTGTGGGATGGGGCTATGAGGCTCTGTACCCCACCTGCCCACCCCCTCCAGAACCCCAGAACCCCCGAACCTGTAGCTAAACATGACCATGTCTGACACGGGGGCATGCGAAGGGTCGGTCATCTCACGGAACTGCAAAATGGCACAAAAGTCAGAGGGTGCAAGGCTTAGATGAGGGGAGGGGTGGGGTGGGATGGGGCCTGAAGAGTGGCTCACCCTGTTGTTGTGGCGTGCCTGCTCTATTGTAGCACAGAAGTTGAAGCAGCGGCAGGGCACACCTGCATCTTTGGCGCATTGGATGTACCTGTGGAGGCAAAACAGCTGTCACTGCCACCTAGTACACGCAGTGGTCCCCTAGTACACTCAGTGCTCTCCAGTACACTACACGCAGTACTCCCTAGTACACGTAGTGCTCTCCAGTACACTACACGCAGTACTCCCTAGTACACGCAGTGCTCCCCTAGTATGCAGTGTTCCTTGAGCCCACCATGAATTCCCAGTACCTGGCCCGACTTGGGATATCTGGGTTGGTGTTGTCAATCACGACTTGCTTCCCCTGCCTCAGTGCCGCCTGGCATGAGCTCACACAGCGCTGCCACGAGCCCAGCGTGTCCTGTGGGACCCAGGGTAGATAACAAGTCAGTCTGGGGAGTTCCCATCCTTGAATGGTGGGGAGGGGGAGGTGCAGTCCCACTCACCCTGTTCACATGGACATAGCCAGCTGACACTAGGTGCTCCTGGATGAAAGTGGACTTGCCGGCTGTGGGGGCAGTAGAGCCATCAGCTAGTGCCTAGGACCCAAGTGAGTGCCAGGGAGAGCCAGAGGTCGGGCTGTAGCATCTCACCCCCAGGGAATCCTACTGCGACCACCACCTCGGGGTTGGGGCTCAGGAGAGAGCTGGACTCTGGGAGGTAGAGGGGCCCAGCACTGGAGATAGTCCTCTGGCAGGGGGACAAAAAGGGGGTGTGAGCCCAGGGAGCCCACAAGGGCCTTGCACCCTCTTCCCTTTTGGGCCTCACCGGGTCGAAAGCTGGAAGCTCAAAGCGGGCTGCTGGCCACTTAAGGAAAAACTCTTCCGGAGTGGCAAAGGGCAGGCCGACGTTAAGGGCGAACTGGGGAGGGAAAGCAGGGGTTAGGTGGGTGCAGAGGTGCGGTGAGGGCGGGTGTCACACGGACAGGGCGGGGCATAGACACCAGGCTTACCAGGCGGTCTGCACAGGAGAAATCCTTTTTTTTCCTCCCTGGGGCCCAGTTGGCTGTGCGCCCTGCTGCATCTGTAAGGAGAGGGCAACCCCGTCCAACACTGAGCTCTGAGAGGGTCCCTGAACCCCTAGAAGCCCGTGCCTCTTACCTCCCACGAAGATGCTGTCCTCCACGGAGATGGGGATGCCCTCGTTGGCCTACAGAGAGAGGCAGTGAGAAGTCCAACCCACCGATGGGACAGCAGAGGGGCAGGCTGGACCACACAGCAGGGCATTGCTGCCCAGTGTCTCGCCTGCTCCCCCAGTGGCCTCCAGGGGGCGCACATCCCGCAGCAGCCCACACTCCCTGCTCTTCCAACTTGGTGGCCCTAATTAAAGTGGGCCTTCCTGGATCCGTATGTTCCTACCTATGGGCTACTTCCTTCTCAGCCTGGTTCCCACATCCCTGCTACCTACCAGGCTCTTAGCCCTGAGCATTTCTGTTTACCCAACACTGCCTCAGACCCCTCAGAGGCTGGACCTGGTTACCCCGTGCCCCCAGCACCTGTAGGCATTTCCAGTGGCCACCCTTGTGGTGAGGGGAGGGCTGGGACAGACAGCATAAAAGGCAGGAGGGCGCTCACCTGCTCCTGCAGATGGTCCCACATGCCACTCACTGGCTTTCGGTTTAGACCTGTGTGCGTTGCCACCAGCACCTATGGAGGTAGCCAGGCCACAGTATTCTTAGTGTCTGTCCCCTTGGGATCTCAGAGGACAACAGTTCCTGTCAGCATGATCCCAGCCAAGGCCTCCCCCTCTCCCCCATGCACTGGCATGTTCTCCCTGGGTCTTTGTCCCATATAGTCCCTAAGTGTCCCTTCTGGCTGTACCTGAAATGGGACCCCTAGCTTCTCCAATATAGCTTCCACCTTGGCCTTGAACACCTCTGCCGGCAGCTTGCCTCGCCCGATGCCCATTTGGTTGGTGAAGATTACCAGCTGGGGACAGACAGAGACACACTGGAGCTGCGTCCCCAGAGCTCAGCCTGAACTCAACCCATGCATTTGCATGCACATGTCCATGCACACTCACACACACACACACACACACACACACACACACACACACACACACACACGCGCACAGGCTCCCACACCCACACACCTTGTAGCCCTCAGCATCCAGCTCCTGGAGCTTCTTTGGAATCTCTGGGTACAGAATCCTAAGGTGGATGGGAAGTAGCAGGTGACTTGTGATCTAAAGGACTCCAGGCTCCCAGCCCAGCTCCCTCCCATGTCCCACCTCACCTCCAGTCACTAGGGCTAGTGGGGAAGACCTTTCCAGAGCGGGTGGTGATGAGGGTCCCATCTAGGTCAAAGGCAGCCACCTGGTATCAACAACAACAGGGACAATACTGTCACCTCTGACCTTCCTTATAGGCTTACTGGCACTGGCTTTGTCTTCTTTTTCAAGACAAGGGTTTCTCTGTGTAGCCTTGGCTGTCTTGGAACTCACTCTACAGACCAGACTGGCTTTGAACTCACAGAGATCTGCCTCCCTCTGCCTCCCAGGTATAGGGATTAAAGGTGTGTGTGCACCTGGAGACACCAGCCTTTAAATACCAGTGTGTCTTCTGCCCTCCACTTCCAGTTTTTTTAAGTAGGGACCAGTGTCTCACAAATCCTTTTTCTCTGAGCATCTCCTTGGAGAATTAACAGCCCAGAAGGAGCAAAGGGCTTTGTTAGAAGAGATGACTCACTGGTTAGGAGCACACACATGTCAGATGGCCCGTAACTGCCTGTAACTATAGCTCCAGGGCACCCAATGCTCTCTGGCCTCTGCAGCCACCTGCATGCGCACAGTACACAGAAACTCATGCAGGCTCATATCAATTCCTAAAAACCAAACCTCACTGTTGGCTGAGTGCCCAAAAAAGGTCTGGTCAACACTGACTACAGGGCCTGATCTGTACCCTGTACCTCAGTGGTGGCAGCCACCACTGGCCACCACTGGTGTCTCCATCTTCTCTGCACAGAACAGTTGAGGCTCAGGAACTTTGATAAGACTAGCTCAGGGCTGCACAGGAAACTTTAAATTAACTGGCTAGCCTGTGGCGGCAGCAGGGGTGGCGGCCTCACCTTGCCCTGGGACTTCACTCCAGACGCTGTGAACACTAGTAACTTCTTTAAGCTCTCCCAGCCAGGTGAGGATTCCCGCACTCGCTTTTTCTGAGGCTCGGTATCCTCTCCCTCCTCCGGATCCACAGGAGTGTCCGGTGGAGTATCTGGCTGGGATCCTGGTGTGCTGAGCTCTTCCCAACGCAGGGTCAGGGGATATAGGCCATTAACCAGATAAAGGACATCCCCCAAGCTTAGAGAGCCAGACAATCCTGGCTTCAACTCCTGGAGCCCAACAGTTGACGGGTTAACACCCAGCTGCAGACAAAGGAGGAGCTACGGTTGGCCCCACCCCCGCCCCGCCAAGTCCAATACCTTAGCTCCCAATCAGATTTTTAACCTTCCCACCCATTCGTGTGGCCAGTCAGAACTTGGAAAGGTTAGAGGCTTCTAGTCTGGCACGGTGTTGAAGCGGAAAGCTGACCAGCCTTCTGAAGGGTTGTGATCTACCCGGCCCCTCTCCCAAGTCCTTGCTACCCGCTGCCAAGACACTGGTACCTGTTTCACTGCCACTGTCCGGGTTTCAGGGTCTGCAATCAGCTCCACTGAGGGTAAGGGGGTGGAGTCAGGGTTTACATCACGTACAGGGGCGTGGCCAACTACACTACTACTAGGACTTCAGTAGAAGAGGAACTTTCTCCCTTCCTTCCTCAATCCCCCAATACAGGTAGCCCAGGATCGCCTTGAACTCGCTGCATACTAGCGGCTGGGCTTGAGCGGATTTTCAAGCCTCTACCACCCAATTCTCTGGGTGACAGGGGTGTGTCACCCCCGGCTCAAGGCAGTTTATTCCTCAATAATACCAGGTTCTTCGGAGTCCCTAGGGTTGCTAGAGACTCGGACTTGCCCAGAACAGGTATTTTCTTTATCTGCAGGGTCGGCTTGTCCCATGAGATACATGGGGTTGACCGAGGTCTTGGGCATGGCCTGACGCATCACCGCCTGATGTATCCTGCCCAGCGACCGTCTCTCTGTTGTATCCTCCTCCCCTCCGGGGGCAATCTCCCAGATCCTCTCTATCCCTCCCATAATGCCTCGTCTTGCTTCTGGCTAGGCATAAGCTCCCCTGCTTCCTTCCAATCCCACTCCGCCACAGTTCCACTCCCGTGCCCACCTTGGTTTCGGGAGCACTTCCGGTCCGTCACTTGGGTCAGGGGTCCCCGACCGAGGACCAGGGCTTGGCCATCCGACGGCAGGAATATAGGGGGCGGCCCACCGGTGGGGCTCTGCAGCCACAGGCGGCCCCGGGATCCAAGCTGTGACATCCTCGGATGCTGTGAAGGGGAATAGAATCACCGTGGAGCTCGCTCAGCAGCCGGCAACCCACCCGCCACCGGAAGTCCTGATTTCCCAATAAGAGCAACACCGGAAATTCCGCCCCTTGCCCAGGGGCGGGCTCGACGTTTCCCAAGCTACCACAGCGGTTCCAATGCGCAGTGAGGATTGCATATAGTTAGAGTTAGAGTCAATTCTGAATTCATTCCCAAGTTCATCTATGCTGTGGGAAAGACTGTTCGAAGATTTGGCTCCTCCCACGGCGCATGCGCAGCCCTGACTCGCTTGGGGCGCTCTAAGCCAGTGCGGATAGGGGTCACTTGATCCCTACGCTAGAGTTACTTGTTTTTGTTTTGATTTTCATGTATATTATGTATGTATGTATGTATGTGTGTGTTTGTTTTAGTGAGACAGGCTCTCAGGATGTAGCCTTGTTAAAATTCTTTCCTGTGCATGGTGGCACATGAGTTTAATATTAATCCAAGTACTCGGGAGGCAGAGGCAGGCAAAGCCCAGCCTGGTCTACATAGTGATATTCTGCCCTCACCGCAAAAATAAAACAAAGAGGCAGTTGCTCTCCAGGGGAAGACCTAAAAAATGCCTACCCTTCTCCAAAGGCCTGAAGTATAATAACCTGAAATACGATCCCACCACAGATCATTCTGGGGAAGCCGACCATATTGGGTTTACAGAGCATAAGTGATGGTGGTTATGTTGCTACCTGCAAAAACCCACACCGGGCAGTTTTCACCTAGCAGAAATGAAGCCTCATTTCATACTGCACAGACAGACAGAGCCCTTCCCTTCCCCCTCGCCAGTATCCTCTAGCCCCTCCCCAAACCACGGGCAACTAGGGCAAAATCGCATATAGTTACTTGTGAGGAACAGCTGGGTACTAAGGTCAGGGTCCCATGACCTTGCCTCCTCCTTCTATGAGCGAAATCTGTCAAAAAGCCCAGCTGCAGTTATCTTTCAGCCCAGACAAGTTTTTTTGGCGTGTACGTTAATCCACTGTACACCCAAGCTGGGCTCAAACTTAGTTGGCAGGGCACGCCTTTAAGTCTAAAGTGGAGGCAGAGGCAGGCGGATCTCTGAGTTTAGTTCCAGGACAACCAGGGCTACGCACAGTAACCCTATCTTGAAAAACACTCTAAAAGCCGAGGTGGCAGGGAGAGGGGAGGAAGGAAGAAAATGCCAACACACTTGGCCCATTGATGGGTTGTTTTACTTTTTGATACCAGGGGATTCACCTGCTCCTGTCTCCCAAGTGCTAGAATTAAAGGTGTGTGCCACCGCTTACGTTTGTTTTGTTCTTTGAGGCATGGTCTCAAGAAGTCTAGATTGACATGAAAACCTGTGCCTCCCAAACCCACCTCCCTGCTGATGGAATGACAGATCATCATAGCAGCGGGAAGAAACCAGCTTGTCCTTAGTATTCGAAGCGCATAGCTTCACTATACACTCTTCCTTTGCTTTTACGATGCCAGCCCCTTTGCAATAAAGTGGGAAAATCACTTCTACTCCTGGGACAAATATGCTAAAGCTGGGTATGATGGGGCAAATGGGAAGTTCCAGCACAAAAACTGAGGAGATAGCCTGGGCTACAAAGTGAAATCATCCCCAAAACAAAATAACAAAAGGGAGGCACTCCGGATTACTAGTTTGAAGATGACAGCCCTTATCCTCTTCTCATCTTTGGATGCTGGGAAATGGATTCCCTGGTCTACCTTTCTACCGTTCCCAGTTATGCCACCAAGACTGGGTGTCGAACCCTGAACTTCATTTAATTTTCTTTTTGTAGCCCTGGCTGTCCTGGAACTCACTCTGTAGATCAGGCTGGCCGAACTCAGAAATCCGCCTGCCTCTGCCTCCCGAGTGCTGGGATCAAAGGTGTGCGCCACCACTGCCCGGCTTTTTTTTCTTTTTCCCATTTAATTTTCGTGAACGCTTCATAGTGTTCCCACACACAACACGAACTCACTAGTCAGAGGTAAAACTTTAATCTCAGAGCGCCCCTCCCTACCCCCATCCCACTCTCCAGTACCCAAGTCTAGGGCCGGAAAGTGAGGCCCCCCCGGCCCCCCCACCTTGGGTGGGAGAGGGCCTTTTAAGGCACCTGTTAGGGTCGGGGGACAGGAAGCTGGTACTGTCCTAGGTACAGGACAAGTTTTGATGGACAGGCTGTGGTGCGGTGGAACCTATAGGGGGCGTCAGACGCAGAGAGGAACCAGACTGTTCCCTGGGGGATCGGGATACAATTGTCAGGACTCAGGCAAAGAGAACAACAAAAACAAAAACAATCGATTAACAGCCCTAGTAGTGTAAGAAATTCAAGGCCTTGGGCCAATTCTGGGTTAGGGAGGGCTTGGCCACACTCCCAGGAGGCCGGGACCAATCGGGTAGGGGAACTCTGGAAGGGCGCGGGCAACTCTCCCCGCAGACACTGGCTGAGCAGCGCCAGCTCCCGCAGCTGGGCTCCGCCCTGGGGCCGCGAGTCAAGGCTGTGCGGGCAAAGCTTCGTTTGCTGGGCAAGAAACCGAGTTGACCCTCGGAGCGTTTAGAACCAGCCCCGCCCAACCGGAGCCAGCCAATCCTGAAAAGAATTGTTCTCTTGCAGTGGCCTCTCGCAGGCCGAGGCTTTCTGCACGCTTAATATTTCCGCTTCAGCTTCTGGAAGTCGCTGGTATTGAGCCGCGGCCGCGGAAGATCCCCGAAGACCTGGGTGTCCTCAGCCTCCCGCAGCACCAGCGCGCGCATGCTGGCCGCTATTCGGTCTAGGTCGGGCGAGGAGGGCTGTGGGAGAAGGGAACTGTCAGCGTGCAGGGCCCGCCTCCCAGATTGTCCTGCAGGCTGCGACCCGGCGCGGTCCGCCTCCCACCTCCTTCATGACTCTACCACTAAGAAGCAGGGGCCCAGTGCAAGGTCCCCGGGCCGGCCACTCTTCGGCCAAGACAGCAGGCATCCCACCCGAATCTAGCGGGTCGCCATATGTAGACTAGCAATGGAAGGCGCCGGCGCCCCGAGCGGGGTGTCACGTGATCACTCAGTGCCTTGTCCCCTCTACTTTAGGGAGTTTTCCCGTGAAGGGGGCGCCAGGTTAGGCCAGTCCAGTCAAAGACCGCCGCACACGGAGACTGAATCCCGGGAGATACTTTAACCTGGAGCCTCAGTTTCCCTGACTCCCCCCCCAAATGACTCTGGACAGATGAGGGAGGGGCTCCCCGCGGCAGACCACTTGTCTCGCACCCCCACCCCCTCACCGGGCCATTCTCCTCATCTGAAGATCGGGCTTCTGTCCTCTTCTCCTTGAAGGCCCACACTGGCACCGACACGGGCAGAGACTTGGCATACTGCTGGGTTGGCAGGGCTGAGGCCGGGGGCTGGGGGCAGGCTGGGGGACCGGCGGGCGTCTCCTCGCTCAGGCTGCCGTCTATGATACAGGGAAGCTTCAGCTTCTGTCCCCCTACCCTCTGCCTGGCCTCCTAGAGCTTGGACAACCCAGGATCCTCACCGTCTGTGCTCTCCGGGTCTGACTCGCAGAAGGGGGGCAGGTCCTGGAGGGTGGCATCCTCATCCATCATGAAGAGACCTGTGGGGGAGACAGGCCCTGCAGTTGGTCCCTGGGTCGCAACACTTTTTCATTTGCCTCCCTGGTCACTTAGGGTCCCTTCCATTATCAGGTTCTACTAGATTCAACATGGTGCTTAGGACATGGCCCAAAAATAACTCCCAAAGAAAAATGGTCTGGTGGGGACAAATGAAAGACCTCAATACCATGTCACTTGCCCGAGGTTTCAAAGACCCGACACCAGAACACCCGGCTATATCGCCCATAGCCTTTATGAAAGGCAGGCTTCTTTAGGAAGGCCGAGGTTGCCAGCCACCAGCAATGACGGCAAATGAACAACTCCTATTCACTCCTCAAAGCCCTGTGACAGTACGTTCTCTGAGAAGCGTCCAACTTCCTTACTCTCCCCACACAGCTGTCTCTAGATGCCCAACGTGGGATTGCATAGGATACGGAAAATGCTGTCTTTAGCCTTAACATGCCACGTAACGTGTACTCGTTACCATCTCTGACCCTGGCCTCAGCTGCAGCAGTGTCCCCGCCTCCCTTGGATGGGATGGCGGCCACTACCCCTCTCCAGAAACACCTGCACGTCCCACCACTGCCTTGGCCAGACAAGAAGCCCTCAAGGGAATCTCCCAACACTGGTGTGCTGTGTTTGCTCCCATCAAGTGGTTGGCCCTTGTGTGAGGCTTGGAAGGACCCACAGAACACCCTGGACAAGTGTTCAGTTAACCAGCAACCCCACCCCAGCGCCCTATTAGCTCACCTCCATTATCACTACCGCCCAGCCGCTCCCCAGATGTCTCTGTTTCAGTGGGCTCATCCTCATCTTCCTCCTCATCCTCCCTGGCCAAGGCTGGCCGAGGTGGTGGGCTAGGAGCAGGGCTGGGCGGCTGTGGTGCTGGTGGGGGACCAGGAGGTCGGGTGGCAGTGGCAGCCCTGTGCGCCTGTGCGATGTCGTGGAGGCAGCGTCGGGCAGCCTCTGCCAGGGCTCCGCGGCCATGGGCGGCATAGGCACAGGGTCCAGGGCGGGGCGGTGGCGGCGGTGCTGCAGTCAGTAATACCAGCTCTGTGCCAGTGCGGGCCCGAAAGCGCTCGGCAGCCCCCACGACGGCTTCCCACAGTTCCTCTGGCCGCCCAGACGCCATCCGAGCCCTGTGGGCCAGAGCAGGATAGAGGGGCTAAGGATACCGCTACCATCACTACCCACCCTGAGGGCCGACTACTGCAATGCGACTCCCCTCCAGGGCACGCGGCCGTCCCAGATGAGCTCCCCCAATTCCCACACCTGTCTCCCCTGGGATCCTTCCCAGTCCTAGCTTTCCTTTTGGCCCCATCCTTTTCCACACGGGAACTACACAAAGTCTTTGAGTCTCCATCTGTTTTGGCTATGAACATTAAGTCAAGCTGGTTTGTGGTTATTTAGTCTGGCTGCTGCTGCTTCTTTTTTTTTTTGTTTTTTTTTTGA
>NC_034590.1:17501365-17544891 GCF_900095145.1 Mus pahari | reverse complement strand
GTTTCTCTGTATAGCCCTGGCTGCCCTGGAAATCACTCTGTAGACCAGGCTGGCCTCGAACTCAGAAATCCGCCTGCCTCTGCCTCCCAAGTGCTGGAATTAAAGGCGTGTGCCACCACCGCCCAGCTATGCACCCAGTTCTTGAGTGCTCGGGTCACACATGCACACTACCACGCCTAGTTTGCTGAGGCCCAAACCCAAGCTTGGTGAGTGAGTGCCTGCAAGCACCAGCTGCACTGCGTAGGGTTTTAATATACGGCTGGCACAGAAGCTTCGCAACCACTTCCCTCCTCTACCCGAGTCCCTGCAACTGGAGATGGGAAGCACTGCACACCCTAGCATAAGCCTCTGAAGACTTACACGACTTTCATGTGCACCTTCCCCATGGTGTGTAGCATGTTAACACACGTGTAACCAGGTGTGGTGGCACACACCTGAAAGCGCGGTACTCAGACTGAAGCAAGACTGGTACGGCTTTAAAGTCAGCCTGGGACACAGAGATCCAGTCTCAAAGGACGAAACAAAACCCACAGGTGACTTGCATGGCTTCTGCAGCACAGCGGCCTGGCCAGTGCTATGCCTTCCTCTCTCACTTGCTCCAGCAGGCCCTCTCCCCCTGCAGTGGAACTCTGACCTCTAGAGTGACCAGGACTAGGTGAACCCCACGCCTACATCACTGGTTCTCAGGTCACTGCCAACGTTCCAATCACTAGGTGAGGGAGATGCCGCCTTCCCTGGGACCATTCTTTTAGGAGAGAGATGAGCTCTGGACTGAAGGTGGGCACAGGAAGATGCAAGCTGCTCCGTACCCAGAACCACAGCATCAGCTTCTACATTTCCTCAGCCCCTGCCCTACAGGGCTCTGTGGTGCGTGGAGAGCTTGTGAGAGCTATTCTGCTGCCTGGGTTCCCACCAGGATTTAGTGTGACCTTGGACTACTCCCTGGCTCCCAGTGCCCATCTTCCCCACGAAGCAGTGTGTGAACCACAGCGTCTAAGCAGCTGAGAACTGAGAGGTGGTGCACACTTCATCACTGGAGGGACTTAAGCCCACTAGGACCACAGTGAAGAGAAATATGAACGCGGCTTGCAAGCTCCTGTCACTCACACTTTCAAAAGCCAGTCTGCACAAACTCCACACTGGTCTGCTTCCCCTGACTCATATGTTGGACCAGAAGACGACCACCGTTCCTAAGCAACCCCTCACTTCCTCCATGAATCAGCAAGGGGCACCCCACTTTACAGCCTGAAGCTCTGAACCCAGGCTCTTGACTGTTACACTGGCAGAACTGACCACTGAGAAGGGCAGTCTGTGTGTAGAGCCTTCTGCCAATCCTGCGCTGTGCCCTGCTACCTCAGTAGACTGTCCCCCCCCCCCCANCCCATCTTTCCACGGAGAGGGAGAAAGCTTTGTCTCTACTGTCTGCTGGGCTTCAAAGTCCTACCTACAGCTTTAAAGGGCGCCCAGCAACTCCTACACACACCTTCCACCTCTCCTAGCTAAGAAAGGAGGCTGGAAATGTAGGGTTATGGCTAAGGGTAAGAAAGTGACTGATCCAAGATGACACAGCTTCGGTCCTGGCTTCCGTGAGAATACGAGAGGGCCAAGAATGACAAGCCCCAGCTCCTTGGCACGAGATCTCGGGGGTAGCCACAGCAGCAGGGTGTTACCCGGTGAGTGATTTGTGCAGGCGGCTGAACGGAGGGCGACTTACTCCAACCTCCTCGGCCTGTGGCCTCCTACGGGGAGACTCGGGGGGGGGCAGACCAGGAAGGGGGAGCTGTCCAGCGGGAAGGTGCAGGCCTCCCTGGACAGTTGTGGAGGGAGAGAGCAAAGAGAACGGCTGCCGCACGGGACACGGAGCGGGACGCCCAAGAAGGATGCCACCACCGAGGTCAGGCCGCCGAGCCGGGGCTACACCACGCCCGCAGCCCGGAGAAGCCCCTGCTCTAGGAACACAACAGGAAATCCCGCCCCCGGTGGGGATCGCGACCGGAAGTCCCGCCCGGGGCGCCCCCTCACCCACCCGCGACCCCCCCCAGCACACACAGCCGTATGGCCATGGGTCACCGCCAGCGTGAGGGTCCCAGCCCGCCGGCACCCAGCCCGTCCGCACCCTCGTCTACGCTTCGTCGCGAGTCACACGCCTGGGGTTGAGCGTGAGCCATTTCGGCCGTCGGCCGAGAGCCGCAGGACGATCCCTGCCCCCCTGGCCTATGCAGACCGTAGCCTTCCCACGGGGGCTCGCCCTCCCGCCGCCCCTCGACCTCAGGAAGGCCAGACCCTCCCCAAACCCCAGCTCGCAACGCCGCCTCCACTCACGTGCCCGTAGCCAGCATGGCCGGCCAGGCGCCGTCGCCGCCCTCAAAAGGCATGGCGGCCTCTTGCGTCACTTCCGTGCGGCCGCCCCTCCTCCATTGTGTACACTCCGCCTCCCTGATCCTGGCGGCCTCACATCCACGGAGCAACCAGCAGCTGCGTGGCCAGCCGTGGGCGACGGCGACAGCGACAGCGAGGGTGCCCAGGGATGGGAACCGCGGCAAGGACTTTAGCGACCGTTTCGGGTCGCGCGCCACAGCTCTGACTGCGTGCCCATGCTCGCACAAGCGCAGGCGAGCGGCATGGCGTCCCTCGTTCGTCCCGACGTGGCAGTCAGTACGGCTACATATGCCTAGAGAGCATATGGACTCTTCCTTCCGTCCACACTAGACCTCCTCCCCTGGGCCCTGGCTCGCTCCCCTTTAGCACAAAAAGCTGGCAAACATTCAATATGGCAGCGTCCCTGGCTTCGGTTTGCCCGGTTTCAAGATGGTGGCGCAGTCCACTTTCCACGGTGACTCAGGGACCTGGGGCAGCTTCGCTTCCAGGAGCACCGACGGCTTCACCCTTTATCCCGAGCCCCTCGGCGCCTCTGGTGCCACACCGCTTCTCTCACCTTTTCCTCTCCTCGTTCCGCTTTTCCAACACCTCGCCGTCGTGCCCCGCATTAACATGGCTTCCACCAAGCCGCTCTGGTTCGTCCTCGAGGAAAACGGCGTCGTAGTGGCTTCGATGCCAGTATAAAATATGGAGCGGGCCGAGGAGGCGTTCCCGAGCGATCACGAGTTGGGCGGCGAGCATGGGTCCTCCTACTTGTTTACTTCGTGGCGAGAGTGGCGCAGTGCGCCTGCGCCGTCCCGCTGACCCCCGGCCAACTTGGCGGTCTACACCTCGTGACCTAGGTCTTCGGGTTTCAACTACCCCGTTCAAACAGATGGTCTCACCCACTGCAGCGTTCCAAGCTCGGGGACGCTACCACTATCTGGCCTGGAAGGGAGCGTTATTTTTCCGGATATGACACCAAGTTGACCCGGAAAAGGAGGAGATCGGGGCAGTGGCACCTCCGCGGCGGCAATGGAAGGATCCAGCTACAGGGTAAGACTTTGGAAATCATTCCCTCGCTTGTCTCCAGGAGACGCCCCCCACGGGTGGTCCGCTGCCACCTAATGCTGTGCGGGGACTAGGCAGAGTCAAGTTAGCAAGCACCGGCTTCTGCTAAAGATGCTGTCACTCTCCACAGTCCTTAGGGAGATCCTCCCTTAGCCCCGCCCTCTGGGAAAACGCACGCCCGTCCGGAGCGCGAGGCGGGGCTGTAGGCTTGCCACGCCCCACCGTAGCTCGTCAGTCAGGGGCTCTCGACCTCGCCCCCTGGGAAAGGCCTCCCTAGACCCTTGGCTTTCACCAGGTGGTGTTTGAAAAGGGAGGCGTGTACCTGCACACCAGCGCCCGGAAGCACCAGGATCCGGACTCGCTCATCGCCGGCGTCATACGAGTGGTGGAGAAGGTGGGCCGGGATGGAGGTGGCATGCGTGGGAACTTCGAATTGAGGGATGAGGGGCATTCGGGTGACTCTACTAAGTCCTCCCCATGTCCCTCAGGACAGCGACGTCTTCCTGCACTGGGCTCCGGTGGAGGAGGCTGGAGACCCAAACCAGATTCTCTTCTCCAAGAAGGTAGGCGACCCGCTCCTCTTCCCCACTCGAGTGGAAAGCAGGGAGTACGCGGAAACCTGTGAGCCTGTTTGCTTTGTGAAATGACCTAATGCCATATCCTCTTGGCTCCTTAGGGGACCCTGCTGGGTGAAAGACAGGGCTCACATTTCTTAAGGGGTGTGGCCTCGTTTTGGTCTGAGTCAGCTTTCTTTCCCCCTGTTACGTTTAGTTATTACATTTATCTATTGGGTGTGTGCACTCACATGCCGCGGTCTGGTCGTGTGGAGGTCAGAGGATAACATGCAGGTTCTCTCCGTCCACCGAGTGGGCTCCAGGGTTGAACCCAGGTTGTCGGTTTTGGCAGCAAGTGCTGAACCCTCTCACTAAACCCAGAGATTTAGTTTGTGTGGGGGTGGGTGGAGGGGGTGTGAATGTATGGGCATGTGTGTGCACTACGTGTGAGTGTGTGCAGAAGACAGCACTGCAGACACATGCCGGAGCTTAGGATGGTATGTGGAGACTGGGATCTGAACTCTGGTCTCTGGGATTGTGCAGTAAGCCTTGCTAACGACCAAACTATCTTTCTGGCCGTGTATGATTTATTTGCTTACTCATGTGTGTTTTACTCGGAGGAGTCGTTCATTTCTCCTTGTGGGTTCTCTGGACTGAACTTAGGTCATCTGTCTTACCTGTTGAGCCGATGTCTGGCCCCGCTCAACAGTATCCCCTGTCTGTCCATCATCAGTGCCCCCTGCAGACTCACAGCTAGTCACAATGACAATGGCCACCACTTGAAGCTCTTCATTCAGTTACAATAAAAAGTCAAAAAGACACAGAGGAACCTTGACAAGATCACAGAAAGGGCCAAGAGCAGGGGTGTGAGTCTGTCCTTTTCTTTCTTTTTTTTTAAAGGTGTTACACCCACTCCAGTGAAGTCCACTTGATAGGCCAAGAGGCCTGGAAGTACTCATGAGGCAAAGAGTTTCAAGGAAACTCAGCCTCCTGGAACCTTGGCATTCTCATAGCTAGGAATGCCCCAGATTTGTCCCTGCAATATCATGGAGGGTTTTGCGTGCTTTCTTACAGTGTTTTACTGGATAAGAGTTAGAAATCTCAGGGCAAGCTTAGCAAAGTATATTTAGAATCTTCATTACAGCCAGGTATGGCAGGCTACATTGCATATTAGAAGCAAGTTGGTGAATTCTTCTGACAAATGGAGGTTCCCTACAGATACTTAAAAGAACAGCCACATTATTTTCATATGCAAGTATTTACCAAGGCCTAGGAAATAGGGAGGTTGTGGTATTGCATTATTCATGGGAAGGTCTGCTAGAGCAGAACCCCCTGGTGCTAGCTCACACAAGGCTCAAAGGAGTAGCACAAATTGTGACTAGGGTGTGAAGTCTTTAGCTGACCCTAGGCAGGGCTGTTTTACCTTTACTGTAAACATTACCTGGTTCCTGTAAGTTCCTTTGAAGTCATTCCTTTGTTATGTGTCAGGTAACTTCAATGTACTTTGTCTGCTGTGACATCCTACCCCTTTGTTTTCTGTATTATGTAAGACTGGTGTTCACTTTGTGATATTACACTCAGATTCTACACACTCTGTTGTCTGTCTGTCAATTCCCATCTGACTCCATGCCCGTCTGTCTGAGACTCTGACCCTCACAGACTGAGGAGGGCCCACTGAGCCCGGTCTGTGGCAGAAAGGTTTTTTTTTTAAGATTTATTTATTATATGAGTACACTGTCGCTGTTTTCAGACACACCAGAAGAGGGCACTGGATCCCATTGCAGATGGTTGTGAGCCACCATGTGGTTGCTGGAAACTGCACTCAGGACCTCTGGAAGAGCAGTCAGTGCTCTTAACCACTGAGCCATCTCTCCAGCCCCGAGCCTGTCCTTTCTCATTGAAGTCAGGACTGACTGTTGGTCTTGTGCCTGCTGGTGGTCTCTGAGCACTTTCCTGTGTAGCAGTAGGGGTGTAGCCTGGCTCTCTGCCCCTCCCGCCTCTTCCCCTCCTTGTTCTGAAGCTCACTTTCTCACTGGGGCTCTCAGGCTGCAAGCTGAAAACCCCAGAGACCACAGATCTTCATTCTGTTATTTCTTCTCTCAAGGACCCAAGTCGGGGTGAGCCCAGCGCCTCAGAGGAGGAACCTACCTTTGACCCAGGCTATGAACCTGACTGGGCTGTCATTAGCACGGTGCGGCCACGGTCCCACCTGGCAGAGCCCAGGAAAGGTAGGTG
This sequence comes from Mus pahari, assembly GCF_900095145.1. Classification (NCBI taxonomy): domain Eukaryota; kingdom Metazoa; phylum Chordata; class Mammalia; order Rodentia; family Muridae; genus Mus; species Mus pahari. The sequence goes on along the minus strand of NC_034590.1, from coordinate 17,538,673 downwards.
GAACTGTTCCATGGTGGTCTAGGGGACCACATTTTGCCCTTCTTCATCATGATTCCAATGGCTTCCTTGCCCATAGTCAAGGTGGCTTCTAGATGCTTCCTTTCTGGCCTAGGAAAGAATGGCTTGGCTCTGAATGTTTCCAATGAGTTATTCTCCTAAAGGTTCCCAAGTTTGTGGGTTGTAGAAGGGCTGACAGGTAGCTAACCTGTTTTTCTTCTTCTTTTTTTTTAAAGGCATGGTCTCACTCTGTAGCCTCTTTTGTAGCCTTAGCTGGCCTTGAACTCAGAAATCTACCTGCCTCTTCCTGCCAAGTACTGGGCTAAAGGGTGAGGGTCACCATGCTTAGCTTCTCAAACCTTTTGTTGTGGTTCAGGTAGGGATTTGGAGCAAAGAGGCCACTAGAGGTGAGACAGCCAGAGGACTAGGGGTGGATTTACCTTTGAGTGCCAAGTAGAGGAATACAGTCTTTAAACAGAAGGTTCTGGAACATTCTAGAACGGACACATGGTCCACCAGGCTTCTTCCCAGGCACAGGCAGTTTTACTTCTAAGAAAATGCCAAGGAGCCCAGAATCCTCAGCGGCCTGGGGGAGGGTAGCTTCCAGCCAGGCCTCAGATGACAAAGCTGTTGAGAGAGCACACTGTGTTGATCTGCACACCCTCCACCTCTCTCACAGCACCAACCACTCTTTGCTTCCCCCCAGGTGCAGAGCCCAGTACCTCCCGGAGCTCCTGGGCCTTCTCCGTGAGCCTGGGGGAGCTCAAGTCCATCCGCAGATCCAAGCCAGGCCTCAGCTGGGCCTACCTGGTCCTGGTGACCCAGGCTGGAGGCTCCCTGCCTGCCTTGCACTTCCACAGAGGGGGTACCCGAGCCCTGCTTCGAGTCCTCAGCCGATACCTGCTGTTGGCCAGGTAAGCATCTGCCTCAGCTGGGCCTGTGAACTGGCATGTTCTTCTGCAGCTGCAGCTGGAGGCTTCGGGACAGGGATCAAGCACAGTTCTGGTCGGAAAGCGCTAAGAACATCCAGGCGCATCCCTTTGCAGTCCCAGTGCTTGGAGGGCTGGGACAGGGGGGACTTGAAGGCCAGTGTGGGCTACATGGGACTGAAAGTGAGGGCAGAGAGGGAGGAACTGGCCCATCTTTATGGGACTTAAGTAGTGTAGTAGTTTCCTGGTACACAGGAAGTGTCTTTTCATCCCCACAAAGCCACTCAATGGCGCCTCCCTGAGTCAGTCAACCTGGCCCAGGAATGTAAAGGCCTCATTGGCCTCCAAGGTCCAGCTCTGGTCTGGGGCCTTTCCCTGCAGAAGCATTTCAGTGATCAGGAAAGGGACTGCAGCTCCTGGATTAAGCGTGATCAGGCTGGCCTAGTACCACAGGGCCCTTCTCCTGTAGCCACCTGTGTGCCCCCTTCCTCCCAGCTCTCCACAGGACTCCCGCCTCTACTTGGTCTTCCCCCAGGACCCCTCTGCCCTGTCTGACTCCTTCCACCACCTGCAGCTCTTTGACCAGGACAGCTCCAATGTGGTGTCTGTGAGTGACCCTGGACAGGCTGCAGGGCATGCATGGGTGCGATGGGTGAGAGCCAGAGGCACAGCTCTGATACCTATTGCCTATCCTATCCGCAGCGTTTCCTTCAGGACCCCTACTCCACTACCTTCAGTAGCTTCTCTCGAGTGACCAACTTCTTCCGGGGAGCCCTACAGCCGCACCATGAAGGCGCCTCCTCCCCTGACCTACCCCCGCTGCCAGATGATGAACCAGAGCCTGGCTTTGAGGTCATTTCTTGCGTGAGTGTCAAGTGATCCTGTTCGGGGACTTTCTATTGTGTCACACCGGCTTCAAGGCCTCAGTTTTCTCCTTGGGAACATGGAAACAGTATCTGGAGCTGCTTAAGAAGTGACTTCACACAGGGCCGAGGTGGTGCATCCTTTAATCCCAGCACTTGGGAGGCAGAGGCAGGNGGATTTCTGAGTTCGAGGCCAGCCTGGTCTACAGAGTGAGTTCCAGGACAGCCAGGGCTACACAGAGAAACCCTGTCTCCAAAACAAAAAACCCCAAAAAAGAAGTCACTTATGTTCTGGGCCAGCTGCCTGGTGTTCCTGGTGACTGTTTGTCCTGCTGAGGATGTCCAACCCAGGGGCTGTTGCATGCTGGGCGGATGCCCTACCGCTGAGCCACGCCTCCAGCCCCTCCCTGGTGATCTACTACTGCTCATCCCCTATGAACTAGTTTGCCAGCCGTGTCTGGTCTTCTGGACTGGACCTCTCAGTTTCTGGCCTTATAGTGTGTGACCCTCTTGCCTCAGGCCTGGCTGTGCCTTTCCTGGAAGCTTCCTGCTGGCCAGAGAACCTGTCCTTAGGGTTCCTCCCTGGCCCAGGAGCACTTAGGACTCACCTGCCCTGTGTCCTGCAGGTGGAGCTGGGGCAGCGTCCCACGGTGGAGCGTGCTCCTCCAGTCACAGAGGAAGAGTGGAACCGCCACGTGGGTCCTGAGGGTCGCCTGCAGCATGTCCCTGAGTTGAAAAACCGGATCTTCTCAGGCGTGAGTGTCAGTGGGTGCAGGCTAGCATGGGCGGCAGATGGCACGGGCGAGGATGCGTTGGCAGGTGGCTAGGAGGAAGCCTTTTGACCTGTTGCTCCATCGCACCCTCAGGGTCTCAGCCCTGGCCTTCGGCGGGAGGCTTGGAAGTTCCTTCTGGGGTACCTTAGCTGGGAGAGCTCCGCTGAAGAACACAAGGCGCACGTGCGCAAGAAAACGTGAGTGGGAAAGTGTGGCTCCCACAGCCTTTGGACATCTCTGTCCTAAGGCTTGGCCACTCTCTCAGTCGTCAGGATCTGTTCTGTAGGGCTAGTGTGCACTGTACTGGGGCTTCTTCCACAAATGCTGGTTTGGAGACGCTCTGTGCAGTCAACAGCCTCACCCCCCTGTGGCTGCCTTCTGACTGGGTGCACCCACTCTGATGCCGTACTGTTGCAGTTCTTACAGCTTTGCAGGGGCTGTCGGCTCCTTCCCGTGAGGGTCATGCATCTGCTGTGTCCAGCCCCTTGTGAGGACCTTAGTGCACCTGGACAAGCTTGTCCAGCAGAGAGAGGGGTGGTGACACATATTACCAGAAGCCCACAGGGTGTTCTCTGCAGAGAAGCATCAGGGGAGAGAAGAAAGGGAGAGGCAGGGCAGGTGGCCTCTGTGGGCAGGACAGGGCATGAGGAGTGATGAAGTGGGCAAGTGTTTTCCAGGTGTCCCCCTGGTGCTGCGATAGCAGGGGTCCTAGCTCCCGCGTTCCTCCCCTCTCAGGGATGAGTACTTCCGAATGAAGTTGCAGTGGAAGTCTGTGAGTGCCGAGCAGGAGCGGAGGAATTCACTGCTGCATGGATACCGAAGCCTCATTGGTGCGTGGGGCCAGGACGCGTGTGGTGGAGTTGGTATGGTGGGGTGAGCTGCAGTGGGGAGGGCAGGGCTGGGAAGGTCGTCTTGGGGCCTTGTCAGCTCTCCCTGGGAGATTGGGTGGCCTTACCTCTCTGTGCTTCTGTTTCCCTAATGGCACACTAGGGCATAGCTAGAGTCTCATGATGTAGGTGGCAGTATTAGATCCTGGGGAAGCCCACCCTCACCCTAGCATGAGCCCCGCAGCTCAGGGCTGCCAGCATACAGGGAGATATGAGCCCCGCAGCTCAGGGCTGCCAACATACAGGGAGATATGAGCCCCACAGCTCAGGGCTGCCAGCATACAGGGAGATATGAGCCCAGCAGCTCAGGGCTGCCAGCATACAGGGAGGTAGCGCTGCTACCTCTGACTGGCTAGGAAGGCCTACTGACCTTGTTCATGTTCCTGCCATGCTGGACTCCACAGAAAGAGATGTAAGCCGCACCGACAGGACTAACAAGTTCTATGAAGGTCCTGAGAACCCTGGGCTGAGCCTGCTCCATGACATCCTTCTTACATACTGCATGTACCACTTCGACTTGGGTGAGCACTGCACTGATGGGGAGAGGGCGGAGCACTCTGGGTACTCAGGGTGTGGCAGCTGATCCTGTGTTCCCTCAGGCTACGTTCAGGGTATGAGTGACCTCCTGTCCCCGATCCTCTTCGTTGTTCAGAACGAAGTAGATGCCTTCTGGTGTTTCTGCGGCTTCATGGAACTTGTGGTGAGGCACAGGATGGGAGAAGGGGAGTGGTCAGGGACAGCCACTAAGTACCCAGTCTGCACCCTGCCCTCACACTTCCCTCCTGCTCTCTGCAGCATGGGAACTTTGAAGAGAGTCAGGAGACTATGAAGCGGCAGCTTGGGCAGCTCCTGCTGCTTCTGCGGGTGCTGGATCAGCCACTCTGTGATTTCCTGGGTAGGTCCTGTGTGAGACCAAGAAAAACCTGGCATTCAAAGCCTAGGGGGATGGGGCAGTCTGCCCGTCTTGGGCCAGGTGAGGTTTCTCTAGACCCTCAGCTAGGGCCATAGCATTCTAGCTAAGTTCCTTGTTGCTGAAGGGGCTGTGGCTCACTTGGAAGGGAGTGAATGGTAGCGCTGCATATAGCAGAATTCCCGTGTGTAGTCATGCCTGTCATCTGCCTGTCCCGCAGTCCGGCACAGTGTGACCTGGGCTGTAGCTCCATCTAGCTGTGGGCAAGGCTAACTCCTGTGCTCCTCTTCTAGATTCTCAGGACTCGGGCTCGCTGTGCTTCTGTTTCCGGTGGCTGCTCATCTGGTTCAAGAGGGAATTCCCCTTTCCTGATGTCCTCCGGCTGTGGGAGGTGGGCGGCCAGTTGGGGTGAGAGGGCTGGTAGAAGGACTGGGAGGTGGAAGACAGATGGGCAGGTCAGGATGGGGCTTCAGGGGTTCCTTCTGACACCCCAGGTGCTGTGGACTGGGCTTCCTGGCCCCAATCTGCACCTGCTGGTGGCCTGTGCCATCTTGGACATGGAACGGGACACACTGATGCTGTCTGGCTTTGGCTCCAACGAGATCCTTAAGGTGAGGGCATTTCCCACCTTCTACTCTGACTTAGATGTGGAGTCCACCTGCAGTGCCTGCTGCTGGCCTTGGGATTGAGTGTTGATTGCCTTGGGTGGGGTTGGAACTGCCGGGTTTTCCCACCTACTAGGTTACTAGGCTGTACCTGTAGAGCAGTGGAGAGGAGCCTGCCCCTCCCCAGTGAGGGCTCTTGTGCTCCAGCATCCACGTGTGCTAGCAGGGAATGCTATGGAAGATTGTGGCAGGCCAGGGACTCCCTATACCCCTAGCACCAGTCTGCTTCTGTCCATCGCCAGAGTGCAGGCATGGACCTGACCTTCCCTTTCCCACAGCACATCAACGAACTGACCATGAAGCTGAGCGTGGAGGATGTGCTGACACGGGCAGAGGCTCTGTACAGGCAGCTGACGGCCTGCCCAGTGAGTCTTTAGTGCTTGCCTGATAAATCCCATGGGTCTTCAGCCAGGCTCTCCTCCTCCCACACCTACTGACTCTACCCTCACCCATCAACTAGCCTCTTGGACCACTCCTCTCCCCACAGGAGCTGCCACACAATGTGCAGGAGATCCTGGGGCTGGCACAGCCAGAAGAGCCTAGTAGCCCATCTCCTCCGCTATCTCCAATGCCCTTGTCACCTACTCGGGCCCCGTTGCCCCCGCCGCCACCTGAGGAAGTGGTCCCGCAGCCTGACAGCAGTCTTGAGATTCTGCCTGAGGACGAGGACGGAGCCTGACTCCTGGCCTGGTGCATCTGACTGGGTTCCCGCAGATTGACAGGCCCTGAGCCCCATGTCCATGGAGGAGGCCTGGAGCTAAGTGAGACCCCGAGCCGGCCAATGAAATGGAGGAAGGGCCTCCTGGAGGGCGGGGATTCCCGAGTGCCCGCCCACCAGCTGCCGCCAGTGTTAGGCAATAAACCGTTCTTGGTTGACTGTGCTGGCATCAGGGCACTTTGCTTTTCCCATCTTGCTCATAGCCCATGCTGGCCTCAGGCTGCTGAGTTTTTGTTCCAGCCAGGATCTGTCAGCACCCCAGCACCCAATGGCTTCTGATCTCCTGACCACAGTGTAGTGTTCGTTCACTCAAGTGTTGCCCCACCCAGGGCAGTGTGGAGAGAAGTGAGCCTCTGGTTTAACAAAAATAACTTTATTGTGGGCTATTAGTGTAGGTGGTTTGTCTGCCCTGAGGAGGCCTGGGTTAGGAGCGGGGTGCTCACTTCCCCTTAGCGATTAGGAGTGGTCCCCCAATCGGTGCATTTGCGGGGTGCCAGATCCCACATGCCCATGCCCTTGTAATTCAGGGATGACTTCCCCATGCGCCTGTACATGCTCCGAAGGATATATATTCTGGTGGACGTACCCCTTCTGGGGGATAGTCTCCACGAACACGTGTCCCTGCAGCTCAGGAATGGCCTCCACAAACACGTGTTGCTGCCCCTCAGGGCTTGTTTGCACCAAGTGTTTGTGAGAGGGCGCCTGCTCTTCTGGGGTGATTTCTTCCCGCGCCTGCTGCTCCTCAGGCCTCTCCCCTTCAGGATACTGGTCCAGATAGTTGGTCTCTGCATGTGCATGCTCTGTCATCTGGGGGTCTACCTCCCTGTACCCATAGTTGTTATTGATTCTCACTGCGGCCCGCAACCCGGACTTGACAGCGGTCTCTACCCAGCCATGCGGGAGAGCTGTGTGCTCGCCCGCGAAGTAAATGCGGCCGAAGGGGGCTGACCAGTCATAGTCCTCGGCCTCGGGCCCATACAATGGCGGCTGCACCACGAAACCTCCCTGGCTATGCGGGTCCTCTGCCCAGCGCTTGACCACACCCCTGCCGTCCCACAGCCGGAACACCACAGGCCCGTGCAGGGCCGCCAGGTCCTGGAGCACCAAACGCAGGGTCTGGTCGGTGCTCAGTCCAGCGAAGGGGTCTGCAGCGTCCGACCACGTGTAGGAGGCCAGAAGCAGTGAGCCCTCGCCTCGCGCAGGATAGAATATGAGGCGCGATGGGCGGTCAGTGTTGGAGTGGCCACCCTCGATGTGCTCCTCGTGCCAGAAAGGCCGACGGAAACTCAGAAAAACCTTGCTGGCTGCTACGTAGTGAAGCGCGCGCAGTGCCTCCTGCCTCTTGCGAGTCAAGGGCGGCGAGAAGGTAATGCGCTGCAGCGCGGGCCCACTGGCAGTCAGCAGCACCACGTCCGCTGTCAGCGTCTTCAAGCTGTAAGACCGTAGCGAGGTGGCTACGTGCACGCGCACATCGTTCCTCCCCTGAGTGATGGACACCACAGGCGCGTTCAGCAGCACCGGCCCGGACAGCGAGCTCAGCAGCGCTCGCGGAAGCAGGTCCCAGCCACCCACGATACGGCTGTACCTACAGGGCGGGACAAAGAAGGGCGGGCACGCTGACCCCAACCAAGGCACAGCTCTTAAGGCCTCGTCACCTCTGGCCCTGCCCCTCCCAGGATGCCCCGCCTCGTGGCTTGCCCCATCCGTTGTGCCCTCACCGGAGTCGATCGCTCAGGCAGGCGTGCGCGCGTAATGCTTCTGCAAAGCTGAGGTAGAAGAAGCCCTCCTCGGACATCACATCTCCCAGGAGCTGCACAGCCGGCCGGGACAGGTTGCCCTCCCCGAGGAGATATTCCTGTGCAGTGGGCAGGGGCACTAATCAGACCTTTCTTTCCTGCTGAGCCCTGTATCACAACTATCTCTTGTTACAGAAGAGGGAAATCACCTTGCCTCACTCACCAGGAGCGTGTGCTTGTTGAACTTATCCATGGCTTTCTTGCAGCCCAAAGCCTTGAGGTCTTTGAAGGCCTGTGGGGACAATCAGAGGACCCTGGTTGCAGCAGGAACAGCAATTCACCTCACTTCAGGCCCCAGGCATTAGCTCATGATGTATGCACCTGCTCTGAAGCAGGAGTCCTCCAAATACTGGGTTTCCCTGCCTGTCCACCCAGTCAGTAGCATGTGTGTTTGTGCAGGCCAGTGAGGGCGAGCCAGTAGAGATCATTGTCTAGACCATTGTGGGCATAGGCAGTAGTGTCCCTCTTCACCCACAGCGTTCCTTAGCTCTCCCCCCCACCCCCCAGGAGGAAGCACTAGAGTCCCACCCCTACTGGCCCCCAGGAACCAGCTGCCTCCATTACTCTTTCTTGCAGAAGGCAGCTGTAGTTCTAAAGTACAGGGAGCAGGGCCGCCTCCCCTGCTACAGGCAGGCTCTCCGGCCTGGCAGTTAGTGATCTCTGAGCTGCTTCCAAACATGGCCTCCATCCAGCCTCTTTACCCAGACCTCCTTGTCATGGGTAAGGTGGAAGTCGAGGATAGACTTAGGGGCGATGGATGAGGAAGGTTGGGTTCCAGGAGCAGAGGAGGGCATGGCTAAATCACCAGGTGGACTAAGGAGAGGGAAAGCTCTGTGGCAGGTCTGGCCCTCAGGCCCGAGAGGCACTGGGAGCTACATGGAGTTGTGAGCAGGGTCATCTGGGTGGAAAGATCCTTGGGGACACGAAAAGAGGGTGATGTTTGACAGCACTGTCCGAGTCAAGCAGATGGGGACGACACAGAGTAGCAGTGTTGCTGGAGGGTCCTGGGAGTGAGTGCCAGGGACTACAGTAGTGGGTGAGCTGGAGGGATGGAGAAAACACCCGCTAGCCATCAGCAGAGGTGACAGTAGTAGACACAAGACTCTTGGGGGCCACCTTGTTGAGTGCCATCTGGTAGATGTCCTCTGGGGAATGGCCCCTTTCCCTGTCGTTCAGGTTGTAGCCCAGCTTTTCTGGCATCCTCTCCACCACATAGTTTCGCAGCTTCACATCATGCACCTCTGTCCAAGTGTTCTCATCATACTGTGTGAACCGAGTCAGGTTGAGGCCCAGGCTCCTGCAGAGCTTGTGCAAGATCCTGGAAGTGGGAGGCTGCTTCAGAGAGGCCTGGCCTGGCACCACAGGAGGGCCACTGGAGATGGGCATCAAACTACTCCCTGGATACCTGAGAGCTGGTTCAGGGGCCGGGGGTGGGAGTAGGGGCAGAGCTCAGGCAGCTTGCAGGCTAGGTCACTGACCACTCCAGTGCTCCGGAAGGCAGTGCTGAGGGATGTGAGTGGGAGTGAGGTCTAGACCCAACTTTTGACTGGGTGGGAGTAGGGGTGACACTGGAGATGAGTTGGAGGTGGAGCTTGAAGCGCAAGGTTCTATAAGCAGCACCTTATAGAAAACAGATACTGGTGCCTGGACTGGGGATAGAGCTTCTGGTTGAACCCAGACCAAGAATGAGCCTGGGATTGGCTGAGCCTGAATCTGGGACGGGAGTTGGTAGAATGTGGGAGTGGGTATGGAACTGGGCTCTGGCTAAACTTTGGTGCAGAGGTGGGGCTCTGCTGCCTGGGTAGGTGGGACCTCACCTGTGGGAACTGGGCATTCGCATGGCCCCAAGCTCCCCTATCCAGCCTGTCTTCTCATCCCGGAAAGTGAAGATACGGCCCCCAATCCTGTTATCTGCCTCCAGGATGGTGACCTAAAGAAGAGGGGCCAACAGGGACCTCAGCTCCCTCACTACATTCCCACTAGCCCCTGCCTGTCTTGTCCCCAATAGTAAGGCACACCTAGACTAGAAGGGCCTCTCTTCTGGGTAGGAGGGCTGCTCGGATAACAGAAAGGTCTCAAGACTGTAATAGGAAGACTACCAGATGGACTGTAGAGGGAATTCCCAGCTTAAGGTAGGAGGAGGGGGATTTCCTAGTTTGTACAGAAGACTTGGGGCTGGCTCAGTCTCATTCCTAGGGTTAGGTGAGGGGATACTTCCCCTTGAGGATTTCTCAGTCCCCTCACCCCCAAGTCCCCATCTCAACTCTTGACAATTACATTAAGAAGAGGAAGTAGGCCTTCCTTCCAGGATGGGTAAGTGAGTCAATGAAATGGGGGCTCTGGGAAAGCGTAGCTTCTCTACCTCACACTCCCCAGGACTCCCCACCGGCAGCAGGGAAGGCTCCCTGTAGACTGCAGGTAGCACTTACCTTGTGTCCTGCATCACTGAGCATCTTGGCTGCTACCAGCCCGGCCACACCCGCACCAACCACTACCACCTTCTGGGGCTTCGAAGTCCGATTGAGGCCCAAGGTCACCACCTTGAGTAGCTGTTCATAATCATGGTCCTCCATACACTTCTCAATAGGGTTCAGGATGGAGGTTGCCTTCCAGTCCAGAGAGCCTGCCAGACCAAGGAGGGTGGCCACCAGGACAAGACACAGGGCTGGCAAAAGGACAGGGTCAGCACACAGGCTCCAGGAGTGCAGGAGCTAGCCCGTAACCCCAGCACTCCCTCCTCCTCTCAGCTGCTCACTTACCCAGCCCAGCCATGGCTCAAGTGGCAGCTGCTGAGTGAAGAAGTGGGGGGTCAATGTGGTGGGGCCAGGGAACCCCAGCCTGTCTCCCTCCTTCCTCTCTGGTCATGCATTTCCCCAGACCTAATCTTGACCCTTTAGAGCTCCTGGGATCATTGTTCCAACATCTGGCCTGGCTCCCCCCCTCCTGCTTTCCAGCCCCGGGTTCTGCAGTCCTGTCATTGCCACCACCCTCCATGTAGCTCTACCTCCAGCTCTTGGGCAGGACAGCAGAGCAGAGCTTCTGCAATTCTCGCCTTAAAAGCAGCCAGCCCCGCCTACTCACCTCCCCGGGGAATTAAAAGTGCTTTCCTGAACTAGGGTCAGATTCTGGGGGAGGTGATGGGAAGAAATATCACAGGAGGAAGTAACTCAGTCTATTTTTCTTCCTCCTGCTTCAAATAGCTTTGGGGAAGCTGGGGTGGGGACTACCCATCCAGGTGGCAGTGGTGATGGTGGACCCTGTGCTCTAGGCTTCTTGGACTTTTGTCTTGGGTCTGCGGATCCCTGGGCCAGGCCTCCCCTCCCCATCTCTCCAGGAATGTCTCCAACTGTATGAAACGGGCATACACAAGTCAGGGGCCTTTCACATTCCAAGCCCATAGAGCCCATATAGGCTTGCTAATGTCACATGGTCCAGCACACAACGGCAGGAATGGAGCCAGATCAGGGCCTGCATATAGCACCTGGCCAGGTCCAGAACCTGTTTGCTGCAGCTGCAGGAACGTGGGCAAGACTGGTTGGTGATGGCTAAGTGGTCACTTGTCCTTTGTCCTTCCTGCTTTGTCTTAAGTACTGTTGGGCAGCAGACTCTGGACTGACACCTCAGAGATATGACCCTAGAAGCCTCTGCCAAAGCTGGTGAGGTGAGGCAACAGGGTGCAGGGGGATTTTCCTTGGGGTTGGGGAGAAGATGGGTTAGGACAGCCAGGAAAAATCACAGAGAACACAGGCTGGGGAACTCCAGAGCCCACTAAGGGGATGGTTGTTGGTGTATATGTGTGCTTTGTGGCTTGGGCCAAACAGTGGCCAGAAGTGCAGTCATGCAGGCTGGAGACCCCAGGTCAGGCAGAACACTGGCACAGTACTTGGTCTCAGTCTCACAGAGGAATTGACAGTCCTGGGAGGGGGTGGGTGGGTGGGCAACAGCTGCTTCACAGACTGGAATTTATTTTGGCTCTTTGAGACAGTTTCTCTGTGTACCCCTGGCTGGCCTGGTACTCAGAGATCCCCCTGCCTCTGCCTCCAGAGTGCGGGGATTAAAGGCGTGTGCCATTATATTTCAACTTATAGACAGGATTTCATTCTGTATACCAGGCTGGCCTCAAACTCCCTATGACCCTCCTGCCCTGGTGCCCTGAGTACAAGAATAACAGCATCTGTTGCCAGTGCTCTTCCCCAGCTTCTGGAGTTCATTCTGCACCAATAGGACAGCCTTAAGGTGCCATGGTAAGAGTAAAGGTAGGCCTGGCATACAGGGACTATAGCTTTGAATTTTAAAAAATTTTCACGTATGTGGTTGAGTTTTTACCTTTATGAATGCTTATGTACCACGTGTGTCTGTCTGTTGCCCAAAGAGGCCAGAGAAGGACATTGGATCTGCTGGCATGGAAGTGACCAGTGCTTGTGAGCTCTCAGGAAGGTCTTGGAAATTAAACCCTGGCTCTCTGGAAGAGCAGCCAGTGCTCCTAACCTGAGCACACCCAGCCTCAAGAGAGCAGCTTTCGGGTCCCTGGTCAGAGATTGGGGCTACCCCTGTTCCCCTGGGGAGCTCTGAGGAGCAAACAGAATGGATTCAGGTATTGTTGCCAAACCCCAAGCTAGTGATTCAGAGGTATGCTATGTGTGACCACACATGTCTTTATCATCCCAGTCTATCCCCATCATCAGGAGTTCCAGGCCAGCTTGGGCTACAATTAGACCCTATCTCAAAAATATAAATATTCAATACTCCCAAATCCCATGTTAGTGCCAATAGTATTATTGAACTTGAGTTAGGAATGCCGAGGGTTGGGGCACCATTGGGATAGACTGTCCTTTCCTGGCTATGCTGAGGTCCTGGGAACAAGGCAGGGCAGGTGGGATAGAATCAGAAGCTAGGAGCAAGCAAGGATAAGTGTCCTGCAGCAAAGGCAGGACCCAGACACTAGTGTGTACATTTGTGACACACCCACCAGCTGCTGCTGGCTTTGGGAAACCCAGCTTCATTATGGGCCTTTTAGGTAGAAATGGTCTTTGGGGATCCCCTGCCCATTGTGGCTTGCATCCAATCCACAGAAACAGTGCCACATCCCAGCTGGCAGTGCCTCCCACGAATCCTAGGGGTAGGGTTAGTGGGAGGGGCCCTGGGACCTAACTACATAGTCTGAAGCCTAATGGATTAAATTCACTGTCACCAAAGGAGGGGGTAGGGTGACCCAGGCCTGGACAGGAACAGAGGAGTTGTGGCCTCCACCCTGCATCCCTACCCCAGAAAGGGGACACTCACTGCACGCTGGTCTTTGTGGGGCTCTCCTGGCGCCCATGGCCTTGCTGGTTAGCCTGGAACTGAAGTCATCCTTTAGCGCAGGCAGAACCAGGATGAATAAGGACAGCTTTCTCCTACTGCCTTGTTAGGCCAGAGAAGCCAGGTCCTGATAGGAAAAGCAGTTGGTAGGCTGTGGCAGAATTTTCTAGAGAATGCCTATTTTTTTTTTTTTTTTTTTTTGTTTGTTTTGTTTTGTTTTTTGAGACAGGGTCTCACTCTGTGACCTAAACTGTTCTCACAATTGAGGCCATTCTTCTGCCATTGCCTCTTAAAACTATGGCTAACAGGTATGCCATCATGCCCCTTGCTTACCCAGTGACACGGGACTACTTTGAATCACATTCCAGACACACTATCTGTAGGATGCTTTTCCGGATGTTTCCTTAATGACAGGAATGGTCAAATTTTCCCTGTGAATACTTGAGGATTTATAGCCAGCAGTCTGTTTTACAATATATGAGGATATGGCTGTGTTCCAAAAAAGTTTTACCGACAAACAGAAGGTAAGGCCACAAGGCAGCCAACTTCTACCCTCCAAGATAGGAACTACCCAGCTCTTGGGAGGCAGAGGCAAGCAGATCTCTGATTCAAGGATAGCCTGGTCTACATAGTTCCAGGCCAGTCAGGACTATATACTATGTCTCAAAAAATATGGGGGGAGGAAAGGCATGCATCACTTAGATGACTTACAGACTAGGGATACAGTTCAGTTGGCGATGTGTTTGTCTAGTATGCACATAACTTGGGTTCCATCCCTGCACTATATAAACCAGCTGTGGTGGTGCACTGCTAGGATTCCAGCACTCGCGAGAAACTCATTTCAAAATAAAAACGTATTTACAATGAAATTTTACTGATAACTATTTGAAACGCTTCCCTTCTATGGGATCACTTTTTCTGGGAGTACCTCTCCTTCAGAAGCTGAACTTTTGCCAGACCCTTTAATCAAATCAAGAACTGCCCTGAGACCTTTTAAAACTATGTCCTCGCCAGGCAGATTTCTGAGTTCGAGGCCAGCCTGGTTTACAGAGTGAGTTCCAGGACAGCCAGGGCTACACAGAGAAACCCTGTCTCGAAAAACCAAACAACAACCAAACTATGTCCTCAGCCTCTTCAAATTTAACTCCTCCTTAAATATAACCAAGTAACCAACCTTTCTATGTAGACTTGCTCTTCCCACTCAATCAGCTGTTACTTAAGCAAACTTAGCTACATGCTGTTCTCTTTAAGGCTTGGGACAGACCCAGAGTGTCTGGGTCTAATTCTGGTTCAAAACAACCTTAAAACATGAACACTAGAAACAGCTTGTGCAGATTGATCACATCTGTGTGCAGTTTTCAAATGCTGTTTTGTAACATTCCTTAGAAAACCTTTAGAGACCTCTTAAAAAAAAAAAAAAAAGTGGCCGGGTGTTAGTGGTGTGGTGGGGGCACTTGTCTTTAATCCCAGCACTCATGAGGCTGAGGTAGATGGATCTCTGGTATACATAGATCATGTCTCACAGAGCAAAACACATCACTCATTCCTTCCCCCATACCATGTTTTCTGTGCTGCTCAATATAGAGCAAAGCCCTTTGCTAGGCAGAGAACAGGGGACAGAGAGTGAAGTTTGAACGCCAGCTCCCTCTTGGCCTTAGCGTGACATGGACAAACTTTCTCTATTTGACATTTTAAACTTTTTTCCCCCTTTCTTGAGTTTCACACTAGGCCACCATGCTGGGTCACAGACTGGCCCTTGGCTATCCAGGGAGAGGTGTTGAATAAGCTCCCCATGCCGTCAGTCACCTTTGCTGTCTTCATGGTGAGTTAATGAGACCGGTCAGCAAGGCAGGACATCTGCCTGTGTTCTTCCTGGAGAAGGAAACTGCAATTGTTAAGTGTAACCTGGGCAACAGTGCCCAGCAGGGTGCCAGTAGCATTGCCATCCTGGGCACCCCTCCCCAATTCTCCCAGCACAGAGATCTAGTCTCCTTTCTTCAAAGTGGGGCAGATATCAGGGCATAATTTCAATGTTTTCAAACTACAAGGTCACTAGGATGTAGTAATGCAGGGACAGGGTGTGCATTTAGCATACATGCAGGCCCTATCTCCAAAATAGAAGAATTCATCTTCATGTCCAATATACAATCCTGAATGAGTACACACATTAAAAGCACTTTTTATTAAAATACACACCTTTATTGTTTGAGCCCACCAATGACAATCATGTATATAAGACACATCTTTTGATGTCTAATCATCATAATCAAGTGGGAGTCAAGTCATGCAGTACAGGGCTGGGCTGCAGTGTCTTATCTATAGTCTTAGCGCTTGGGTGGCTAAGGGAGGAAGTTCACAGCAACTCAAAAACTTGGGCCAGAGTGGGGAACCCTGTCACGTATCACAGGAAGGCCACTGGGTCCTCAGGACTTGTGTCCCCAGTTCACTGGCCCTGCCTCCATGTGGTTATGTAGATCAAAATGATCTGGAACTCCAGAGTACTGGGGTGGCAGGTGCTCACAATGCCAGCTTTTTACTCTTTTGAGAGTTTATGACTCTGCCTACATGTGTATCTCTGCACTATGTGCAGACAGTGCCCAAGCCACCCAGAAGAGGACACCAGATAACCTGGGACTGGAATTACAGGGTGACTGTAAGCTAAAATGTGGGTGCAGTGAATCAAACCAGGGTCCTGTCCTTGGAAGAGCAGCCAACCTGTACTCTTAGCCACTGAGCTACTACCTCTATCTAGCCCCTCAACCCACCCCAGCTTTCTCCTGTGCCAACATGACCCAAGAAAATAACTTGTGGCTCCACTGCTGGTCCAGGGTCCCCCAGTCCTATAGCCAAGTGCTGGGCCTAAGTGAGGTCAGCATCTGGAAATCACCCCTCAGTGTCCATTTCCCACTGCTGATATCACAGTGACATCTGCACCCACTAGGGTAATGGATGACTTACCACTTATGCACAATGGTAGACAGGACTCTCTTCTCATACCTGTAGCCTGCCCACCCCATGAGGTAGACTGAGCCCTGTGGCTCAGCCAGCACTTCCAACCCGGGCAGCATAGGAGTACCACCATCACACCAGCAGTGTCCCGCCCTATCCCACCAAATCTTGGATCCACTACCCACATTCACAGCAAGTCTAGTTTCACAAATTTTTCTTTATTTAGAAAAGCAACATTTCGATCAGGGACCACAAAGGCTACAGTAGAGGTGCAGAGAAATAAAATAGACCAGAAATGACTGCCGGCCTTCAACACTGGATCTAAGATAGGCTGACACTGGGATATTCAGAAGCAAATCTGCAACCACTTTGGCCTCAAAGACATATCAGCAGTCAGTCCCTGCCATAGAAGCTCATAAGATAGGGGTGAGAGGTAGCCAGTGCAAAAGTGGTATTAAGCTCAGGGTGCTTTGGTGACTCCACTTTATGTAGCAGAGGCTCTGGAGGACATGGGTTTGACAGGAGTTAAGAGAAGCACAGAAGCCATGTCTCCATCCCAGGGGGGGTTCCTGGCCAGCATCTCCTCCTCTGGAGCACCCCACCCCACTGTCACAGTAGTACTGGGAGTGGCTGAAGGATGAGTTTGGCCCAAAGGAGAGCTGAAGCTTGCAAGGGAGCGCTGGATTCACCACTTGCCCTTGTTCTTTAAACGCTGGCCTAGAGTTCAGTGACCTTCACATCGGCCTCCAGAGCACAGGTTATATCCAAGAACATCATGCCTTTGCAAAAATACTTCTGATAACAGGGAATCAAACCAAAGAGCATTTTCCTCAACAACACAACCACCAGAGAGCCAGCAGCCCAGCAACCCAAGGAGCCCCTCCTCCCACTCATGTGTGGCTAGTCAAAGGCAATGCGCAGGCTGCGCTCCTGTTCCTTGCGCCGGCCCTCACACACACGGCTTGCCTCCTCCACCCTCCTCTGCAGCAGGGCAGAGCTTTGGTCCACCCACTGAAGAGAGTCCATGTGTGCATTGAGGATCTTGCAGATCTGTTGCAGTGGGTCACTGGTGTCTGCAGGGCCACCAGCCATGTTCAGATGCTCGATGATGTCCTTGAGGTCCTGTGCCATGCGCTTGAGTTGAGCATCGATGTTCTCAGCCAGCTTGTAGGTCTTCTCCCGCTCCTCATCAGCGTGCTGAAGGTAGATGGTGCCACTTTGCTCCTTCACTGACTCCTCCAAAGGGCTCAGGAGGTCTTCCAGCTCCTTCTGCTGTGACAGGATAAAGTCCAGCTCCTGGTCCAGTCGCTTCTGATCCAGCTTCACCTTTTCCACCTCTCGGTGCAGGCTGGTGATCTTCTCCCCATTCTCAATCAGTGTGCGGTCCCAGGCATTGACCTGTGTGGCCTGTTGCAGGAAGTGCCGCTCTTGATCCTCCAGCTCCAGACTCCACTTGTTGATCAGGCTTTCCAGCTGGGCATAGGTCATCGCTGGACCTGTGGCAGTCCCAGCTGCTGTGCTGGAGGCAGGCAGAGCAGTAGCTGCTACACTGCTGGGGCCAGCTGGCACCAGGGGTTTCAGACTTAAGGCAAAGCCAGTGGTCGTGGTAGAGGCGGCGGCAGCAGTGGTAGTAGTGGTGGTACTGGTAGTGGTGGTGCTGGTGGTGGAGGCACCTGGAGCTGCTCCAGGGGCCTTGAGGCTGAAGCCCAAAGTCCCAGCACTAGGAGTGGCTGCAGTTGTCACCGGAGCTGAGAGGGAGAGCCCTGTAGCAGTGGATGAGGCAGGAGCAGCAGCTATGGAAGCAAAGAGTGTAGACCCTGTACTGGTGGTGGCAGCAGTGGGTGCAGCAGCAGCTGGTTGTGTTGTTCCTGCTGTAGTTGTCACCAGAGTGGCTGGAGTGAAGGGAGAGCCAGACAGTGCTGTGGGCTGGGCCGAGCTACCCACAGAGCCAAGGCTGAAGCCAGAGGCTCCAGGCTGGGATGCACTGCCGCTGGTGAATGAGAACCCAGTGGAGCCGGTGGACGGAGCAGACGTGGTACAAGAGCCAAAGACAAAGCCAGTGGGGGCTGTCCCCTGGTTGGAGGTGCTGCCACTTGAGATGGCATTGGTGAGGGTGCTGCTGCCAAGCCCAAAGCTGCCAGTGTTGGCTGTGGCTGGTGTGGCAGCTGTGTTACCCAGGCTGAGCTTTGGGGTGCTGACCCCCAGGGAGAAGCCTGTTCCTCCAGAAGCAGGTGTTGTTCCAAAGTTGAATCCTGGGGTCTGTGTGGTTGGGGTCTGTGTGGTGAGTGAGAAGAGGCTGGTGGAAGGGGTGGTCGCAGCTGGCTGGGAGGGAGTCCCAAA
Organism: Mus pahari; assembly: GCF_900095145.1. NCBI lineage: Eukaryota > Metazoa > Chordata > Mammalia > Rodentia > Muridae > Mus > Mus pahari. The sequence goes on along the minus strand of NC_034590.1, from coordinate 17,520,545 downwards.
ATTAAACCCCCCGGTGCCGGTGCCAGAAGCAGAGAAGGAAAAGCCAGTGGCAGGTGTGGTGGTAGCAGTCTTTGCAGTCCCAAATGTAAAGCCACCAGAAGGAGCTCCGGTGCCTCCAAAGTTAAACCCACTCATGGCTGTGGAATCTCCAGATGGCAGCTACTTCGACTCTGGGGCAAATCCGTCAGCGTCTGCAACCTTGGGGAGGTTTCTAGAGCAGAGGAAGTGACATGGTCAGATGGCAGTTTGGGACAGACAAGCTCAGTGGTGTGGAGGGTAGTGGGGCTGGATGCAGAGCTGGCAGCAGCCCTGCTGCTTCCTTTGCTAACCTGACCAATTCCAGTAAAGCAATGGGAGCTGAGTGCTCCTGGGCACCCGCAGCTCTGAGGCAGCTCACAAGAAGGCACTCTAGTGAGATGAGACCAGGACACAAGGTTGGGCATGAGAGCCCAGTGCTTAGGGATAAGCAGAAATCCAGGACAGCTAATCAGGTATTACTTGGGGTTTTCCTCTAGGAGAAAATCGGTAGTGGTTGGGAGGGACAAAGAGAAAAGAGACCAAACACTCCATAAGCCAAGAGCAGCCATAGTCCATCCCACTAAGAACACTAGACTTCTACAAGTTTTGACTGAAGCCGCGCCAGAGATATCCAAGTTCTTTCCACAGAGCTCATGTGGTGAGGAAGGTGACAGGGACACTGCATCATCTTCCCAGGACCCCAAGCTAGCAGGTGGTAAGACAGGAGTAAGTTCAGTGGACCTGATGGAGCCACCGGGCACTTTCCCTATACTACTGTGGAACAACGAGACCAAGAAGCAAAGCTGACTAGCCCACACAGTACTCCACGTGGAAAGAGAATGTATCAGAACGTACCCTTCAGAGCCGTGTAACCTCTATTTGGACTTCTTGAGGTGATGGGGTGGGATGGTGCATCCCTTCTTTGGGATACGTTCATTCCACAGTGAAGAAACAATACTGGTGGGCTTCCTCACTATCAGTATACACCTGTGTGTATAGGTAGTCCTCATGTCTTTTTCAGTTATTATTTACAGTATCTTTTGAGATGGAGTCATTCACTGGGACCTGTAACTCACCAACTAAGCTAGATAGGCTGGCTGACCAGAAAGCCCGGAGAACACACTGACTACACCTCTCCTACATATCAAGATTATGGCACTGGCCACTATGTCCAGCTTTTTCATGTGCGTGCTGGGGACTTCATGCTTGTATGGTAAGCACTTTATTGACTAAGCTATCTCCCCAGGTACTGACATTCTAGTCTTTGGTACAGGGTCTCAGTATGAAGCTCATGCAGGCTTCAACTTTGCAATCTTTTTTGTACCAATCTTTCAAACGTAGGTATCACAGCCACAGGTTGTCACCCTCTCATGTCTGTTGTTCTGAGGCTTTAAGCTTGTGACAACTTGAGGAAATAAACACAGATATGGAATGTGGCAGATGTGACCCTGTCCTTCCTTCAATATTAACAAGAACGTTTAGCCTCTCTGAGCTCAGCCCTTGCCCCAGCAATGGGTGCTTGCTGACATGAGGACATGATTTGGGGTACTCTCTGTCCCTTTGGCATTTTCAGGGTTACGAAGGTGGTTTGCAGGGTAATGCCAATACTCAGCTGTGAATTTCCTCAGCTGTGAATCTGTGGCTAACCTCAGATTTACTATGAATTTAGTTTGTGTCCCCTGCTCAATGAGTCATTGGGCTGTGACAAGAGCCACATGAGTAGTCCAGATGCTTCTGGACAGCAGGCTCTGTTCCACTGTGGGGACAACACCATGTCCTGGCCCCAGATACCCTGGGAAAGGTGAGTCTGTGGACAATACACAGAAGAGTGATGGGTTTTAGGAGGGAACAAAGTAAGATTCCATTTTCCTTCGCTGAAGAGAGCTAAGGCTTGCTCTGACCTCTGGCCTTGCCTTTCTTACTTATGTGAGTCTGCAAGCTCACAGTGCCCGTTTCCCAATGTCCTCTATGAAGAATCAACAAGGTCCCAACTGAGAAGCCAAGTGCCTGGTGTCCTCCCTCTCCCTATACTGTGTCTGCCTCTTCAGACCTGTTTTTCTCTGGCCACCTCCTTCCTGTGGTCTAGCAATATCAAGCTTACAAGAACTTCAGGGGAAAATTATTTTAACCTCAAAAGGTCACAGTAGGTCCACTGAGGCCCTGTTCAGTACTCAGACAACTCTGGCATGACAGACTTCCTCACTGGTGAGCACTTGAACTGGATAAGTTAGCTGCTCAGTCATCCAATCAGCTTCACTTCATACTCAATTTTTAGTACTCAGTGGAAAACTTTTGCTATTAATAAATCAGAGCTGAGAATTCTAAAAATTACTATATAAAAAGTCAAGCTTCCATGATATCAAGAGATGCTGTGATGATACCCACTGTTCAAAGTCACCAACTCAGATGACAGTTGGAGGACCTGTGGCAGTGCAGCTACAGGACATGAAACTATCCAGCCACCCAGAGTTGGGGACGGAGAGTCTGGAGATAATAGAGTCCTGCCAAACACTGAGGATACTATAGTCTTAGTTACTGGCAACAGTGCCGGCATAGCCACAAACACCATGCCAACAACCCAGACTTAAAAAAAAAAGGTTCTCATCATGTAGCCTAGAACTACGTACACTAGCTCAGAAGATTATCAGTCTGTCCTGTGCCTCTCCAGTGTACCACTACACTCTGGTGGCTCAGACTCTGCTAAAGCAGCTACAGGGGCTAAATGCAGAAGAAATGACAAGTAGGGAGCTAAACGCAGAAGCAGCTGGAGGCAAGGAGCTGGGAGTAAGGTTGGGTGATGAGCTAGGTCAGAAGCTTTAACTAAACTCTGGGACAGAGATAACCAACCACAAGGCAGGATCTGACCCAGCAATAAGTGATGACTCCCTAAGCCTGGGAGCTCTTCAGCTGTAGACCAGGTTAGCCAACAACCCAGCTAACCCTCAGCTATAGCCCTTCTATCTTCACCATAGGAGAGCCCACGGGTGAAAAAGCAGACAGTAACAGGCTTGCAACATGGCACGTGGGCTAGACATCTACACCGAGGACACAGGAGTCACCCAGGCTGCTGTCTTCTCCCCACCCTTCTTACAAGCTCCACAATGTCCTTCCATCTGTCTCTTGGTTAGTTTTCTGAGCTGCACCTTGCTCCTGCCTCCCGAGTGCTGGGATTTCTGATGTGAGAGCCTGGACAGTAGTGGGAGGCTCTTCCTACTTCCTGATCATCCATGTGCCCTGGTCACAGCCAGCTTGCCAACACCTCAGCACTCTGTCACCACCGGGCTATTTTCACATTGACCACCACCCTGAGCTAGAGATGACTATCAGGCAGAGCATCACCAAGTGGCAGAGTGCAAACAAATTCCACGTGGACATTCATCCACATAAAAGCTGAGCACCTGCTGTGGTAGTAGCACTGCTGGGCTCAATAAAGCAACAGATATAACCAGCATATTTTAGGACACGGGAAAAACAAAGGTAGGGTGTGCCTTTTGTGGCTAAAGAGCTTGACAGACATAAAATGGACTCGAGATGGAGATGGCTCTGGATGATCCACTTGGACCCAAGGCCCCTTTCTGGCTTGTGATCTCTTCTGCATCCTCACTCTTTTTTTTTTTTTTTTTTGGGGGGGGGGGTCCCTGGTATACAGCCAACGGCCACCAGGTGGTGCTGTGACAACGCGGAACCAGGGAAGGATTGGGTATCAACTAGCTCTGAGGGAACCTTCTGGTGTGAGGTAGTTAAGTTTTTTAAGAACTCTAAGCCGGGTGGTGGTGGCTCACATCTTTAATCCCAGCACTTGGGAGGCAGAGGCAGGCGGATTTCTGAGTTCAAGGCCATGCTAGTCTACAAAGTGAGTTCCAGGACAGCCAGAGCTGTCCAGAGAAACCAAAAAAAAAAAAAAAAAAAAAAAAAAAAACCAACTCCAACAAGATGAACTCAGTAGCACATGCTCGTAACTGTAGCACTCAGAAGGTTGAATAGGAGGTTCAAGGACTGTCAGCTACACAATGAACTTGAGACCAGCCTGACTATATGATCTGTCTTAAAACAAAATAGGGTACTTGCTCTTCTGCTTTTGTGAGTGGGCTTCTAACCACTGAGACAAAAGTAAAGTCTGTAGAAAAGGGGCCGCTGTAGGATGGAAGACCACTGGAGAGCAAGAGAAAGAGAAGGCAGAGCAAGAAAGGGGGGAACCGGATTCCTGGGAAGCTCAGCCACACCCCAACCCCCCCCCCAAAAGTTCCACAGCAGCTTCTCTCATGGAAGAAACCCCTCTAGTTCTCAATCAGCCCGTTTCCTCCAGTGCAAAGCAAACAAGGTTGGTTCGAGTTCTGGAAGTGGGGAAGGAAAGCTATCGCTCCCTTTGTTTAGTCACTCCCTAGCAGCAGGCACATAGTTGTCACCATATTTCTTTGCCCTATATGTCAAAGGAAAGAAAAAAACTAAGAGAATCCAAAAGTGAATTGTAGTATTAAGAAACTAAATAAATTCTGGCAGCATGTTCCTCCCTACCCACCCTAATGTTCTGGGTTCCTGAATGAAAGACACACACAACCTTTATATTTTGATTTGCCTTAATCAGCTCAATGGCTGGGCCACCTCCTAGCCTCCATGTGGCTAATCCACTCCTCTACCGCCCCACACCCGATAACCCAGTCAATGACTTGTCTGAAGTAAAATAATAAGAGGAAGACACCGTTTGAAGCAGGCAGTCTCTCCCTCGGTAGAGGAAGGGCATGAGTCTTTCAAAGACACTGACTAAATCCTGTCCCTGTGTGTCTGACGACTGTGCCTGCAGGTTCTCAGCCTTCTCCCTCCTACCTCCAGTGATTTCTTTACCTCAGAAATCAGCCCACAGCTAATTGGCAATTACATCCTTTCTTACTCCCTAGGGCCTCCATCAGCTCAAGTGACAAACAGATAACACCTGCAAAAACCTAACCACCTCATTTTCAACCTACAGCAGAGGGTTAAAGAAAGGGTTTTTGAGGTAGTCTTGCAGTGGGCTAGGACAATGAACTTGGTACAACATCCATGTAGCTCAAGTAGGGTTCTAAGATGTATCTTTTTGTTTGAGACAGAATATTGCTACATGACACAGTGGCTCGAGCTGAAGTCACAAGCATTATATCCCCTCCAACAGAGTTGGGAAGCCAGTTGTTTCCAGGGGCATGTGGAGGAAGCTACTCCCATGCTAGCTCCCGAGGACCAGCAACTGCACTCTTCTGCGTTAGTTATCAGCGTCTCAGATATATATATCTCCTCACCCACCAGAGGAGGCGCCAGAACTTCCACACCCACTATACCAAAACAACATTAATAAACATGAGCTGCCATTCAGCTCCCATCAAAAGCAATGAAGGGCCAAACAAACTTGACACATCCATTCATGGACTGTAAGTCAGCCTCAAAAAGATAAGGAAGCCTGTCTTAGTGATATACACATGTAATCCCAGCACTTAGGAGGCAGAGGCAGGAGGATTAAAAAGTCTGAGGCCAGTTTAAGTTATACAGGAAGACCCTGTTTCAAAATAAGTAAATGGGGCTGGAGAGATGGCTCAGGGGTTAAGAGCACTGGCTGCTCTTCCAGAGATCCCGAGTTCAATTCTCAGCAACCACATGGTGGTTCACAACCATCTATAATATGACCTGGAGCCCTCTTCTGGCCTTCACGCTTATATGCAGAGAGAACATGGTATACAAGATAAACCCTTTTAAAAAAGAACGAGAATTTAAGGGAGGGATGGGAACACCTCCTTGGGAGACAGGGATGAGTGGGTGGGGAAGGAATGGGATGAGGAACTGTGGGAGGGTGGTAATGACTGGACTGTTAGATCAGAGGCAGCACATCACCATACAGCAGTACAAGTGCCAAGAACAAAAGCCAAAAAGGCCACTGCTGGGCAGGCCAGGCTCTTCTGACTGAACACCAGGAGGCACCAGTGTCCAGAGATTCCTCTGTCACTGTGACTTTTCGGGCCCTTCTCTCGAGGGCAAGGCTCACCCAGGCCATACGATCCGGTTTTTGTGGGGATCAGACATGATAGCAGGCCTCCCTCCCTCCCTCCCTGCAGTTCCGGAAGAACCAGTGCCTTGCACTCCAAGAGGACTCTATCACTGAACTAAGCCATACCCTCTGCCCCTTTAAAATTTTTATTTTTGACCCAGAGTTTCAAAGTTGTCAGGGCCTCTAAGTCACTCCAGCTGGCAGTGAACGTCCAATCCTTGTCTCCATCTCCAAATGCCAGGGTTACAAGCCTGTGCCACTAGGCTAGGCACCTTATCTGCTTGATTATCTCCTAGTAAATGAGGCAGAAACTTGCTATCGTTCCATTGAAGTCAAGAGAACGTCAGTAGCTGCCTGCTGAACCTCTCCTACAAGGCGTTCTTCCCCCCTTTCCACTCCACTCACCAGAAGATACCTCTAGTCTCTCAATCCTAGTTTCAGACGACATCCCAATCACTCCCATGTCCTGCTTAGACGTCACTCTCAAATACCTCTTAGCAGGAACGGAGAGCATCTCCTGTGCCCAATGGCTATGGATGTAGCCCTGCTGGGGTGCAGCCAGAGAGAATACAAACTCCAAACCACCCACATTAAAGCTCCAAGGGGCTGGATACAAATTGTTGGGTGTATGAGAATTTTGGTTTCCTTAAAAAACGCAAAAATACTATAAAAACACAGTTTTCATTTTAATTGCAGGTGTAGCACATGGGGCTGCTTCAGACTGTCCACAGCAGCTATGATTTGCCCTCATGCTCTAGCAGGGGCTTATTCTGACAGCAGCAGATAGTTTCTAATTTTGGGGACTTTTCAGAGGGTACATAAATGCTAGGGCTCCTAGAGGTGCGTTGTCGGCCTCAGTCTGTTAAGTAGTTGTGCACAAAGAAACAAGATGTATTCACTCATAGTTCAAATTTGAATTTCAGACAAAACCTAGACATCGCCTTTCTAGTCAGCAGCTGCCCAGCCCAATCTGCAATCCCTTTTAGGTGTGGTCCGGGTGCTCAGCAAGCCCTCCTGACCCTTTGTAACAGCTCAGTCCTGATGTCTGTGCCCTTTCACCACTAACCCTCCACTACTTTCCCTGAATCCTGGCTAACAGCACATATCTCCTAGAGGACACAGAATTAGAGGTTGGACAATGGCCATGCAGATTCATCTACATCAGTACCCATGGCCTGTGAATATTATCCCATGGCAAAGTATTCAGTGTAGACAAGTTACATGAAGGCTCCTTCAAGACTCAATTATCCTGGATTATCTGGGACAGTCCAATGCTCAAGCACAGGGCTTCTGTAAGGAAAGCAGGAAGCTCAAAGGAAGAAGCTTCAAGTTGGATGGAGGCAGAGAAGCCTGAGGGGACACAAGGAGCCTCAAAATGAGGCAGCCTCTAGATATTGGTATGCCATGGGAACTCCAGAATTCTAATAAGGTGCCAAGTGTGCGCTGTCTGAATCTTTTAACCTGTCATAACAGCAAGGGGGAGTGAACCAGTACAGGAGACACCCAATATGTGGGAGCTGGTACAGAAGCATGAGGCCAACTCAGTGATAAGTTACAACAGTGACTTCTAAAGGGGAGGTGTTGTAAGGGAAGAGCAGGGGCTCTAGAGAACTCTGAGCATCTAGCCACGTGGCACTGCCCTTTCCCCAGCCGAACTGGCCTTGGCCTTCCTGCCCTTGTTTGCCAGGACACCCACACCTCCAACTTCTGACCCCCTGGCCTTCGTGACCCAGTTTTACTTGTTCCCTAGCACTGTGTGCAGATTACGGTATCTGACCCCCTGGCCTTCGTGACCCAGTTTTACTTGTTCCCTAGCACTGTGTGCAGATTACGGTATCAAGTTTTCTGCACTTACACAAGCAACTGATTCAGAAGTGTGCTGCTGCCCAAGGGGGTGGGGTGCGGGTAGCATAGTGCTGGGGGCTATATGAACAAAGTCCTGACCTTGTCCTCTATGTGCTGAAGGAGACAGTCATGGACACAGATCCTATCTGTTAGGCAGATCAGCATGCAGAAGTAGGTAGGACAGGAAGAGAAGCTATACCAGAGTCTGAGTTCTAGAAGAGCTTTCCCTCGGCTACACCTTTAGCATTACCCAGTACTGATGAAGACTCGTCCTTCCCTGTACCAAGTGGAAGGGATGCTTTTACTTATTAGGAAAAGGATAGAGACACAATACCATGTACACTCACACTGGGAAGACAAATAGCAGGCTGGTGCCCACCCCACAAAAATATAAGTAGGCAGACCAACTCTTGCCCACAGAACCCATAAAGGCCAATCCTTTTCCATCACACCAGGCTGTTCTCTCAACTGGGAAACCAGGGCATGCCGCAACAGTACAGATGAGAAGCAACTAAGTAGACAAAATAAAGATATATATGAAGTGTCATAACAAAGCCTCTTTGCATACTAACCAAAACAATTTAACAGCAACAACAAAACCTAGGTAACAGTCCAGGTTTGAGGCCACACAGGACAGGGTAAGGAACTCTGTGCTATCAAAGACAACTGTGGCCACGCAAAATTCTTCTTACCCTTTTCAGGCCCCAGTCTTGTCTTTCACAACTAAGCTAGGAGCCTTTGGGATGCTAGGCCCCTTCTTAGCACAAAGCCCCAGATTTTCAGTGTTCTGCCCAGGGGGCTCCTATACAGGTCTTTGCTACCTAGGAGCTGTTGCCAGGTGCTCTGTGGTCCCCAGAGAATTCCCTCAGCCCTTCCTAACCATCAGAGCCGGGCTGATGCAACTGCCTGCAACCAGCCGCCTCACTCCCCAGCTCAGGCCCCTCCGCACTGGAAAAAGAGTTCCAAGCAGCTCCACCCTTGCTTCTGGCTCCCCACAGGATTTGTTTGTTTTTTTGAGAGGAAAGAGACTAGGCTGCCATTTGAGCCTGGGTGAGGGTCAGGGAGAGAGAGAATAGCACACATGATGGACACACACCAGTCTGGTACTGGCCAAGGGAAGGGCATGGCAGCTAAATGTGAAAACCAGCAGTCATTCAGCACAACTGAGTCAGGTGGACTTGAGGGCAGGAGAAGCATCTGGGTAGGACCCCAGGACAAAAAGTGTGCAGTCCTTTTGGCTGTGACAGACGCACCACGGGGAAGACTATGGGCTGGCACCCCACTCTGCACTCTTTGAAACCTTTTTGATTATTCCAAAAGTTTACTTTAAAATATCAAACTCAAGGCAAGGAGCACCACGGGCACCGCGACATGGCAGGCACACCGTTTCAAATAAAAAACAGCACCTGTGGGGAGCAGGGGTGCAGCTCAGGCGGTAGAATGTCCTTTTACCATGCAGTGCACGAAGCCCTGGGTTCATCCCATTTCTGTATTCGTAGCAGCCTTTATGTGTCAGTGTCTAGCCTAAGCGGACTTAACAAAGCCCATAGCTGGCAAGGGAGGGCTGGAGTCTGAACACATCAAATCCCACCTGTGCTCGAACACTGGCAGCAGATAAGAATTCCCACTCTGAGCTAGAGAGATGGCTCAGTGTTACAGAGCACTGACTGCTTTTCCAGAGGCCCTGAATTCAATTCCCAGCAATCACATGGTGGCTCACAATCATCTGTAATGGAATCTGATGCCCTCCTCTGGTGTATCTGAAGAGAGAAACTGTGTACTTACATACATAAATCTAAAAAACAAAACAAAACACAAATGCCCATTCCAAGGGGAAAATCTCAGGGACTTCCCGCTCGTAACTTTCAAAATCAGCATTCCCCACCAGCTCTCAATCTTTCTTTTCTTTTACAGTACCAGGGATGGACACCAGAGTCTGGAAAGCAGTACTCTGGCCAACACTCTGCCGCCAACCTCCAACCCTAGCCCATAATTTTTTTTAAAAAAACAAACAAACCAGGATCTTTGTAAGTTCTCTGGACAGCCAAGAACTCACTTTCTAGTCAAGGCAAGCCTTGAGCTTTTTTTCAGTAATCAGTATGCAGACATGTCACCACAGAGGGTGGAGGTCAGAGAACAACTGTCTAGAGTTGCTTTTGTCCTTCTACCGCGTGGGTCCGGGTTGGGTTTAGAGATTACCACCTGAGCCAGCTCAAAGCAGCTCCAGTCCCGACCTTGACTTTCAATCCTCCCGCCTTAGCCTCCTAGTAGATAACAAGCCTGGTCTCTGAACTTCTTTTTAAAAACACATTGAGGCCAGCCAGTATGACCCTGAACTCCTGATTGCTTTTCTCCCATCTCCCAAATGCTGGGAATACAGGCAAGTACCAAGCCCGGTCCATGTGGTGCTTGGCCAGAGACTAAGGTTCTGGTGTTAAACAGACAAGCGTTCTTGAGCTCCATCTCCACCCATTCAGTCTCTCAGCTGCTACAAATAAGACTTCCACATGGAATGCCAGCTATACATGACCATGGGGTAGGAAACAGGGTCCGTGCATCAACCGGGGGAAGGACAAGGGGGGCTCTTTTACTAAATGGAATATAAATGTCCTATTTTGGACAGGATCAAGAAATAATTATCAAGTGGGGTCAGCAAGAGAGCAAGGACTGCAAGGAAGTCAGAGCAAGGGGCAAAACTTAAGAGGTCGGCAGGGATGGCTGGAAACAGGAACCTTGGAGGTGGGACACACAGAATGATCATATGGACATGTTGGATGGCTAGGAATCTGGGGTAGGGAGATTAAAGGGGGTGAAGTCAGGGTTTTTTTTTTTCCCCTAAAAGAAAATACAATGACTCTGAGTAGATAAAATGACTCAGTGGGTAAAGGCTGCCAAACAGTGTGACCCGAGTTCCATCCCTGGGACCCACATGGTAAGAGAACTAACTCCTGCTAGCTCTCCCCTGACCACCACACACATACACGATAAATGTCAAAACAAAACCAAAAATGGGTGAGGAGTCCCGTGGTTAGGACGTGGTGGCCTACTCGCCATAGCTGGTCTATCTGTGCGCGCACACAGCGCTCTGCAAGGACTTGGGAGGCGCTATCTCGCGGCGGCTGCCTTAGACTCGTCTGTGCAGCCTGAGCGAGCTTGCGCCACTCGGCGACCGGCTTCACCCACGAGGTCTCGGGTGACAAGTTCGTGCTGCAGGAAGAGGGAACGAGACGAGCGGGTTTCGGGTGTCACAGACACCCGGAACAGGCTCTGACCGATTCAGGGCACCGAGCCCGGGGTCCCCAGCCTGCCGCGGTGAGCGGAGGGTCAGGGCGCCATGGCGGGCCCGGGGTCGCCACCGCCCCGTCGGGGCCGCGCGAGGGCGGGGCGCGGAGGGATCCAGGCAAGCCCGCGCCGCGCCGCGCCGCCCCCGGTATATCTGTCCCCAGGCCCCGGGGCCGCCTCATTCTCAACCCTCTCGGCCCGGTCTCCCTCCACGCTCCCGCCACGCCGCCTCCGCCCGCGCCATGGCTCTGTAGCCGCGACCCCGTCGTGTCCCCCGGCCCCCCGTCTCCGCGCTCACCGCGCCCTCACTCTCCGCTCACGCCGTCCCTTCAGCCGAGGCCGCCGCCGCCGTTGCCTCCTCGCCTTCTCGCCGCCATGGAGTGAGTAACCGCTCGCCCCTCCCTCGCCAACTGCCTTTCCCGCCCTTTCCCAGAGCTCGCGGGGCTTCACGGGGCAGCCTCGTGGGGGGGGGCGGCGGGGGGGGGAGACGGAGTGAGGAACCACGGTCGCGCAGGCGCAGAACAGGGAAGCCGGCGGCCGGCGCGTCCGCGGAGCAAGCGCACTAGGCTCGAGCCGTGGGGGGAGGGCGTGCTTCCGGAGAGTTTGGGGGCTTTTAAGGTCGGCTCGCGCGCCGTTGCGCCTGCGCGCTAATTCACAGACCCTCTTCCCCTTGCCCTCCCCGAGACGCACCCACACCCTGTTGCGCATGTTTTTTTAAATAAATACGAGGTTGACCAGTTGTGTCTTTTTTTTTTTTTTTTTTTTTTTTTTTTTTTTTTTTAACCCCACCCCGGGCCTGAACTACGGCGGGCGGCTGGTCATTGGCTAGACACGCGCACTGGTCCCCCAGGAGGGTAGTGGCGTAACAATGGATCGGGCCCAGGGTCGGAGCTCGCGCCTTGTCGCTGGTCGAGCCAACAGCGAGGAAGGGTGGGGTTTTAGCTCGAGGCTCCGACTCAGGCCCAACTTCTCTCCAATCAGACACCTGCTGGGGCGGAGACTGGCTTAAATTGACAGGGCAGGCTTAGGAACGCCTTTAAGAAAGAGTTGACGCTAGCATCACAGGGGCGGGGCCTCTATGGACTTGCTGTGGAGGGCGGGAACTGACTGTGACAGACAGACGGGTGGGCGGAGCTTCCCGTAAGCTCTTTAGAAGTCACCTAAAATTTTAAGAGCGCGATCTGTGTGTGCGACCTTGATGAAGGGCCCAGGCGTGCAGAATTATTCCGGGAACGCCTGTGGACTCTAAAGGGGGTATAATAGTCTAAAGAAAATATTGATGCGGAAGGGGCACGGCTAGAAGAAAATTCCCTTGGGATTGAAATTTTTATGAAGAGGAATAAGATGAGGTGGGTAGGAGGGACTAGAGGTAATTCCCCTGGGAAAACACTAGGTTTCTGTGTTGTGGGAGGAGATGGGGCGGGGGAGTTTACAAAAATCTCCCTGGGAATGTGTGGAGCGCTGAAATTTCCGAAAGAAGGAACCTGCGAAGCCTGTGGGTCAGGCAGCGTTGCCTCAATCCCACCCACACCCCCTTGTTGTCCTCACAGGTCCTCCACCTTCGCCTTGGTGCCTGTCTTCACCCAGCTGAACAATCTTCCACGCTGCCTCCCAACTGTTGGTGCAGCCTCCATTGCCGTCGCTGTCCTGCGCCTGTGTCTCAGCCATGTCACTCCTGGCGACCCTGGGACTGGAGCTGGACAGGGCCCTGCTCCCAGCTAGCGGGCTGGGCTGGCTCGTAGACTATGGGAAACTCCCCCTGGCCCCTGCCCCCCTGGGCCCCTATGAGGTCCTTGGGGGTGCCCTGGAGGGCGGGCTTCCAGGGGGGGGAGAGCCCCTGGCAGGTAAGAGCAGGTAAAGGAGAGGTGGGTTGAGCTGGCGGGGGGGTGTGGACAGAAAAGGAAGAATTTATTCCTTCACAGGATCAGTACTGAGAGCTTGCAGTGTGCCCAGCACTGTTCGAGGTCTGCAGGGTTCAGAGCAAGGGATCCCTAAGCTCATGGGCGCATCAGGACACAGAAGTGGGAGACCAAAGCTTAGTGGACAGTGATGAGAGGCAGAGTTGAGAAGTCAGCTCTCTCCAAGTAGACGGCGGCTGAACTGAGGGCTGAGGGCTGGGGAGAAGGAGCCATGCTAAGGCCGGAGGGAGCTCCATCTTAGAGACTCTGGGACACAGTCTTTTGACTGTGTAGCAGATGGTTGTCCCAGACTGCGCCTGGTGGCACATGCCCTCAGCTCCCCCTGTTCAAGGGGCTTCTCAGCCTCTTGATGCCAGGCCAGCCTAGGCAGCGTAGCTAGAATGTAGTTCTCAAGCATCTAGGATGGTAAACTCTCAACATCTCAGAAGCGGAAAAGGAGAGCAAATAAAGATGGAGCAAGTGTGCACGCGTGCGCGTGGGCAAGGGAGGAGAGAGAGAGTTGTGTATAATCCTAGCGCTCTGGGAGAGTCAGATGTTTAAGGTTGTCCTCAGCCACAGACTGCAAAGCAGGTCCAAGGCCAACCTAGTCTACACAAGACTCTCTCGCCAATAATAACTGAACAAGCGAGGAAAGGAGAGAAGATATAGGTATGGGGTGCGGTCAAGCAGCCACGGAGCGGGATTACAGACATGGAGCAGGCCTATGTCGGGTGATTGCTTCACTGAGTGGTTGGCTGATTGCTTCATTGCTTTGTTGTTGGCTGGCTGATTGATTTGAATCATTGATTGGCTTGTTCATTGATTGGTTAGTGAGTCTGATGAACTGATGGGAAGACTAGCTGATTGGCTGGGCCATTGGTTACATGGCTGACTGTTGGCTGGTGAACTCTGGTTCATTGGTTCATTGCTTACTTCCTAGGGTACTTGGTGGGCTACTGAACTATACGCTTGTCTGATTGGTTGGTTGGTTGCCTCATTCATTGTTAGTGGGGCTGTTTGTTGATTGTAAACTATGGTTGGCTGATTGGCTGGCTGGCTTGTTCATAGATTAATGAATTTGTTGGTTGGTTGGCTGGTGAGCGGTATGATTGCCTGGTTGGTTGGTTGGTTGGCTAGTAAATTCTATGGCTGGTTGACTGGTTGGTTGGTTGGTTGGTTGGTTCATTGGTTAGTAGCTTGGAGGGTAAGCTAGCTAGCTGGTTGGTTGATTGCTTGATTGGTTTCTTCCCTGACTTATTGATCTGCTGATGGGCCTATAGATTTGATGGTTGGCTGGCTGGTCACGTGTCACATTAGTGAATGGGACATGAGTGAATACCGAAGTGATAAAGCACAGACCTCAGGGACTTTTATGTCCCCCTCCATCCTCAGGTGACGGCTTCTCTGATTGGATGACCGAGCGGGTGGACTTCACAGCTCTCCTTCCTCTGGAGGCCCCTCTGCCCCCAGGCACTCTCCCCCCTCCCTCCCCAGGCCCCCCAGACCTAGAAGCCATGGCATCCCTACTTAAGAAGGAGCTAGAACAGATGGAAGACTTCTTCCTTGATGCCCCACTTCTCCCACCGCCCTCCCCACCACCTCCACCACCAGCAGCAGCACCCTCTCTGCCCCTGCCCTTGCCCTTGCCCACCTTTGACCTCCCTCAGCCTCCTACCCTGGATAGCCTGGACCTGCTGGCTGTTTACTGCCGCAGTGAGGCCGGCCCGGGGGATTCAGGCTTGTCAACCCTGCCTGTCCCGCAGCAGCCTCCTCCTCTGGCCCCTCTGCCTTCACCTGCCCGCCCAGCCCCCTATCCTAGTCCTGCCAGCACCCGAGGGGACCGCAAGCAAAAGAAGAGAGACCAGAATAAGTCAGCTGCTCTCAGGTACCGCCAGAGGAAGCGGGCAGAGGGCGAGGCCCTGGAGGGCGAGTGCCAGGGGCTGGAGGCCCGGAACCGGGAGCTGAGGGAGAGGGCTGAGTCAGTGGAGCGGGAGATCCAGTATGTGAAGGACCTGCTAATTGAGGTGTACAAGGCCCGAAGCCAGAGGACCCGCAGCACCTAGGGTACAGGTCCAGGCTGGAGGGGGAGGTCTCTTGTCCCTCTGCCTCCAGCTTCACATTATCCCTCCATTTCACTTTCTTATCCAATCCATGTCTAGGTTTCCCCTCTGCCTATCCCACTGTGGGTAATTTGGCATAGTCAGTTTCTGTACCCCATCAGTGCAACTGAGAAACCAAGGCCCTCAAGGCCTGATCCCGGGTCTCTGGAGTCTTTAAACAAGTGTGTTTTTGCAGGTAGTCCTAGTTGGGTGGGGGGTGGGGGTGCCAGGCCTGGCATGACGTAAGGCAGGAAGCCACTCTGGGTGACTGGGCAGATGAGAACCTAGTCAGGGAGGGAGGGTTTTAAGGAGGGGACTTGGAACACAAATAAGAAGACAGCCAAGGAAAGGGAGTCAAGTCCTCAGAATTTATACTGGCCTAGAGACAGGAAGGGGGTGACTGTAGTTGGTAACTAGGGGGTCATTTTAGCTCTGTGAGAGAATCAGTGTTTTGTGAGGGTGTGGGGGAAGGGTTGCATCTAGTGGGGCTGATCCTGCAGGGGTTATGGGCACAAATAAAATGCAGATTTTCCTGTGGCCTGTGTGTCTTATCTTTGAGAAGAGATGCTGGGGAGAGAGCCTGGGGTAGTCTTAAGACAACTGAGAGGAAAGCTGGGGCTGAAGCTGACAGTACACATTTGCACACATCTGCTAGCATAAGAGAAAGAAGTTGGGTGTGGTGGGTCATGACTGCAGTCCCAGCATTTGGGAGGCTGAGGAGGAAGGATTGCTCTAAGTTTGAGGCCAGCCTGGGCTACAGAGTGACCCCATCTCAAACAAAACAATGAAGCCAATCAAAAGGTAACTAGTAACATTTGTTCATTGTCAAGTACACCCAGTTGGCAAGAACATGACAGGCAACCAGCCTATCAGTAAAGATAGAGCCATATTGACACTAAGGCTGGTTATATTTACATTGGCAGCAGAAGACAAACCAGAGGTAACAATAGCATATGCATATCAAGAAGAATACCATCTAACAGTGTGATCACTGCAGTAGTGGTCAGAGAGGCATGTGGATACAGCTCCATTGGTACAATGCTTGCCCAGCAAGCACAGAACCTGACTTCAATTTCCAGGATAGAGTCTGCATAAAAAGCTATCAACTGAGAATGCATACCACTTTCCCTGAAGACCTGAGTTTGGTCTCCAGTAGCCATGCTGGGCATTTGAGAGCCTTGGACCAAGTCATCTGGAGGGACAAAGACTGCTAGCCAGTGAAGTCACAATCTAAGGACATTTTGAGAAGACTCAGAAGAAGTGTCCTAAGGAAGCTGATTGAGATTAGAGTCTACACAAGGTACTTATTAGCCCAAGAAACAGAGGTTCCTGAGAGTGGGTTCCCCAAAGCAAGATCTGACCTTAGCTCCCAACTGTGGGAAGGAGCCTGTCTTTAGGGTAAGTGCCTGCAAAGGCCTATCTGCTTGAGGGATCATTGTTCCTTGGTAACTGGCCAGCCAAGAGGCACATTTTGGGTGTGTTTTATAGTGATCATGTTGAGTCACATAGCATCAGTTTGACCTTTTAAGGAGATGCAGACTGAGTATTGGTGTGACCCACAGGAACACTTGAATCTGTAAGGTAGGTCTCCAATCATCCCTGGAGATAGGGCTATGGATCCGAGCTGACAGTGGTTCTTCTATGGAGTCAGCCTGGCTCCAGGAGACTCCATCTCTATCACTGGAGTGACAACCACCAAGTCCCCTACACCCTGACCTTGCATCCTACTCTGGTTCTGCTCTGAACTTTCCCACAATGGTAAATGGAGAAGCCAACCCGGAGGGGACCTTGTATGAACCTCTGAGACAGACACCACCACCTTGACTGCTCAGGCACCAAGGAGCAGAGGCCCCTCCCTGTCCCTGCTCCATTCGTGGGGACAGCTGCTTCTCAGGAGCACAGAGTGCTGGTTAACTATTGCCCACCTTCCCTCTCGGGTCAGATAATATTGTCTGCTGTCCTTTTCTGGGTGACTGAGATACCAGGGGAGCAGTGTTAGCCTTGAGGTCCTTGAGGAGGCAGGGATGGAGTTTGGTCTTTTTAAGTTCCATGTCTGCTTTTTGTTTGTTTGGTTTTAAGCTGCAAACACCATGACCGCGTGAAAGTCAGGGAAGAAAGGGCTGATTTGGCTTATAATTCCACGTCACAGCCCATCAGTGAAAGGGGTCAAACAGGGCAGGGACCTAGAGACAGAAGCTGATGGAGAAGCCCCGAGGGCTGCTGCTTGCAGGTTTGCTCCTCATGGCTTGCTCAGCCTTTTTTCTTATAGAATTGAAGTCCACCAGCCCAGGGATGGTTCCACCCTCAACAAGCTGCGTCCTCCCACATCAATCACTAAGAAAATACCCCACAAGCATTTTCTCAATTGGGGCTCCCTCTTCTCCAGTGAATCTAGTTCGTGTCAAATTGACATAAAATTAGCCAGCCCAACTGAACCCTTGTCAGCTTGACACACAAACACATCGCTGTTAAGCCACAAACTTTATTTTCTTACTCATCCCTGAGACCTCGCATTAGTAGGAACATCACAATATAAAATATTCCAAATTAGGCAAGGTATGATGTCACATGCCTTTAATGCCAGCACTCAGGAGGCAGAGGCAGGCGGATCTTCGAGTTCCAGGACACCCTGGTCTTCAGAATGAGTTCCTGGACAACCAGGGCTACACACACACACACACACACACACACACACACACACACACACACACACACAAAAGAAAAAAAAACCTGTCTTGGAAAAAGAAAAAAAGAAAAAAGACCTTTAAACTTGAAAGTCTCTCAATTGTGGGCTTCCGTAAAATAAAAGATTAAATAGTTTCTTACTTCAAGAGGGGAGAATCATGGCACAGTCACAATCAAATCAAAATCAAACTCCAATTGTGTGAACGACACAGTGTCCAATGTCTGAGATCCAGCTTGGGTCACACTCCCAGCCCCACCCTCTGTTGGACACACAGCTAATCTAAGCTCTGATGGGCTCCATTCCACCAAGGCTGCTGTTCTGGGTGGTCACTCCACAGAACTGGCATCTCCAAAATTCTGGGGCCTTCTGCAGATGGGTCACACTTTCACCATTAGCTCTCCGGAGCGCTCTTCACAGTACAAGGCCTCTACTTTTCTCCATGACGCCTTCAGTCTTCCACGGCTTCCACTGCTACTCTGGCTGCACCTTCACCAACAGCCTTTCCTGGTCTCTCACAGTGCCGAGCCTCAGCTGCCCTCCACGATCCCCTTCATGTACCACCTGGTAGACTCTCTAAGACCACCAAGTCCAGCTGCCAGCACAGAGGGCAACCTACCTATCTCTGGAACGCAGCTTCTGTGTGCTGACTCTCAGGAAACACTTCTCGGATGCTGGCCTCTTAATCACCACTAATTTCTCAGCTCCAACTAACCACCATTAGTTGTCCCCTTAACACAAAGGTTTCATTTCAATGGTGCTGGTCTCTTGTTAATCATGGCTGACTCTTCGGCCCCAGCTGACCGGACACACCAAAGATTCTTCGCACAAAAGACCCAATAGAGTTGTTGCTTCTTTCTGAAACGAGCCAGACCGCCATTTTAAAAGTTGTGCTTTCTAGTCACACCCTTGCTCTGAATAATGACATGGAGACCTTTATATTCATCCGAAGCTTCAGGTACAGTCGCTGGGCAGATTCTGAGCTATTTTAACCTGATGGTGCTGGCCTGGCCTACTTCCTAGCCATGTGGTCTGTTACCCGTCATCTTCATCTTACCTTGCCACTTCCTTCTTTATCCACGTCCTGATGGTGACTTCCTGGGTCCCACCCGAGATCCTCTTCCTCTCTCTGGGTTTGGAAGTCCTACCTCTTCCTCCCCTGCCCAACTATTGGCTGTTCAACCATTTATTGACCAACCAGAAGCTGATGGAGAACAATGTTTTATAACATCAAGTCTCTCTGTTTTCTCTTTTGTTCCTCCCAGCTAGCATCGCCAAGTCACCAGCTACCACCACTCCAGTCTCTCTCTCTCTCTCTCTCTCTCTCTCTCTCTCTCTCTCTCTC